>NW_011888806.1:3549687-3580796 GCF_000151845.1 Pteropus vampyrus | reverse complement strand
AAAAAAACTTTGCACTTGCTTTGGAATAGGGATTTACAAACACATTCTGTTAATATTAGGAGGAACTGTTCTTTCTTACTAGTTATTTTTTCTTTGGCTTATAGCAGTGAAGAAATGTCTAAGATAATTTTTTTCTCTCATGAAACTATTAAATATTTATTTTGGAAAAGGGAAAGAATTTTACTCCTGTTAATTCCCTGAATGATATCTTAAAACATTCCAGAGAGAGAAACTCGTAGATTGCAGGAAAGGGAAAGGATGGATTTTGTTTTGTTAATTCGCTTGCTTTTTCGTAGATTTTTTTAAAAGCAGTTTCTTGATTCAAAATAATTAATTAGAATGTGCACATTTCTGAGTTAGATGAAAATGATCTTATTCCTTCTTTATATGTTTTTTCACTGAAGAGTTAGAAATGTGCTGTTGCTTCTGCATGAATCAAATAATTATGCTCTAGAGAGTAATTAAACATGTTTGAAAGATGGAATTATAGTTGAGACTCTGGATATTTTTAAATAAACATTTTGGTTAGCAATGTATTATTTATTTGGGGTATTTAAAATTTTTTCCTTTGGAATATGTCTAAATTGACACTTATGATGGCCTTTAGGCTTTTTCATAGCTTTCCTGCTCTATTTCCTAAATATTTTGAAACTCCTTTCATTTTTATTAAAAAAAAAAAATTCAGTGTGTGCATCTGTGTTATATGCATGTTGGGAACAGTTAGCATGCATGTTATGCTATATCAACTCATCGTTTTTATCTAAAAACATGTAAAGTTTGGGCTGCTAACATAATTGTGTTTGTCTTTTTAAAAACTAGCTGCTGTGTGTTCTTTTCAGTGAATCTATTTTGCATGTATTTGGTGTGTTTTTGTGTATGTTTATTTTTATTTTACATAGGGAGAACCTAAAGAAGTAGTTAAACCTGTACCCATTTCATCTCCTGCTGTGTCCAAAGTCACTTCCACAACCAACATGGCCTACAATAAGACACCACGGCCCTTTGGTTCTATGTCTTCACCAAAAGTCACATCCATCCCATCACCATCGTCCGCCTTCACCCCGGCCCACGCGACCACTTCATCACATGCTTCCCCTCCCGTGGCTGCTGTCACTCCTCCCCCATTCGCTGCATCTGGACTGCATGCTAATGCCAATCTTAGTGCTGACCAGCATTCACCTGCACTGAGCGCTGGTAAACCTGCAGTTAATGTCCCACGGCAGCCCACAGTCACCAGCGTGTGTTCCGAGACTGCTCAGGAGCTAGCAGAGGGACAGAGAAGAGGATCCCAGGGTGACAGTAAACAGCAAAATGGGTAGGTGGCCAAGGGTGCTTTCTGCTCTTATCAAACAAAACTATTCTTTCAGGCAATTTCCAGGAAACACTTAATCTAAATCCCCCCAAATCAACTGTTTTTTGAAGGAAGGGAGATGAAGTTTTATTTGCTTCATTAACCTGTAGCTTTATATTATTTTATATATACAGCACTTTCTGCAAGGCAATTAAAGGTTAATCAAAACCTAATTATGCATTTTGACATGTTGTGAACCATGTAACATACTCTGTAACTCTTTTTCTCCAAGTCCTGTCACAACATTGAGCAGCTGGCACTTATAATGCAAGGCAAATCTTGAATCTTTCTTCCTCAAATTTTCCATCCTTTTATTAGCCACAAAAAGTTTAAACAGTGGTTATAGTAGGGTCAGCTTCTTAAGATATGTATTATATCTTAAGAAGAGAGGAAATGAGTTTATAAGACCTTTTTTCCCCCTAGGAATTTGTCTTACAAAGATAGAAAACAAATTAATTTTGACTCATGTCTCTGTGATGCATTAGCGTAGGTCAGTAGCTAGCAACATTTTTTTCAGATAAGCTTAAGCTAGAATTTAGTCTTTAAAAAGCAAACAGTAATGATAGAACAGTAACATCAAGGGATGCTTATAAAACATCAGAAGGAAATTAAAGAGTATTTTCATTGTAAAGATTTTTCTAAAAATGAATGGATTTAAAGCAATGAAAACTAAATTTATAATGTTAGCAAAAGTTTTTGAAAATCTGTTTCTTATAATTTTCTCCTTTTAAATACATTTAAAAATATGGTTAAAGTCTGTTTTTAGCACTCTTCATTTACAGATGGTCATTTTATATCTTTTTAATTCAGTGACCATACTTTAAGCCAAAGTCATTTTTATAAACTCATTTTGATCAGATTTATTGTGACAAAATGTACTTTAAAAGGAAAACAAGAGAAATAATCTGCATGTGTGATGGTTTTTACCAGTGCCAGTTCCCAGGAAAATATAATTAAAATAATTGTGTGGATAGGTTCTGAGATAATCCCTTCCTAATGTTAATTCATGTAATGAAGGGACTGTGCTTTCAGTAGCACTGCTGCCATGGTAACTTTGGGGCTTTGAAAAAGAGAGTGGCAGGGTTCCAGGCTGCTGCTGAGAGAGAGCAGGAAGAGGTCTGGGAGAGCAGCTACTACTGGGCTCTGCATAGGGTTTTGTGGTTATGGCTGGCTTTTTAAAGTTTTGATACATATATTGGGGAAAATTAGTGTCTTTGAAGAATGTTATTCTTTCATGTGAGGAAGAGAAATAGTATGTAGTGTTGAGATGTGTTTGGTTTTATTTATATATATATATATATACACACACACACATATATGAATAATATATGTATATATATATATATAAATAATATGTCTGTTTTAAAGCAATATATTTAAGAGTAATCAAAGTAGATATTCTGAAAAGGCAGATGCTGTCTGATAAATACTTGCCCCATAGAAAACTAAAAACAGTTTACTATGTTCATTAAATTCCAGGTTCAATAGAAAAAAAGTCCATTGAAGGAGATGTTTGAGCTAAAATCTTCTTATCAACACTTGTAGAAATTTTATATGAAAGTGTTTTTAATGGAAAATTATAGAGGTAAAAACAAATTGAAGCTTGGAAAAGCACTACATTTAAAACATTTGAAAATATCGAGCTTAAATTTTGTATTTTATAAGTACAGCTGTGATGATTAAACTTGAAGTGATTTAAAGCTTATTATTTCAAACTGGAACTATAGGCAGTGGTATAGTTATACAGACTTTATCATAGCTTCTTAATCAATCGCCATGTGATTATTGAGCACATGCCTGGTGTCCAGCACTGTGCAAGATTCAGGAGAAGAGAGATTATTACATATTTTGTATCATTAACAAGCAAGTTACTGCTTTGCATTTGCAACCTGGGTGTATTTAAAAATAGCTTGATTTCATATGTCGTCCAGATGTTAGGACAATGATGACTTGATTACTCGAAAACAAAGTGTGATATCTGTGAAATTCTAAAACAAATTTGCAGTGCCCTTTCTCTTAACTATATTTAGATTAGAGAAATCAAAAATAAATCACACACTTTACTTGTCAGTGATGTGTCATTTTGAAGAGATGATGTTTTAATGATCAGTGCATTTCCTGCATCAAGTGCCAAACTTTCTGAAATCACTGTTAGTGTTTTTACTAATTGTGTAATTATTAAATTTCTCATATTTTTATAATGTTACAAAAGAATCGAAACAGAACTCTTTTTAAAGTTGAGAATTGTTACTTTCTATTAATTACATTTTATTTAAAAAATAATGTATGCTGGTAACCAAAAATTTAAGATTTTAGAAAGACGTAAGGTTAAATGCATGTTATCTTTTTCCTCAAAGCAAGGGGACTTAGTTTTTAAGTGATTTAAAGTAACTGTCTACTTTGCCAGTGTGATAGATATTTCACCCAAATATATATAGCATTAATAAACATACGACAGAAACAAGTGCTTATTAATTATGTATAATTACTGAGAGATTTACTCATTCTAATAGTATAACATCTATAATTATGTTGATATTTTCAGAATATTTCTTAATAATATTATCTAAGCATTCCTTTTCCTCATAAATAATAATGAATCAGGCACTATAAGAAATTTTTAATCTTTCCTTTACATATAAAAACTATTGGTATTGGCTCGCTGCTTTTTTATTACTCTCCTACTCACAGCAAAATGGGACTAAACTGGAAGAGAAGCTATTTTGCATCAGGTAGTTTAAGTGATCTACCTTTTCCCTTTCCATATGCCATTGCATTATAATGTGCCACTGCTTTCAAGAGGTAAGTCTTTCATGCATCCTCTGTTAATAAATTTCAGTTTCTTTGGACTGCATTTTTTTCTAACAGTTCCTATATGGTATTTTGAAGAACCTGGCCTTGGAAGATACAAAATATAATGGTATAGTAGTAATATTTTTAAATGCTTTTCTCTTTGCAGAAAACACAAGTGACAAAGTTAGTATCCACATTACTGGAGAGGAAATATGGTGATTTATGTATGAGTCAACAGCATGAATGCCCGAGTTTTGCAAAATTAAGTTAAATTTTGCAAAACAGCCATAATGTAGAATAACCACATTTAGTCTTTTAAATAAGTTTGGTTTGCATTGCTATGTGGTGGTGAATTGCTGTATGGTAATAAATATTGGTGTTTAACTTTGTTTATAAAATATGTGGGGTTTGCTGTGCAATGGTTTAAAAGAGGTAATCCTTGGGGGAATGTAATATGTATCAGTCTAGACTGCTAAAGATGAAGATAGAGAAAGCATAAACATATCTAATGATTGGCATATATGAAACTGAGTTGATTTCCAAATTCAGATAAAAATACAGTGTTTCTCAGGTAAAGTCTCTAAGAACCTTTTGGATTTTTCAAACAATATTGCTGGAAGATTAGACCTCTGTATGTACAGATGTGTGTCACTGGATGATAGAAAATCTGTATACCTTTGAAATTAGTTAAGAGATAATTATCAACTTATTAAATGTCACATGTAGTTGGCATAGACACTGGAAATCACTGTGGTAAACTTTAAAACCTCACTTTCGTATTTGTTGTTATTGACAGTAGCTTTAAAAGTAGATAAAAATCATATTAGATAAAAACTTAAAAATTTTGTTATTATTTTATGAAAATTTTATTATGATTCTGAACTTGTGCTGAAATTTCTTTATTATTACACTGTAGAGTAGAATTGGAAATACAGAATATATAAGACACTAACGAGAGTTATCTATTGAATTATTAGAGCACCTTTATTCCAGTGTGGCTGTGGTCTCACTAATTGAATAGTTTCATGTTATATTCACATAGAAATATTGCACAACCAGGTACTAGTGAAAAATCCCCAAACCCTGATTTATTGTTTGTCTCTTTGAAGTTAAATTCTTATACGACTTTGATTAGTTACTGGATTCCAATATAACAAACAATTTGACTTGTAAAGAGGGAAAAATGGGACGTGGAAAAATAAATTTAAGCCTAATTTAGGTTAAATATTTTTCCTAAATTAAAATTTAGATTAGTTTTTGGGTATTACTGTGCATTGTGCTAGGTGTTTCTAAATGCATTATGTCATTTAATTTTCATTAAAATTGAACACTGAGAAGTTATTTAATTTTCTTAAGTCATGCAATATGTAAGCGATAGATTGGAGCCTACATTTTTTTGAAGTCAAATTTTGGTGTGCCTTCCTTTGTATCACCTATTTGTGATCTGGGCTTATTTATGTTACTTGGAATTCGTTTTTAATATTATAGACTTGAAGATAATGTGAGTGAATTGAGGCTATCTGAATACATAAAGTGCATAAACTACAGTTGGACTTGATAGTACTTATTTTTATATTAAACAGTTGAAGGATCTATCCTAACAACAAACCTTTATATAGTTTTCAGAGTGCTTTTAAATAAATATGTTAGACATACGCCCTACAAGAAGTCTAAAAGACAAAGAAATTATAATTCATTTCACTGTTGAGGAAAAATAAGCTTCTTGCCCAGGACTCGACCAGGGTAAGAAGCCAGGTCATCTGACTGTCACCTTGGCACAAATGCCACTGTAGTATAGGATGGGCTGTTCCACTTGAGCACATTTTCTAAAATGCATGAAAATATTTGGCATATTCAAATGGGCATCTTTACATTGAAATCAATCTACGCCCCCCTTTGCTGCCCCACCCTACACCATAGAACAACCCTACCCCAACTTTATGTTGACATAAAATTTTTTCTCGAAACTTTATAATGTTTAAATATATATCTAAAATTCTGCTCAGGGAAGTTTATTTTGAAAAACTATTTCCCTACTACTTAAAACAGCAAAGCAGAGGAGGGAATGCTTTGTATTGTGGCTAAAGAGAAAATAAATATTGGTAAACTACTGAAATCAGCTTACTCTACCCCAGCCCAGTTCAGTGAAATTCAGATCTTTGTTGAGCTTATGAAACTGACTTGGACATTTGGAAGTAGAGCTACACTGCACCATCTTAGTGTTAAAACTGGTGGGCAGTTTTTCTCACTGTGTTAATAATGCATTATTAGTTACTCTGACTAAACTTTATTGCGGAGGATTGATTCAACAGTGTGTTGACAAACTAGAGTTTATACTTTAATCTTCTCTGTCTTTAGTGGAATATGAGTATACAGTTGACTCTTGAACAACATAGTTTGAACTGTACAGGTCCACTTACATGTGTAATTTTTTCAGTAAATATACAGTCGGTTCTCCATGTTCTTGAGTTTCACATCCATGGATTCACCAACTGTGGAACGAAAACAATATTTTCGGTCAGTGGTTGGGATTCCAGGGATGCAGAGTGATGACTGTGTGCATCGTTCTGTGCCATTTTGTATAAGGAACTTGAGCATCTGTGAAGTGTGGTGTCGAAGGAGTTCTGGAACAAACCCGCAGCCGACACCAAGGAACAGCACAGTTTTGGGGAGTCAGAAGTTATACCTGGATTTTCAACTGTGTGGGGTGGGGCGGGGGGTTGTCAGCTTCCTTAACCCCCGTGTTGTTCAAGGGTCAATTGTATTTTTTAAAAATGATTCTGTACTTAATAGACTATGTGGCTGAATTATGTTTTGAGGTTTTCCCTCTTCAGATGTTATTAACCTAGTTCCTTTATTATATCATATGAGACATGCCTTTCTGGATAATAATTAAGTCACTTACGATACAGAACTATGGAGTTCCTATAAATCAGTTCTAAACTTACTGGGATTTGCTTGTGAATGAGAGTGGTAGACAGGGGAGAGTATAAAAATTAAATGATAGCCTAGTATTTATGACCCTCTGCTTCCTATATTTTTCATTATAACCACTACATTTTAACAAAAATTTTCAAGTAGTGTATTATTCCTTTATAATATATGATTCAGAATGATTTATGTGAGATTACACTTGCTATTACTGTATACTACTTATATTATGTAAGAGCTGTTTTATTCTCTGATTTTAAAAGTGATTCTAGAACAATCTGTTTCTACACCTTACATCCAATTATTTTATTTTCTACCTTTTATTAGGAACATAATGGTAATTTGGATTCATGCTAAAATGAATGTTATAGAAACCTAAAAATATTTTTAAAATAGTAGATCTTTTTCTCTTGGTCTTAGTAACTTGAGACTTGAATTAGCATTAATATATAAAGTATTTTTTGGTGTTTTTGGAAACAAAAATGTAGATAAAACTGTTCAAATAATAACAATGTAACAGAATTTTGACTAACATTTATTCATTTTTGTCCGTACTTACGTGATTATTTTGAAGCATGATGTTTGTGTAACATCTTCATGTAAATTCATTGTTTTGAATTTCGTTATTTCATTTTTTTCTTTTCTTCTTTTTTTGGCCTCATCTTTGTCTATTTTACATTATCCTGGGAACATCAATGTCTTCTCTACTCTATCACATCTTTTTTGTGTGTATTATTCCTCCTTCAGTAACCCTGGCACTGTGTAAGTACCTAATCTGTGGTTCTTTTGTAATTTTCATCATCGTCTCTCTGTGACTTTCTGTGTTGCTTTCAACTTAACACCACCAGCAAATTTTGTTAGTTATCTTCTCCTTGCAGGAATTTTCAAATATGTTAAGGAGCCCAGGAAACATGTTTTTTTGTGCTAGAAAACTTCATATGGATTGGTGGGTATGTTTAGAATACACACACTTATCAGTGGAAAAACTTAATAAGCTAAACCTTAAGGACATAGATAAGTATTATAGACAGTGTATACTGAAGTTAGAGGTGTAGTTTGGGCCTTTCTTGTTTAGTATTTTTTGAAAATTTGAATAAACTTTATAATTTTGTATGTCTGTATTTTGAAATAAATTATTTGTTCTTGATAGTTAAGATTATATTCTTCCCAAATACTTTTAAAAAGATAAAATCATGGAGATTATTCTATTCTTTAATCATAGTCATCAGAGTCTAGAGTTTCAAATCCAGAAAACACAAAGTAAATGTTCAGAAACTTCATGTCACTTAACACAGGACCTTTGCTGTGGTTAATGTCACAGAGTCCAAGGTGTAATATACTTTTTGAAAGTGTGTTGTAGCTAAAAAATATTAAGTGGTGTCATTTTATTATTCTTAGTGTCTTAATTAGATACTACTGTTTTGTGTTTTTATAGACTGAACCTTTTATAGATGATAAAATAGTCTTATACTTGACATTCGCACTATTTGAGAGTAAACTACACTCAATAATTATAGAGAAATTTAAAACAATAAATTTAGTAGCAAAATAAAGTTTTCCAGGTAATTGCATAAGATAAAGTATTGTCTGTTTAGGAATTTATATCGGCCAAAGACAGTGTGTTTATGAAGTAATCTGTTCTTTTCTAATTTTTTTAAAAAAGTATCTATTTTAAAAAGGATTAGGTTTTGTTCAATATTAGTAAAAGATCTTAGCTATTTCATTTCTGGAATATTAAAATTTTACTATAAATTATAATAAGCATTATGAATTATGTATATACTATTGATTCTTTTCATTATTTATGCAGATGACCCAGTTTTAGAACATGCATGGCAAATAACTTTTCTAGTAATCATAAAAGAAAGCATTATGAAATCATTACTCTGCATTAGGTACTGTTGAAAACACTTTACATACATTGTCTACCTTATTCTTCAAAACAACTTAAAATAGGTGCAATCCCCATTTCTTAGGAAGAATCTAGACTTGGAGAAATCAAATGACTTGCATAAAACATACACTGAGTGGTAGATGTAGTGCCTGAGGCTGTTATCTGTCTGACACTAAAGCCATTGTTAATGTTAATTCTATCATGTCCTTTACTGGGCAAAAACTCTTCTAGTGTAGTGAGGCAGTTTTGATAGTGTGACTATTAAAATGGCAGCAGTCATGTGGGATTCTGATAGCACCGTGATTTTCTAGCAGTAAGTTATACCGAGCAGGTGTTGCCACCCACATCTGATGCTCTTGGGCACTTGCTCTACTTGGATCTTGTGCCAGTAGTCTGCTAGTCCAGACTCAGGTTCCTTTTCCTCTTCTGAAATTAAACTCATAGTCTCCAAAAGTTTTCATTTATCCTATTTGGGGGGAGAGGGAGGAGAGACAGAAGGAGTATTTATTATACTTACTAGATCTCAGGTTAAAGTGTTAAAATAATGTACTTGTGAATTCCCCAATATTTATGCTTTATTAAGAGAAAATGTTCTTAGCAAACTCAAAGCTCTTGAACTCTGTAGTTTACAAATCCCTTTCTCATATATTATTTCATGTAATCCTCAGAACAGTGTGACTTTGTGAAAGCCAGTACATTTTAGCAGCTTATCGATGTTTAACAGTGGTTGTGAATGTAGTCCATATCTGTGTTTTGTTAGGCATTAGATGAACAATTCAAGTATGTAACTTCAAATTGTTTTATTTTAACTTCTACAAACTTTTTAATTTCTCATTTCCCTTCTTTTCTTAATCTTTTCTTTTCCTTTTCATCATGTTGGAAATCTCTCTTCCGATGCCTTCTTCTGTCACTTAAAAGGAAAATCCCACCTAAACGGTAATCTTTTTGTTGAATACTTATACTAATATTTTATATTAGCATATACATCCCTTTTTTCTAATAAAAAAAAGTCTACTCTATTTTAGAAGAATGCTCTTTTTAAAAAAAATGAGACTGTATACTTCTGAAAGCAAAATACATAAAAACGCTGAGTATTAAATGTATACATCGTAAATACTTTGGCAGGGAACATTTGCCCTTAATATTATTAAAAATTGCTTAATTCTTTTTTTCCTTCCTAATCCTAGCCCACCGAGAAAACACATTGTGGACCGTAACACAGAGTTTTATCACATACCGACCCACAGCGATGCCAGCAAGAAGAGACTGATTGAGGATACAGAAGACTGGCGTCCGAGGACGGGCACAACGCAGTCTCGCTCTTTTCGAATCCTGGCCCAGATCACTGGGACTGAACATCGTAAGTGAATACCCAGGGATTCTAGTAGATGAATGTTCTTTACACGGAGAGTAGCATTTAGAGAGAGAGACAATTATTTGGAAACAATAATTTTCCTGAGACAGTTTGCCTTTAAATTATGCCATGCATAATACAGGTGTTGTAAATAAGAAACCAGCCCAGGAGAGTTACATTAAGAAGTACAGAAGCAGTAGTAGCAGTGCTAGTGCTGCTTGTAGTACACAACCAATGACAGGATGATAGGGAATTTTTTTTAGTGGCTCTATGCAGCTTGACTGTTTGGTATTGATTGGTACATGTAACTGCTTAAGTGATTTTAAAGTTTAAAAAAGCAAACTAATACTGGATCTGCTTATTATATTTCAGTGAAAGAATCTGAAACTGATAATACAAAGAAGGCAAAGTAAGTTGTCTTTTTTTTTTTTTTGTAAATTGAATGCTTTTCATGAATGGTCTCAATTTGTTTTTTACTTTTTCAAGTATAATGGTATGGCATTTCGTCTTTGCAACTAGATGCTAAGCATTTAACTTGGTGCCTTTTGTGGGATTTAAATGTACAACTTAACAGATTTTAAAATTAGTAGATATTGTCTGGATTTTATGTCTAAGGCTTATTTTCTTTAGTATTGACATAAGTGGGCAGAGGGGTATATTTGGGGGTGCTTTGCTAACACTATAGATCTCTGTGAATTAGTTCATGTGTCTTGCAGTCACTTTATTTTGGGCATAAAAATTGATGTTTCCAAAAAGGCTCTGTAGATTAATTTCTGCATTTCTAAAAATGTTCTATCCTTCATATCTTTTGCTATTAGACAAAACAGCTATGTGAAATTAAGCTTTAATAGGCATGTTATCTGCATGATGAACAAAGTATAGCAACTTTCTCTTTCTTATGACTCTTCTATCACTTTTCTTTTTTCTTTTCTTTTTCTTTTTTCTTTTTTTTATTTCCACAGGGAAAAGATACCCCTTCACGTCTTTAGTCCCAAATACACAAAATTACGTGACTGGCACCATGAAGTTTCAGCACGTGCTCTTAATGTACAGTGATTTATGAGCCTTGCTCCCTCAAGCAGCCAGCACATACCTTTTCATTCACTTTTTCTTTTTTTCCGACTTCATAGCAAAAGCTGTATTAAGTTTGCCTTATGAAAAATAGAACCTTTTCTATACTTTTCTAACCATTTCCTGCTGTTGTGAAAACGAGGAGGATGAACACATTTTGTGCTAGTCGGTAGCTCACAAATGTTAAACCAAGAGAGTGTATCAAGGGACTAGATCTATTCAGTGGATTTATATCTGTTTCCATTGTTTTTTAGGGTAGTAACCTTAGAAAAGGAATTCTTTTCATAAGTTGATTTGGGTTGGTCGTTTGAAGCAGAGGTAGATGAGCAAATATTGTTCTTGTCTAATTTGAAAAATACATCCTTTATGTTACTGCATTTCTCAAGGTGACTTAAGTTCATTATAATGTCATGTTAAAAGTGGGTTGCAAATTATTCTAAGTAAGCAAATATGAGGAGGCAAGCTAAAACAATAAACAAGACTTTATTAGAACAGAGTTCATTATAGATTTGGGTATCTTTTAAAGAAGGTACTATTCAAGATGGTTATATGAAGAAATGAAAGCCCAGATTTGGCTCCTAAAAAAGGGAAAGAAGAGAATTCTGCGCCTATTTGCAGTGGGGAAATACAATGTTCTTTTGGTTTGGTTAATTTTTTAAAAACCATTCTATTTTCTACCAAAGGAAATATCTCTAAGCTTTAACTAGTAAGATATAGAAAAGATGGCCTTGCTTTATTCTAAATCAGAGGAAATGATCATAAAATAAATCACAATATGAATGATTCTTTATGTGACATCATAGAAATATTTTACTTAGTGATATAAACTATTGTGTGTTGCTGCTATTCCTAGAAAGCTCTGTTTTGGGCAATATAAGCAAGCTAAATTCCTGACCAGAAATGCTTTCTGTCTTGTAATATAATGTATTATATATTAGATCTGAATGCAATAATGAATGCATTTTGAAGTTTGGAAAAGTATTGTAATAAAGTTGCCTTTAACTTAGCTTTGTACTTGTTTTTTGTTTCCTTGAAGCTATTAACAATGCTATCCAAGGCTTCTTACAATATTACTTGGGTAAAATAAATAATTATCTTGACATTTCATTTGGAAAACATTTTTAATTCTGCGAGGTTGCTAAAATGTGAATGTGGAATATGACAGTGGCCCATATTCAGTTTTTCCTCCCCTGAATTTTTACATTATTTAACATATCTTATGAAACAGATAAGGTAAGTTAAACTATGGCACAACATAGAATCAGTCTTTGTGTAAAATGATTTCTGAAGAATATTGCCTGCATTCAAGGTTCTATTTTAATATTTTTCAGTTTTCTTCATTTTAATGTTATTATAGACTAGGATAACTGCCTGATAATTTGGAGAAATTAACATTAATTTCAGTTAGTGAATGATTACTATTTAAAATTTGGCATGCCAAATGCATTTAAAATATAATTCCAGGATTTATTTATTCTCATTTCTGCTATACTTCATAAGATAGTAAGATGTCTTTCTTGTTTTGCATTCATTCTTCTTCAGATACTGCTTGTGATTTTATGACCCTGACATCAGTCCCAGTTATTTCCGCCTCCAGCCTCTATAAGAAAATCTACTTTCTAGACCAGGCTTTCCTATACCTAGTAATTCCTCACTGATCTCAAAAGATGATGTTTCAAAGGTGATAGAATCAGATTCTCATGAAAATAAATGGTCTGGGAAGAGTAAACGTGGTATTTTCCACAAGAACCAAATTTCTAGAATAACTACAGAGTTGAAAGAAAGAACTATTAGAAAGTTTTAGGTAAATAAAAGAATATTTCCCTAATAAAGACAAGAGAATGTATATCAAATTTATAACTTGAAATAGGTGTAGATGAAAATAAAATTTAATTCCTTGCCTAGTTGAAAATAAAAGTATTTAATGTTGCATTGAAAACATGGACTTAGATAAATAGAATGATCCAAATTTGAGTATAAGAGTAAATGTTTAGTCAGGATCACAAAGGACATTCCATTTGACCTTGTCAGAGGTTGAATTCCTGCACTCAGTTAATCTCTTGGGACATCTTATATTCCTAGCTTAAAAGCTAGCCAAAAATTATAAAACCTTCTTGCAAAAATATTATTGTAAGTCTAGTGACTTAATTTATAGGTTGTTTTTGTTGTCTCTCTTATACAAACTGTCTTTATCATAGGCTTGTTTTTAATGTAAAATTGGACATTTACTTTTAAGAATTTTCAACATTTTTTTCTTAAAATGTTTTACCAGTCAGAAGATGAAATGTTTCCCACACAGTTAGTAGTTTTGTGACCTCGAAAAATATATTATCTGTGGAGACAGAAACATATTGTTTTGTGCATCATTATGTCCTTTAGGAAGACTCAGATCAAAAATAACTTGTTTACTAAATGTGTTGATATTTAGATAGAGACTAGCAGTCCCTTTTATTCAGATTTATTCAGAAATATAGAATGATTTTTTTCCAGAGAAATAATTGAGCAGTTATTGTTTCTGATGTGTATTTAAAATCATATAAACCATATTCATTCACCACCTGCATTCATTCTTTCACACGAATGATTGAATACTTAAATGCCAGGCACTGATATATTGTAGGTAATAACAGATAACTATATAAACAAGATGATCTGAGATATTGTGTTACCAAGATAAGAAGATAAGTTAAGTTAAAGGAAATTTGGCTTAAGCAGAGAGGGAATACGTAGATTGTGTGGACTTCTGAGATCACCTTAGTGCCATCACCTGAGAGATGAAAGGGGGTCTGTCATGTGATGTCTTGGGGTCAGTGTTCAGGACAGAGAAAAGGAGCATGGAAACCCTGAGGTGGAAAAAAGCCTGGCAAGCACAGAACAGAAAGGACAGAGTGGCCAAAGTGTGGTATACGAGAGGAAGCATGATATAAAAAGAAATATTTACGCACATAGTCAAAGAACTTATATTTCTGTTACTATCCACAGCATTTTAAATGGGAAGTTGTCGTATTATCATATCTAATCACTTTCAAATAAAATTAGAAAATGAAGAACCAAACAGGTTAATCAACTAGCTAAATAAAGTACACATACTCTCCTGGTTTGTGTCAACCCTGAGCATAGTTAGCAGTTTAATGCTTTTCCCACTGAGACCCCTTGAAGACCTAGAAAAAAAGGTGGCATTTAATACAGTATATATTGGTAACACATATGTGGGCAACAGAATACCTTGTAAAGCATATGTAAAGCTATTCAAAAACAAAACTTTCATGTATAAAAATTTGACAGATCTCTATTCATAATTTAGTGATGAATTTGACAGTTTAGTTCTCTTTATAAACCTGTCTGGAATTGTTTGGACTCATTCCTTTTTTTACCCAATTCAAGCAGTTCCTTAAACCAAATAAATATTTCCGTGCTTATTATTTCCAAAATAGACATCAACATTTAATTTAATTTAATTTAATTATTTTATTTTTGTGGTTAGAATAGTAAGAAACACGGAATGATAAGTTCTGTGTTTTAAATGCAGATTTGTAACTAACTGACTGACTACTTTCTGCTTCTGAGTTTCCACGTCCTTAAAGTATGAAGTTAGAATCAGTGGTGAACATGGTGATGCTCGCCCAGATGATGCTTCAGTGGAGGACTTGATACCACTGCTGCTGGGAGTGTAAGGGAGTAAGGTAGCCTTCGGGGGTCAGTGCTTCCACATAGCACCCGAGCTGCAAGACCACAGCCTTCATGGAGCTGTCCAAAGCAGTGAACTGATCGAAGGGAAGAGGAGGTGGAAAGCCTGGTCATTTCAGCCCTGATAGGGACAAATCAGAAGGACCATTCTAGATCCAGCGCTTCCTTTCTTTCTCCCACAGGTGTTGATCTTAACGGCACTTTTTAATAAACACCCTCCATGCTCAACTCTGTTTTGGGGTCTGCTTCCTGGAGAACCTGATCTTCAACAGAATCATAACCTTTCAGGTCCCCATTTGGATTTCAGTTGCACAGGTTCTCTTCAGTGTGGTTCTTGTCTTCATCTTCTCATCATTCACTCTGTCTTTATCATCTGTCTCTTCTCCGTAAATCTTCAACCCAGATTACAAACACCATGTAGGGAAATCATTAAAATGAAAGATCAGGTAAGTCAGCCTGAAAAGTATATGGAAGTCAAAAAGAAAGAATGTTTATTTGTTGATTGCATCGGACACATCCTGGGAGTAATGCCTGGATAAAAGCATTTAGAAATTACTCAGGGAAAATGATTGAATCAATGAAATGAGAAGGTTTAAAATGGAAAATTAAGATTAATTCTGAGTAAATGTAATAAACACTTGTAACTGGTAAGCAGCACTTAGTAAAATATTATATTTTTGTATGTTATATGCAACATTTTAGAATCAAGTGTATTAGTCATTTAATCAGTCACTTAAATTTCATTTAGCACCTCGCCGTTTTCTTCGCATCTTTAAAAGTTTACGTCTGGTTGTCTCTTGGGAGAGATGCTTCTGAGTAGCCTTTGGAAATGTATAGGGGGATAACATAGATATTACAAGGCCAGAGGGTGCTCCTGCGGGACTAAGGATTCTAAATGTGATACTCTGAATAATTCTATGGATGGAAGTGTCACCCTGCCCAAAATGCCAGGTGTTATGCACTGAGAATGACGCCAAGTGAAAATGCTCCCTATCCCAGGTTTTCTTACTTCTTCCTAAAACTCCAGCCACACATCTCAGCCACAGCGCACCACCCCACGGTAGAAGTCATCTCACTTCTGAAGTAACATACTTTATCATTCTTGCCCCTCTGGCACCTCCTTTTCTAATTTCTGTTATGGATATTTGTCTGCATGTCCTAAATCTCCAACTAGAGTATGAGCTCTTTGAAGACAAGAGTTTTTGTATAATAGTATAAATTCTAATAGGCATGGTATTTCTTCATGGATGCAGCTGTAGCTATGAAAAATAAGATCTATACATTCATCATATAAATCCATATATAAGTGGACATTTATTAGAAATGTATAAATATAATATAAATTTTAAAATACAAATACAGAAAAATACAAGTTCAATTTCAAATTGGGTGTTAGGATTGTAGGATTCATCTCTGGTAAACTACGTCTTAAATTAGACACTGTTTCAGTTCAGGCTGCCGTAACAAGATATTACAGACTTGGTGCCTTAAACAACAGAAATGTATTTTATCACAGTTCTAGAAGCTAGAAGTCCAAGATTAAGATGCTGGGTTGGTTTCTGGTGCTGCCTCTCTGTCTGGCTTGCAGACGCCACCTTCTTGCTGGGTCCTCACATGGCCTTTCCTCTGTGCACAGGAGAAGAGAGAGCTCTGGTGTCTCTTCTTATAGGGACACCAGTCTTCTTGGATTAGGGGCCTACTGTGTGACCTCATTTCACCGTAATAACCTCCTTCAAGGCCCTCTCTGAAAATAGTGTCACATTGGGGGTTAATTAGGACTTCAAGGTATGAATCGTGGGGGAGGGGCACACTTTAGTCCATAACATATACCAGCTACCTTTTACTCAATTTGACAGATTAGCATCTAAGAAAAAGTTATTTTTAAGTAGAATCACTGACTTGGACCCATATAGAAGCATTATTGTTACCTTTGTTGTGGTGACTCTTTTTCTACTTTGGATGACAGGTATTTGTCTCCATGTGCTATATATATATCCCTAATTAGAGTACAAGCTCTTTGAACACAAGAGTTTTAGTATCCCACCATATTGGTCACTAACTAGCACTAATAAGTGGTTACTCATTGTATATAATTGCATATTTCTCCAATTCCCTGATTGTTGAATTATAGGGAAACTGTTTACAGTATGGTATATATAACTTTTCATTGAATATAAATTCAGTATAAGGTACAGTTTTCATAAAAATACCATCGCACTAATATCTATACTGGAAGTAAAGTAGAATAATACCTAAGTTTAAAAGGAGAATTCTTGTGCTTCGGGCAGTCTGAGAAAAGTTGACACTTTTCTTCTATTATTATCTGTTTGTTAATAGTCATGGAAGACTTTAAAAAAAAATAAATGAAAATTTGTTTTTTCCTTTGTGTTTTTGGTCTGTTTCAACATGAATAGCTCAGTGACTCCTGTGACGAGACAACACCTGACTAATTTTGGAAACCGGTATATGAGAAGCTTAGTACTCTAATGGGAAAAACCAACAGAAATAATTTTACCATTACAAGAAAATGTTTGAAGTTGAGTGTACTCTACAATATTGATTGAAAAGAAACAACAGTCTTATTATTAGTAACTACTAATAATAGAAAACTAGTAATAATATGTGGCTTACCAACATAGAGAATATGGGAGGCCATAGAAAATTTCATTAAAAGATAATTCTTTTAAAAACATTTATACTTAAAATAAATTCTTTGTCAAGCACCACACAATTTATATTAAGTTAAATGGTGATTTTCTTGATCTCACCATTTTCAGAGGTTTTATTACATAGTAAAATATTTATCCAAGAAGCAATTAATTTTTCATATAAATTTTCTATATAAATAAGTATAAAGTAGTATTTTAGTTAGCAAAAAGAAATATAAAGTTGTCATTGTGAAAACATACTTTTTATCAGTCTTTTATCTCTTCAAGGAATGTTAGGTTTTGATTTTTCATGTATTAGGATTAAGAATTATAGAGATTCTCAATTTTCACAAATTTGAAATACTCATCAATGGAAAGATGACTGCCTTACCCTTTAGTAGGAAAACAGTTCAAACTCCAGTCACTAGTTACATTACACAAAACTGAAATAGTTATGAGGAAAAATACTCTTATACACTGTCCCATATCACTAAATAATGTCCACGTGATTCTAGCTGAAGGCCATCAGGACCAGATTTTAAGTTACCTCTTGAATAGTAACCTTTCATCTTTGTACATTCATTGAAAATTTAGAAAGCAGAAACTAGATAAATATTTCTAAATGTACCCTTTTTACAGCAGTTTTTTAAAAATTTTAGCTTGTTCAGAGATAGACAATCCACAGAAAATAAATTAATGAAGACATGGTTGCTGACCAGTGCCATGTCTTTATCATTGCTGTGTTTCACAAATATACTGGACTCTGGTTGCATATTCTTATTAAGACATGTTATTTGAATAAATTACCTAAAACTTCTATTTTTCATGAACTATGCAAAGAAATTAGGAACCATTCCTTAGTCTTATATTCTTAACATATTTTTATGGAGTAAGAATTAACAATTGGATTTGTTCCAAAGCACAGAACACCAAGACTTCCACAGCATAGTCTAAACTTAAAAAATAAAAATAAAACAATAACAGCCAGAATCTCTTAGCTGACACCATCATACACATTCCTGTAAAGTATGTTCACGAACTTGGAAAAAAGACCACAAGTTAAAAAAAATGGGTATGCAACCAAGCAATAATTTTGTCTATTGCGAAATCTGGAATATTTATAATTTACCTCTGTCATTTTCTGCTGGTGGACTGTACTGCCCCATGCAAATGATGGCTTAGTGACTAATGTAAAGGCCGCCATCTATTGAACATAAGTAAGCACTACACTTCAGTTCCTTGTGAGAATAGTACTTAAAACTTTTTGAAGCAAGAAACATAGTTCCTACCTACTCTGTGCATTTTCACGTGGAAATTGTTTAATTCTCTGTTTAGTTATGGAAATGCTTGTGTACTTTTCTTAAACTGGTAAGACTATTAGTTATACTTTTTTTCATAAAGATCTGTTTTCGTAAGATGCAAAAATTGACTTTCATAGTACAGAATCTGCACCAAGTTCCTTAGAAGTTTTATCAGACCAGCAATGCTTCCCTTATAATGCTGCTTCGATAAATTCTTTCCACGTCACCTCTAGAGAGGTAAATTACACAACAAATTTTATTGAATTGAACCAGAAAATAAAAGGAACTTAACTTCTTGACTAAAAACTCAATATTGAAGACACCTCCTACAGTTTACTTTCTGTTTTAACTTCAAAAGAAATCACAACTTTAAAAAATTAGGAGCATTCTTCACCACGATGGAAGGCTTTAATTTTCTACCTTTTGCCACTGTTGAATTTTACATATTTCAGTCATTTTGAAAGTTTCAGAAGCCCATGTTTTTCTACCTTTATGTTATGTGAAGGTGTGTTTATGATGATGGTATGATTTTATAAAAGAAAATTGAAATAATATATTACATACTATAAAACTTGACGGATGTGGATATTTAGGCATCTTAATTTTCCTGTTAGTCAAATTAAAGGACTATTTTCAAATTACCTTAATCTCAAAAGCATTCTGTTCAGGTCTTCTCTTTTGTATTTCTCTATTTTATGTCTATTAACAGGTATATGTTGAGTGTTCCTTCTATGTTCAATGTTATGATAGGTGTTCATCTTCCAGATGTACCTAATTGATTACTCTTTAAGAGTCTGTATTCATTTCTTTGAATAGAAGACCATGTTAAAGCTGGGATGACACCCCTGTAATTTTTGAGTTAATGGTACACATTTATTTTGTCTTTTCACAAGATATTCTTTCCCCAATATCCCAGCAGTTCATAAGAAAAAAATGTTTGCGAAAATTTCTTAAAGATTTTAATGGCTTCAGGTAGTTGTATGTCACTGGTTAGATAGTAGGTGAATTTGAGGTTTTAATAAAAAGAAGCAACATTTTTAAACTTGGTAGACTCAAACCAATAATAACAGTGCTAAGAGATTTGCTGATTTTAATAATAGATATTTGATTCCAGCACTGGAATCAGCAAATCTCTTAGCAGTGTTATTAGCAGGGATATTAAAGCAGTACTGCATGTATGTTAGAACACATATATCTATACGTGCAAAAAAACATTTAAATGTGAAAAATAAAACAACCAGACTACATTAATTCAAGAGATAAAAAAGTAAAAAGTGATGGTGTCAAAGGTTGTTATGAAATTGATAAATGCTCATTGTTGAAAGATATAAATAAACAAACAAAAATCACCCAAACCCAGAGGTAAATACTAAAAAGGTTTTGGTATATTTACATTTTGGAGGGAATTGAAGCCCCAGGGAGAAAGTGATTCTAAAATAAGCTCTCTGTAGTCTCTTTTTCTCAGTGATTTATAGTCCCAAGTATTTAGAGAACTTACAGATGAGATTTGCTAAGTAACACTATGTGTGTTGAAAAAAAAAATCCTGGAGACTGGGAAGGAAATAGAAGACTGGGAACAGATAAATACAGTACTGATTTTCAAAAAAGGGAAAAGTTAACTTCTAAATTATAAACTAGTTTGAACTTAAGGTCATCTGGAAAAAAGTCTAGAAAGCATTCTTAAAAGCATGACTAGAGACCATTAAGAAAAAGAGGGCAGAATTGCCAAGACCTATAATTAAGTTCTTAAGAAACAAGTCACACCCAGCTTAACACATTTTGAATAGATTGGGGGAAATGTTAATTTTAATAAGTCATCAAAATAAGACTTTTAAGATCCCATCAAATTTAAAAATGAAATTAGGCTAATAACTATCAAGTTTTTAGATTTATAACGGGTTGAAGGAGTTTAAAACCACAGGATATTTTTTAAAGTATCAATCAGCGACTTGGATGAGGACCTCTACAGCTTGCTGCCTAGATTTGTAGATATCATAAAGTAGGGAGAAATAGCAAACATGTTTCATAACTAGATCATTCTTCAGAAGTATATTGGAAGTCTAGGAAAATGGACCAAATTTAGTCAAAAAAAAGAAGAAATAAAGACAAATTTAATATGGTTATGTGCTGTTTGGATCAAATCATTTTACTCTTGTGGGACATATTTGGTTGGGTGAGATAAAGTTAACAAAAACAAATATAAAAAAATTAAGGATTTTAGAAGAAAATTAATCCATGTCCATTGTGTTAGTCATGTCATGTGGGTCCTAAAATTATAAGGCAAGCAGTAGTTTTATTCTGCACTAGTAAAATCTCACCTGGCATATATTATGTTTAATCCTTGGCATTAATTTCTGATGATTACATAGGTAATCTCAAGAAAATCAACTGAAAAATCATGGGACAATTAAGCTGTCTTTGGGTCACAGGCAATTATATCAGTAATTGATTGTATCTAATAACATACGCTGGTTTCTTGATCTAAATTCGTAGCTATGCCTTCTTCCCCAAACATTTTCCCTAATTCAGGCCTTAAAGATTAGTGGTGGCTTTTGCTTATGTTGACTATGTATTGCTTTGTAGGTTATATTCAGGAATTCAGATTGTTTTCCTAATAAGAAATGAAATACAGGATTTTAATCATGGGAGTAACAGCTGATGTAGTGTTGAAAAGATCACTTTAAATAGTATATGGAAAATTGATTATAAGGGAGAAATAATGAAAATAGGAGAGTAGTTATCTGTATTCTGTCAGTTCAGGCAAGAGAACAATAGCTTAGTCCATGGAGATACTAAAGGAGATGTAGAAAATTGGATGGGTTTGTATTTTAGAGGAAAAACTGACAGGAATGAGGAAATACTTGCGATGGGGGTGTGGGGGATAGATAATGGAACATTGCTGAGTCTGTGAATTTGGTAAGGATTTAGTCGGTAAAAGTCAATGAAATAGGTAAGAGTAAATTCAGTATAGTAAAACTAATAAAATCAAGAGGTAGAGGAATGAGTTAAAATCAAAGAAGATTAGTAAAATCCAGATTTTTAGATGTGTTATACTTGTTGATAAAAAAGTAAAGGTTTTGAGTTCTAGAGTGCATGACTAAGGTATTCCAAGCCTAAGATTTAATCTTAGGGATTATCTTTGAAGAGAAGAAGTCAAATTGAGCAGTCAGGTTATTCAGCGATTCATCATAGAATTGAAGTCATCGAGATAGATTGTGGGAAGGGAGTAAAGATGAAGGCAGTGAGCCAGGGGCTAAAGCAAATAGTGAGGTAGAGGCAAGACAATGCTTGGGTATAGATAGTGAGTGGGACAGTCTGATGACATGAGCCTCAATGGACTTGGGATTTTGGAGGATCAAAGGTGACTGATAATGTTAGAAACAGTAATGAGGAATTTGCATCATCTCTAGTTTTATAAACATATGGGGTGTGAAAGAAAAGGAACCTCTGTTTGAAAGGACTGCAAGAATGGTGTAGAATGATAAGAGGGTATAGTAGAATGAAAGAGGGTTTGTGAAGGCTGAGAAGGATGGTAAATTGATCAGATTAGGGGATACATAGAGCAGGAAAGAAGTAAGAGTCCAGGAGATGATGGATGACCCAAGGGGTTTGCACTTCTGGTTGTGGCAGGAAAACAAGGATGGAGAGTATGATGGGGTTGGTCCTCATGGTCTCTTAGAAGAAAGTAGGCACTAGAATGTAAACTCCATGAGGGCAGGAAGTTAAAGTGTGTGATAGAATATGTGAGGATGCTTGGCATAAAGTGGCGATTCAAATAATATGTTGTTGTTGAATGAATGAGTGAATGCACTAGTGATTGAATGGGAGAGCTCAGGATATGTGATTCAGAATATTTATCCTTGAGAGTGTGTGGTCCTCAGCTTTTGTTCTCTAATGCTGGCAGGACACTCATTGGAGCATGAGATTCTGTGGTGGCTTTCTCAAGACACCTGGCTTCTCCAAGGACTTGCAGTGGTTGGCTGTTGAACAGTAGGCATTCAGACAGATTCATTTATATTTTCAAAAAGGTTACAGATTTACTCAACATTATTTATTGAATAATGCATCCTTTTATTCTGAATCTGAAAAAAGTACCTTTATCATATATAAATACTTTTTATAACATTAGGATTACAAAATGGCAGATTGTTCCCTCTTAGAAGCTGTTCCTACCTGCTAGAAATCACCGAAGTCCATGATCCAATGAAGAAATTGATGATGCAAACTGAGAGAGGCTAAGGTTAGTGGTAAGTACCTTGCAAGTTACTGAGGGAGTCAGGCTTTTATTGGAGTATTGTTCCAAGTAATTTTTAAGTTGATATTATACCTTAAAATCTCCATATTACATCAATATTTTTATAGACATATGCTCATTCTTTACCTGTCTTATCTTTAGACCTCACATTATATTTTCTCGAAAGAGATCAAGGAATAGTATAGATAACTAAAGAGTTCACATAATATTAAGACAGGACATTTAATAAAGGTAAAATCATTAGGGAAAGCAATAGCAGAGAAGTACCTAAGAATTAAGGCAGAGTTTGAAAGGTTGAAGAAAATGGGATAATATAACAAAGAGCAAACTTTTACCCCAACACGAATAATGAGTTCAGAAATTTCCTGTTTTGTTTCCTTCTTTTCCTTGCTTCAGAAAAGTGAAAAGCGCCAAGAAAAATAATTTCTTTGAGTCAGTTCTTTTTTTCTTTGCTCTCACAAAAAGAGATTCTCATTTTGGGTGGTATTTTCACATTTGATAATTTGCTTCATAATCTTCTTTTAACCTCCAACAGTCAGTCTCTCTGCTCCTCTGTATAAAGCAAGGATGCCCCTACTTGCTGATTTTTAAATTCTCTTCAAGATGCTGTCCATAATAAATGTAGAATTAGCAAAGTCAAACAAAGTTTTTATGCTGCTATAGAAACAAAAGCTATTGAAATCAATTAATAAATTTAGCTTATAATTAAGAGTGCCAGAAATTTCCAACTGAGGTTTAGTCGATTTAATTTTGCAGAAGGGATATCATAGTTGCAAGTGAACGTAGTCACCATCTTTATTGTCAGGAAGCCTGTGGAGATACTCATTTTTCCAGACAATTAGCAGTTTCCTTGGCTAAAATAAAGAACTTTGCTATGCCAGTGAACCCTGGAAGTACAGAATGCAACTATGATCCTGGTATATTTCACTCTCTGCTTAGCAGTATTAGTGGCTGAATATTTGCTTTGTGGAAGAGTGAAAATGCCAAGGACAATTTATTGTTTTCTTGCTTTATCTTCTATAAAATACATATTTTAAGGTTTCTGAATTTCTCCTCTGACTGAAAACTTGCCATGTGGGGATGTAATAAGTCACTCTATTTGATTATTTTATATTTATATGGAAAGTGAGGAGGCATTGAAAATTTTAGTTGGAGACATTTTCTTGCTGCAAAAGAAAATTTTTTTCCCAGATATTTTAAACGTTAACCTTGGTGAAGAATTTATGTTTATTAGGTTTGCATATCATTCCACACAAATATGAATGAGCCAAATTAACATTTTGAAATTTTATTACTGCAACCAGGAATAGCCAAAGAAATTGTACCAAAAACAAATATATACAACTGAGACACAGAAGACAGGAGAAGAGTGGTCAGTTGGGTTATATACAGAGACTAAGTAAAAACATATGGGTACAAAAATATAACACTATATGATTCCACCTATATGAGGTATCTGAAGCAGTCAGACTCATAGAAACAAAATAGAATGGTGGCGGCCAAGGCTGGGGGGTGGGGGAAAGGGGAGTTTTTGTTTAATGAGCATAGAGTTTCAGATATGCAAGATGAAAAAGTTCTGGAGATCTGTTTCACAACACTGAATATACTGAGCTCTACTGAACTGTACACTTAAAAATCATTAAGATGATTTTTAGGTAAATTTTATGTTATGTATTTTTACCACAATAAAAACAAAGTGAGGAATGCAAATTATGTGTTGAATTTAGCGACAAAGAAGTCGTTAGTGACCTCAGCAAGAATATGGTTTTTAGAGGTTGGGGATTGAGGCCTGCTTGAGGTGGTTGAAGTGACAGGCGAGCGAAGAATGGAGACTATGTGAGGAAGCTGTTATTGTTTCACAGGATCTGGCCGTTAAGCAGAAGAGGAAAATAGAAGGTGATAGTACTTTTCTTCTTGTTTTTAAGGGAAACCATACAGTTTTGAATGGAGACATTAAAGCATGCAGTGGAGAGGTAGAAATGGAAAATGCAAGGGAAAGAGAGCTAGATCAATTAAGGCCCGTGAGAAAAACGGAGAAGATGGAGTACACGGCATAAGGCTGTTGCTATTTGATAGTTGCCAGGATGGGGAAAGAGTTCGCTGGTCCAGCAGGGTGGTCAGGATGGTAAGTTAGTAAGATGGCGGCTTCATACCTCCTTTACCCGCACAGATGGCTGTTGAGTTTCCTCATGTTAGCATAGATTGCATGATTGCATAGAAAGACTTAGTACAGAGATTGTGCAAAGAGAGGCACAATTACAAAGAAGGATAATGCACAAATGCTCTTTGTTCATTTTTCCTGAGAAAAGCAGGCCAAAAAGACTTGTGCAAGCCCAGTTCTCCAGACATGTCTGGGAAGGAGAAAGGCTTCATACCTCTCTGGTGAGAAATAAAAACTCACTTAAGTAACAGACAAAGCAAAAGGTCTGGCTGCTGCAGAGCTGCTATTAATCAGAGCTTCTTCCAACCCTAAGAGGAATAAATATTAGCAAATGACAGAACGAGAATAGATATTGATGTCTGTTCCATATTAAATGAGGTAGTTTAAGATTTTCTTAAGCCTAGTACTTTTAGAGATTACCTAAGCAAAGGAATAGGTAATAAGTGTGTAACATATGGGAAATGTCCCAAGTTCATTTGTTTGGAAATGTGGATATCTGGCTTTTGAAGGTTATTTCGTGACTCATATGAACTGTTTGCAATCTCAGGTGGCACTCATTTTCCAATCAGCATAGAGGTGTTGGCAGATTCAACTTCAACTTTCTTTTCTTACTTGCCCTTATTATACATTAATATGTAGACATTGATAATTCTTTGTAACTATTTTTTTTCTAAGAATACTGATAATTCTGTATATTATAAAGGACATTTTAAAAGATATTTTTGGAATTTTAGTCACTCTTTGAGATCAGTGATCTGTCTCTTCTTAGGCAGTAATATCTGTTTAAGCTGAATTACAGTATAGTCTCTAGAAGGTGCACAAGTGTTCCAAGAAATATATGTATATTGTGAGTGAGTTCTGATTTAAAAACAATAAATTTCATTCATGCATTAATTCAACAAATACTTATTTGTTGTTTACTTTATGGTAAGCACTTTATTACACTTCATTTATACCAGTAAATATCAGGTTACTTGGCCTTGGGGGTTCTAATCTAATGAGGGAGTCCAGATTTAAACAGATAACCACACAAATTGTCTAATTACAGTCATAACCAATTTTGTGAAGAAAAAGTACAGGGTGCTATGAATACGAAGCACATGACATGGGCAACCTAAAATGATTTGGGGAATCAGGGAGGCCTCCTGGAGGAGGTGACACTTAAGTTGAGGCCAGAAGGACACAAGGGAATTAACCTAGTAAAGGTGTGATAGGGAAGTGGGTATAGAAAGCAAGATGTAGTAGACTGAGCAGCAGAGACCTTGAGGTGGGAAGAAGCTTGACCTGTTTCAATGGAGACTTTGTGGACTGAAACAAGCCAGAGGGAGAGGAAGAGCTTAGTAAGATAAGGCTGGAGAATAGGTAGTACAGGGTCCCAGTTGTCCTTAGAGCTGTGTTGGAAGGTCTAAGCAACAGGCAGGCATGGATATCTATTGATAAAAGTTTACTCTGGTAGCTGTGTGGATACGATATTCTCTAAGATGCATTCTCTTCTGTAATGATCCGGTTCAACTCTCTGTAGCGTGAAAGTAGCCATAGACATATGTAACTGAATGAATCTGGCTGTGTTTCATACAACTTTATTTACGGTTGCTGAAATTTGAATTTCATATAATTTTCATGTGTCACAAAATATTCTTTTTCTTCTTATTTTAAAAAAAACATTTAAGAGTATGAAAACCATTCTTAGTTCCTAGGCCATACAAAGACAGATAGATATCAGGCTGAATTTGGCTGGAGAGTCAGATTTGCTGACCTGTTATAGGACTATATTTCTTATCCTGGTAACTTTTTCTTTCCTACCTCTTAAATGATATTTTAGTTCTACCATGACATTTTTCCTAAGCTGTCTACATTTTCCCAACATTCTGGTAAATGTATGACCAATACTAAATAAAAAATGGGACTGTAACCTCTTTTTTCCTATTTCTTTATCTCAGTGTTACATTTTACATTTGAAAGTCAGTATAATATGACTGACCTAGTCTTTTTTATATACAGTCTTTTTAATTTTTAATAGTGGGTAATTTTGTATTTTTTCCTATTTATTTTGGTGTTATGCTCAGTGACTTTCTTCTTTTAATCCTCACACTGAGTTTTTCATCTTTTCTTTACCTGGTAGTAGTTCTTCTAACATTTGATCTTGGCATTCAAAGGAAAAAATGGTACAGGCATCAGAAAAACAAAATAAAAATAAACAAAGGAACACAATTGCAGGCAAACATTTTTGTTGTATGAATAGCTAAAATACTTTATTTATATCAAGGTAAACAACATTCAAATAATTTCAGATCTATACACACAACATTCTGATTTGAAAAGAAATTCCTAGGTGCTTTTTTGTAGTATATGATTTAGGCAGCCGCCCCACAAGATGCTGGAAAGCATTATGTAATGGAAATGGTACAGACAGACCTGGTTCAAATTTCATCTCACCCTGACTAGGCGTATGATATTGGACAACTTAATTTCTTGGAGCCTAAGTTTCCCTGAAGCATGCAAAATACAGTATATGGGAATTCCCATCCACCTTTCTTCCCTGGTAAGCATAATCTTTTATCACGTGGAATTAGCCATGTTAAAAAACAATTGGATGTAAAACAGCCTGTTGTTGGTTGTGGTGAGGGTGTTGGTTTTGGTTTTTACCTTATACAGATAGGAAGCTGAAAAAAAAAAAAAAACTAGCAATACTCCCAAAGTGAAAGCGATGTACATTTGAAAGGTAGTATAGGTGATAAACCCAGTACTTTTTATTAATATTTCCTTTGCCTTGTTTATTTTACTTCTGAAAACTTAGGGTTGACAGTTCTCTGGAAGACCTACCTAAGAGTGGACCTCACCCGCCTGCAACTGCTCAGGTTTTACATATTGGTAGCCAAGTAGCCACACTTTCTAAAGTAACTACGTATTCTAGGTAGAGTTTTTCTTCTTGGTATGTCTAAATTTTAATGCTCGTGGTGAAATTAAATACTAAAACTGTTTGACTAAAAAGAAGAAAGTGATCATAGATTACAGAACTGACATCATTAATATGTAGACAAGAAAGCTTGGCACTCAGCTTTAGAACACCGCTTTACACTGCTTTTTATATTTTTCATTTTTTGTTTAGATTCTAAGTTCTAATGTAGAGTCAGGAAATCTGTGTCTTTCATTTATTCACTGTGATTTGGAAAGTCAGCTCTCTTGAGTTTGTCATAAGTGTACTAAAGCATTCAACTCTTAAAAAGGAGCGACAGAGATCGTATGTTCCAGGTACTCAGACATATTCTAAAGGGATTCAAGTTCATTCTTATAAGATTTTGCTGGACTCTGGTGATACTAAGTCCTTTTATGTTATTATTTGTGATACAATATGATAAAAGAAATTCACTACCATTTCTTTTTCTTCTTAAAGGAAAAGGATAATTTAGCTGATTTATTTTTTAGCTGATTTTTTTATAGACAAGTTCCTAGTTCTTATTTGACATTACTTCCCCCAAATAGTAGCCATTGCCTCAAGCGTTCAGCGTAATTGAGAAACTCGGAGTTGAATCACTTGGTAACTTTATTCTTCCACTTTGCCTGACATTCATATTACCCTGCTCTGCCACTAATAGCATCTTTCTTTTTTCTTTCCAGCCTCATTTTTTTTTTTTCTTTTTAAGCCATTCACAACAGTTGTTAAAACATATCCTGGTAAAACATATCCTAGTCATACAGTTCAATTAAATTATAAACTTGCAAAAAAATTATACTTTAAGTTAAACAATTCTATATAATTTGTTTTAAAAAGTGGCTTGCCACCATTTCTTAATTTGCCTTCTACTTATTTGTAAAGTTATAACTAGTAGAACTGGGAATAATGGATTATCAAATTCTTCTGACAGGGAGAAAAGACTTATGTCAGCCCTCACAGCCTTAGATGTCTGCGTACTCATTAACCTTGGATGAGTTTGGCACATAATTACTTTATGTTGGAAGTGACCACTTTCGCATACTTTGAAAAACAATGATCATGGTATAGTGAGGATGTTCATTAATAACTTGTACTCATAAATGAAGAAGAGAGACAACAAATTTCACACTATGCATTTTAGACTTTCTTTTTACTTAATAAAAAAGAAATTCTCAATTCCAATTTGATAACTAATTTGTTAATCATTACAAATGATTGAAATGTTGATTGCTATCCAGGTGTTTGATCTTTTCTAAAAGACCAAAGAAAAATAATTATTATTTTAAGTAATGAGAGTTCTGAATATAAAATTTCTTACCAGCATTTTTGAATCTTTATAGAGCTAATTGAAAATAGAAATATAGAACATCTGCAGGGAAGGTGATGTTTCCATCATACTCACTGTAACTGCTTTTTATTTTGCAAAGGCATTTACCCTTCCCAAATAGCTTTTCTCTCAATATCTTAAATGTTATTTCTTCTTCTTAGTAATATATATTGCTGCTTCTGAATAGGCAGCCGATTGTACCTGCTTTTCTTGAAAACATTAAAATGTCAGGCTGTGGGAATTTATCATCTCTAAGGTAAAATGCTTAACATAGAGACATTTTGGAAAACTCCACATAACTCTCCTTCCTTCTCTGCTTATAGAAATTCAAACTTCATGTTTAGGTTTATTTTCTACTTATTTGTTGACAAATCAATCTTCAAATGTGTGTTGTTATATGATAGTGATTTGATTTTAAATAGAATTAGAGACAGTGAACTTAAATACATTCAAAAGTGTTTGTATCTCAAAAGCCAGTTATTATAGAGGATCATATGTCAAATTTTAATTTCTGAGAAAAATCATAGCAATAGTAAACAACCTCAACTTCTATTATATTTCTGACACATTACATTTGTATGTTTAAATATTAATACAGGATGGTTACTGCCTTATCTTTATTATGCTACCTCTTCTCATTTTCCTTTTTATTCCTCTCTTCTCTTTTTCTTTCCCTACCTATTAATTTAAGCAGCTCCACAAGAAATGTGGTGACAAGTTCTTTGGAAGGTTTTCGAAACTTTTCTACCTCTTCTCCTGCTAGATATAGTGCTGCAGTTCTGAGCAGTGCAGCTGCTACTGTGTCTGCCGTTATTGCCGCAAAAACCAGGTAGAACTACATGTACGGTGTGTGTCTGATGTGATCCCAGAGCTTCACCATCTTAAAGTCACCTCGAAGAAAACATATTCATTCGAAACAGCCACAGCTCTGTTATGAGATCTTAATCATATTGTGGACATTTTGTCTAGATTATAGCTACATCCCATAATGTTTATTACTGATTTTGCTTTAAATCATGCTTTTATCTTTTTCTATGATTGCCACTTATATATGATACTTCTCAGTTCCATGGATTATTGCGTGTTGTGTGCCTGTTGATTTTTGGGGCTTTATAATGTTTGGTTTTTATATCTGGAACAAAATCAAGGATGTATTGGTATTTTAAATGTCTGTTGGTTTTATCTTCTCCCACAAATTGATTATATTTGAGGATGATCTAAAACCTAATTATTCTTTGCGACACCCCTTCCTCCCAATTTTTGTGGCGTTTTGTTTATACCTTATTTTATTTTTGTGGTGTTTTGTTTATACCTTATTTCTAGTAGTCTTTTATAGCTTTAAATGCTTTCTAAAAGATTACATTGACCAGTTTTGGTGAAAATTTAATCAATTCTATATTA
>NW_011888806.1:3526600-3548607 GCF_000151845.1 Pteropus vampyrus | reverse complement strand
AGTACCCACGTGGCACTACATTCCCTATGCTGTACTTCACATCCCCGTAACTGTTTTGTAACTACCAACTTGTACTACTTAATCCCTTCACCTTTTTCATCTAGCCCCCCAACCTCCCTCCCATCTAGAAAGCACTAGTTTATTCTCTGTGTCTGAGTCTGTTTTCATTTTGTTTGTTTATTTTGTTCTTTAGAATCCACATATAAGTGAAATATGCTATTTGTCTTTATCTGACTTATTTCACTTAGCATAATACCTTCTAGGTCCATCCATGTCATTGCAGATGGTAAGATTTCATTTATTTTATGGCTGAATAGTAGTCCATTGTGTGTATGTATATATACATACACACACCATAACTTCTTTATCCAGTCATCTATCGATGGACATTTAGATTGCTTTCATATCTTAGCTATTGTAAATAGTACTACAGTGAACATAGGGGTGCACGTATCTTTTCAAATTAGTGTTTTGGTTTTCTTTGTATAAATACCCAGAAGTTTAATTGCTGGGTCATAAAGTAGTTCTATTTTTAATTTTTTGAGGAACCTCCATACTGTTTTCCATAATGGTTGTACCATTTCCAGTCCCACCAGCAATGCTCGAGGGTTCCCTCTCTCTACATCCTCACCAGCACGCGTTGTGTTTTGATTTATTGATGATGGCCATTCTGACAGGTGTGAAGACTAAGGGTATAATCTTAATTAAATAACTGTATAAAACGATTTCTGACAGAACATAAAATTAATGGCAAAGTGTACACTGTGACTATAATTAGTAAAAGCCTGATATGATGTAGGTTATTTATCGATCACGTATTTGTATCCTACCTATTTTTATGGAGGTTTTCAATATACTTAATTATAATTCTGGGTAAATTTTAAGGGAGGTGTTTAGACAGGGAGAGATTTTGCTCTAAAAAAAAATATCTGAAATTGTATTTGTGGAATTGTGAGTGTTAAATGAGCAGAAATCTTTAATTGTCACGGCTAAGTCTGTACAGTGACAGGTTACTGACCACGCTTGGAATAAAAGGTCTCTTTGAGGACTTAATGGAATGTTCTACATCATCTCTCAGAAAAGCCCCTAGTGAATTTTTTTTAAATTTATTTTTAATTATTTTTTTGGTGATATTGGTTAACAAAATCCAATAAATTTCAGGAGTACATTTAACAATAAGGCATATAATATAGAATTCTGTATTCCCCTCCCATAGTTAGATTTCTTTCTATGACCACATATTTGACCCCTTGTACCCCGCCCCATCTACCTCCCCGCTGACCCCCACCCTTTGGTAACTGCTAGTCTATTATCCTTGTCCATGAGTCTCTGTTTGTTTGTTGCTTTTAGGTTTATATCCCACATATAAGTGATATCATGTGGTTTTCAGCTTCTTCTGTCTGGCTTATTTCGCTTAGCATGATTATCTTGAGGTCCATCATGGCCAGTGGTATGTTTTGATTAACAACAAATGGAAATGGGGTGGGGAAAAATACTGATTCTGCAAAAATACCCCTTTTTTCATTAGCAGCTCAGCTCTTATCTTTCTATTCCAGTAAGTTATTTAGCTCTCATTGTTTAAAACAAAACAAAACAAAACAAACCATCATAAAAATTCTTGCATACCTTATTTAATTAGAGAATTTTAATGTTTTTCATTTATCATTGTAAAACCAGGGATAACTTTATAACTTTGTTTGTATATAGTTGTTACATGTAGGGCAGTCTGTCTTAAGAAGAGATAAACTGCTCTAAAAGAAATGAATCCTAGATAGTTTTCCCTTACGTTAAGCATATTGTTTAAATAAACTTATTTAAAAAAAAAAAGTGTGCTTGCAGTTAGAGACTCACTGAACCCACTGCATGAACCCACTTCTAGAGCAGGTGTTAATAGTTATTATCACTACTTTTTATTAAGAGAAGTTGGCACAAACTAAGTATATTTTGCTATTTGGGAAAGGGAAATGGTTGTTGACAAGATAAACCAGTTGGTGTTCTGGAAACCAGGACCATGGTTTCCTGAAGAGACCTTGCTAACTCAGTGAGCTGGGTACCAAAAAGAGTGGTTGGGTTAGTGTCAAAGATATTTTATCCCTGATGTTTGCTTTGGTATGACAGTAACTTTTAAAATTATAGTATAGTATAATACCAAACTTGTTTCTTTCCATTATAGTATATTTAGCATTTTTAATTTTGGTACAAAAAGTCTAAGTTAAAGAATTTTGCTTAGGAAAATACAAAAAACTTTTTTGTAAACACAGAATTCTGGAAGGAAGGAGACTCATGATGATTCTTCTATGTGTCTAGGTTCTTTATAGAGTCCTGACAGAAAATCTGTTAAAATAGAAAGCTGCTTATAATTATGACCCTTTCAGAAATATTCCTTTCCCACTACTTAAGAGTCTGTGTATTAGTGTATCAATTTCTGTAAGACTTTGTGTAAAAACTGTTTAATTTAAATATTGATAATTAAACCTGTGATATGCAGTTAGTTGGCTTTTTAAAAAATTTAAACATGTAATTAGAATAAAAGTTACCTTAAGAGTATTCTTGAAACAGAATTTTTCCTTTGAAAATAGACTTAAAATTTCCAACTGTTCTCAATCTGCAGCTGAAATTTATTTGTTGTAATAGTAAACAAACATGAGAAAGGAATGTAAACTCAAGATAAATCACGTAGCTGACACTGAAAGTAAATTTTTCTTCCTTTTTATTCTTTCTTTATTAGCTCAGTTTTGAAAAGAAATCTTTGTTCTATCAGTGTATTTTTCTCCATTTTCAGTTTTTGAAATATGAAACAAAAACTTTGGTATACTCTAGATGGAATTCATATTAATCTAACATTTCATTTCAGTGCTTGTTTATTTGCCAGGCTAGTTAAAATAACCATATTTGATTTTTAGCTTCCGAGTTATTAGCCAAGGGTATTTATGGATTTTTTTCTGTTTTCCTCATTAGAAGCTTTTGAAAGCATTTTAATTTTGTTTAAAATTTAGGTATACCTTTAACAATTTGAATGTAGAAAAAATATATTTGAATCATGATTTCAGAAATAAGATACCAATCTAAGTAATTATGCCATACTATATTAATAAATTAGTTATTAATTTAAAATATTTTGCTGTTAATGATTATTAATAATATCTTATTTTCAAATATAAAATAATATGGCCAATGACTTTATTAATTCTGTAATATTTAGTACATGATACCTAATATTATGTATTTTCTTTAAATGGTAGCTAATAGTTAAAAATTAAGGGGAAAAGGGGAATATTTTTAGAGACCTAGGCATCGTGTATTCAGATATATGATTGTCTCGATAAACCCTAAGAATCTTTCATTACTACATTAAATATTTTAAGTAAATAGAAATCTGTTTCCTCAGAGAATATTGAACTTTGCTGATCGATCCTGAATTTAAACAAATGAAATAATTTTCTTGCTTATAACTTGGGATTTTTATAAATTCTTTATACTCTACTGCAGACCCTTTGTATCTAAATAGTACTATTTAAGATTCTAACATCTCAGGTCTTTGGGAGAAAATATATGCAGACTATATACAAAAGATACAATAAAAAAATGAAAACATTTTTTGGCTTATGAGATTCTTATTCCATGGGAATATTAAGTAAATATATGTGTCATTTTAAATTGAGTTGAGGAGACAAGATTGTGTCACATCTCAAAATTCTGAACCAAAACTATCCATAGATTACATTTAGAACTAAAATTATTAGTACAGATGAAGGGTGTTTATTTAGTAAATGAACTTATCGCTAGATATTTGAACTAGATATTTATTACAAAATATATCATTTCTTGAGCATATACTCTGCGCTCAGCACTGTGATAAGTACTTTACTTGTATTACATGTATTACCTTATTGTATTTTATTTAATCATAACAGTAACCTTGGAATAAAGATAATATTTTTATCTCATTTTACAAATGAGGAAACTTGCTAAATTTAGGTAATATTCCCAACATCATAGTAAAGGCCCAAATCTTAGATAGTTTATAATGTAATGAAGGAAACAAGATACATAAAGAAATTACTTTAATTAAAAAAAAAAAAGCCTGGCTATTACAAATCAGAATGTAACTATATGCCATGCAGTTAATATGTGCCATGAATTGAAGGAAGAAATTTCTATACTTCTAGAAGATTTGAGTGATTGAATAAAATGCATTTATTGCTTAGCATGATACACAGTGCATGATGGATATTATTGTTAGTGATACTGTTGTTAATTATGAATAGGATTTGGATCAGTGCAGAAGGAGAGTGGGGATGCGGGGAGAGCCTTCTATATAGAGCCTGGAAAAAATGGAGAACTGTGGATAGGGAGGAGGCATGGCCAGAATATAGTCTGTATAGCAAAGAAGTAGGAGATACAATTGGACAGGTAGGTTATAGCTATATCTTAGGAGGCTCTGAATGTTATGCTGAAGTGTGACTTAGCCCTCCAAACCTCTAACTGGTTAAATTCATTCCACAGCACTTTCATCCTCTGCTGGACAAGCCTCTCATGAAAGATGTTGTTAGGGAACAAATTTTTGCCTTTGGATGATTTTCTGTATTAGGAGGTACTTCCATATTTTATTGAATCAAATCTATCTCACTGTAGATTTGACTCAACTTTAGGCAAACAGAATGTAGCTGTGTTGAGTGAATTCACTGTCACATATTTGAGGAGTGCTATTATGCTTCTCATGAGTTTTTTTTAATATCCTGGGCCAATATTAACAGTTCCCTCAACCAAATTTCATTAGGCTTGGTATTGATTTCTTATCATCCTGGTCACTTTCTCTGTCTGGCAACTCTCCTAGAATTAAATTTCAGTTCTTTTAGGTCATTAAGCATTAAATGATAATTTAGGTTTTGTTATTTCCAGATTATGCTTTTGTTTCATCTGTAACATTTAGTATTGCTTGGTCATAAATTTTCTCAGAATTGTGACTGTATGATTATTAATCATTTTTTTAATCCACATTAGTAATTAACCCTAGAATTAAAATGACATACTTATGTATTATTTTAAAAAATCATTTATTTGAAATGTGTAAAAATTTGAAAATAAATCTTATTATTTAAATACATTAATTATTCTTTTCACACGTCAAGTTCATATTGTGTCTTAGAGTACGCTAAGCACTTTGTACATAATTATCGTACTTAAGCCTCTTGAAACTTTTATGAGCAAAGTATTATTCCCATTTAAAATTTAGGTACCTGAGGCTTAGAGAAATGAAATAATTTTTCCATCACAAAGCTTTTATAAGGTGCTCATAACCACTATGCTATAATGCTTACACTGTTTCCATTAATATTATTTATCCTCATGTTTATCGATAACCGTGTCCAGCATTGCCATTAAGTAAGCAAGCAGTCTTTCACTTTTAAGTTGTTATAAAAATTATTAAAGTGCTTAAATTTTTCGTTATATAGAATGTTTTTCACTAAACTGATTAGAGATGATAAAAGAAGGTAGTAGCTCTATTACACTTGAATTTGAAAGAATAACAATAGGGAAAAATGTTTCAAGAAAGTTAAAATAGCTCTAGTATGATTTTTCAAAACTGTTTAGCATCAGAGGTGCCCCAAGACTACCCCAGGTTTGATGATTCACTAGAGGACTTACAGAACTCAGTATATAGTTGTACTCATGACTAAGATTTATTACAGTGAAAGAATACAAAGCAAAATCAAGAGGAAAAGGTACATGGGACCAAGTCTGGAAAAAATGAGACTCGAGTTTCCAAAAGCCCTCTCCCAGTGAAGTCACACAGGATGTGCTTCATTCCTACAGCAGTGAGTTATGACAAAACATGCAGAGTGTTCTCTACCAGAGAACTCATTAGAAACCACCTAAGACAAGGTTTTTACTGGGGCTTGTTATGTGTAGGCACGCTGTGCCTAATTCATACCGAAATTCCAGACTCTCAGAAGGAAAGAAGGTCTTCGGCATAAACAACATTGTTTATATAGTTTAGGCACAGTGAGCCACTCCTGTCTTTTTAGAGAAAGTTTTATGTGACTGTAGGGAGCTGTTTACTAGCCAAGTTCCCAAATGCCATCCGAGGCCAACTTACAAGTAGGCCATCGTAAGGCTAGGCAGCCCCAGGCCTACTTCGTTAGGTGTTATTCAGGATTCAAGAGTTGTTGGAGAAATTAGGTATTCTTGTTCATTTGGTATTATGGTGGACATGATTGAATTTGAAGTTTCTTTTCCTCGAAATAATCTCAACCTAAATAGTATAATTAATGGTATTTATTTTATTGATGTCATTAATAATATAGTATCCTATCTTTATCGATCTGTTGCTTTCAGACATTGAAGAAATTGAGTTTCTGTGCATAGAATTTTTTAAGCAACCAGTACCTCAGTTTCTATTGAAAAGTTAGCAGGCTGTGTTATTGTTGTTGTTGTTGTTATAATAATAATTATTATTATATTTCAATTGAGAGAAATTGCTGTAGGATTATGTTATTCCAAAGTGCTTATTTTATAATTCGAGGTACTTTAAATTTTTTTTGGAAATGATAATATATAATAATAAGTAACAAATAACCAGGTAATAAAAGCCATATGATCTTCTGAATCAAACTGGAACCAGCACAGACAAGCCTCCTGTTAAACAAATAACTGATTGAGAGAGGACAAGGGCAGTCTTGTCTCCCGTTTTCCTTTATTAGGAACACAGAACACTGGAAGTTCTGTTAGACTGAGGATGTTGTCTCTTGTTTACCACTGTATGGCCAGTGCATAGCACAATGCTGGCATATAGTAGGCGCTTAAATATTTATTGAATGAATGAGAGAGTACTTGGGTATGTGAGCGAAAAGAGAGACTGGTGAGATGTCAGAGAAACTTAGTTCATAAAATACTAGAAGAATGTGGAAAAGGAGAAATATCTGTGCCATTTCATAGAAATTATCAGGGATTCTTCAGTAATTAATTGTTTTAATCTAGATGATAACGTGTTGAGAATAAATAGAGAGGAATAGAAAGAGGAAATGAGCTTATTTTAAAGGATTGGCTGTATAAGTTTTTCAGTAGCCTCATTTCTCATGGTAGATCTCTAAAGAGAATTTCCAAAGTATCGAACAAATGTAATGTGACTCCTTTCCTTTCCTATTCTTTTTTTTCTGTTTTAAAGAGAGGCAGTCCTTGAGTCCTAGTTTTAGAGTTGTTTGTTTGTTTGTTTGTTTGTTTTACTATCAGTTAATTAATTACTATTTTTGTTTTCCTTAGAGAGTCAATAGATTTAGAAAAGAAAGGATCATTGCTTGGGTCAAATTGCTACCACTTCACCAAAATGTTTTCTTATTTTCTTTCCAGCAACACCCAGGAGCCTTCTCAACATTTGGCTCCATCAGTAGCTTCAGCACGGAGCATGCCTGAGAGGCCAGGAAGCCCAGCCTCTGCCAGACCAGGGGTGGCTGGTCTCACAACTGCTGCTGCCTTCAAGCCTCTAGGATCCACCAGCACCATCAAGTCACCAAGCTGGCAACGGCCAAACCAAGCAGGTATGCCAAAGAACTCCCTTGCATTTTGCTTTTCTTAAGTGCAATTATGAAAATGTGTTTTGGGGTATATGATAGAATTGGTGAAGCCCATTCTCAACCATCTGGGATTTTAAGCAGACTGCAGAGGATAGCTGTAGCTATTTTCCTCTCTGAAGTGTTTCGTAAACATTTTCTCTGTGTGCTTGATACAATTGCTATTTGCTCTTCCTAATTATAGAATTAGGCTTTTCCTTGTTTCCCAGATTATTAAGGAAGTATGTGCTGAATTATAAATTTGGGGTCTTATTATCAAACTATATTGTTGGAAGTTTATCCTTGAAAATAATAACATTTTAGTTTTTGATGATCTATACAAAATAACAACAGAAGCATTTATTACCATTAAACAATTACTGAAGAAAGACCTTTTATTTCTCATCCTGAACATTTACAAGTCAGAAGCAGGAAGAGGACACAGTACTAGAAAGAGAACTTTTAAATGATTAGGGTGGAACAACTTGGGGACAGTCTGGAAACCTGGGTTTTCATTCACTTCTACAGATAAATAGCTTTAAGTAAAGTTAGAGAACCTCTTTGACCCTCAGTTTTCTGCTCTGCAGAATGTAAGGAGACCGAATGATCTGTTTCTTCCAGTGTGAAAACAAAGTTTACAATGATAGGACTAAAGTACCTCTCTTAAGAGGACTATTCTTAAATGGTGTCAGTCCCACACTTAGCCTTCACCTCTTCCCATGCTTCACCCTCTCCTTGGATGATCTCTCAACAATATTTCTTTTACTATCTAGCCACTGATAATAGTCCTTTCTCTCCTGAACTTTACATCCGCAAACCCTGTTGACGTACTTGCTGTTTTCAGGTGGCACCTCAAAGGCAATACGTCCGAAAATATCATGACCTAGCTCTGGAATGGTACATCCACCCAGTCACCAAAACTGTAATTGAAGCTTAAGACCTCCCACCCTCACCCCCTGGCCTCACAGTACTTAATGCCTAATGATTCCACTTTTAGTATTTCTCAAATTTGTCTCCTCTCCATCACCTTAGTTCAGGCCCTTGTCATTGCAAACAACTTGTAACTAATTTCCCTACCTCCTTGTCACCCAGTCCATCCTCCATATTACAGCAAGTTATCTTTCTAAAACTAATTTGCTCATGTCACTCTACTGCTATAGATGTTCTATTTAATTTATCATTTATAAGAGCTCTTTCATTCTGGCCCCAACTAACTTCACAGTTTCATCTCCTGCTGCTCCCAATTGGATATGACCTAGACGATTTTAAAGAAAAGACAACTTTATTACTTTTGAATACTTAAAATATTTAGACTAATATCGTTAGTCTCTGAAATTTCTGGACTGTTAATTAACCTAGCAAGACCTGTTTCCTTGGGAAAAATTCTGACAGCTCAGCTTGTATATTTTAAATTATTTCCATTTACTTAAATCTTACCCATGATGATGGAGATTTGCTGTAATTATTTTCTATGTACATTGGAATACCAAAAGTATCTTTCAGAAAAATTTCTGATATGGTAATTGGAAAGGAACAGAATGTTTCCTAAAAGAGAGAGGAAAAGACAAAATTTCTGAGGTAGAAACTGAAGGGAGGACACAAAGTATATGTACTGTGGAGGACAGAAAATATATGTGCTGCTTTTGGAAATTCAGAAACCATAGTCAAAATAGCACTCTGCCTATTAGACTGTAAAGAGGAAATTCCAATCTATGTAGAATGCCTGGAGAATACGTTATGGCAAAATTACCACAAGAGGGCGACAAAATCCTTTATTCTCTGAGTCTAATTTGTTACAATAATTGAAGCAGGCAAATAGTGCAAGTATAATCATGATTCACCTGGTTAGTATTTAAAATACTATGCTCTTTACAAAACATGTAAGTGAATTTAATTTGAGCAAAACTAACAGTATAAAACATTATACATTATATAACATTATAAAGCATTACTATTATAAAAAGAAAATATATTTTCCATTGTGAGGTCATAATTGAATTACATCAGGATGCTTGGCTCAAATCAGAAAACATTTGCAGAACTCCTGCTGTTTATCTTGCTCTGGGTGCTACAACTGACATTTAATAAGTTATTATGTTATATAAAAATTACTTATTTTACACTATTTTGTAAAAATTGTAAAATAAATCCCAACCCCTCAAATTCTTTTATTCTACTCTACTTAACAGTTTGCCATATTTAAAAAAAGAAAAATCTCAGAATCTACTCTTAGTCTTATAATTAGTTTCAAGGGCTTCATAATGCAAATAAAAAGTTCTTTTGATTTAGAAGGTAATAGCTGTCTCTTTATGGGCTGTTATGTTCTTCACAATTCACTTGTGAAAACCGCAGTGTCAACCAAAGGGATGCAAAAGCTAGAAAGCCAAGTTGTTGGGCCAGTGTGGGCTTGGGTAAAGCATTAAGGCCGGTGGCGCTACTTCTCTCACCAAGAGAACTTCAGGCTTCTCTCTCTTGATAATTCACAGCTTTGCTCTAGTGTACGTAAAAAAAGAAAAAAAAATTATCTCCTTCTTCCCCCATTGCCAAAGAGTGGCTATTACCAGTGATGTTATTTAAAAATAATTTCTATAGTTGGGTGGGACGGGTAAGATCAAAATCACTAAATTATCATCTGTGACCCACTTAGTTGATCCTGAAATCAGTTTAATGGGTCATAGCTAGTATTTTCATACAGATGAAATAGAATAGAAAATATAAGAATATTTTAATATATTAAGGGTAGGTATCATGTTATGAAAATGTGAGTTTAGTTTATACTTGTGTATGTAAGTGTGTTTATATATATACATACAAACACATATTTGGGGTCAGCATGTAAAGTATATTTTATGCTGTATTTTGTAATTAAAAGATTTGAAAGTCATTTATTTAAATAAGTATTTTAGACATACTTTTTTCTATTGGGTGATGACTAGTGTAGTTGCGAAATAATAGCTTTAAAGAAAAAGACTGTTAAAAGGGCTAATTGAAATTTTAAGGCTTACTAGGATATTCTGAATCTGTCATGTCCACTGAAATTCTGACTTTAAATCTTAGATCATTTCATTTGTGGTGTTATATTGCCTATGTTTTCCAAAAATCTTTCAAGAAGACAGGAATGATATACCAGTTGAAACTACGTGTGTAACCGCATTATAGCGTAGGTTGGATCATCTTTTTCTCAGGCATATTTTTTTAGCACATACCACCACGCATACACAAGCTTGCCAGTGACTGACAAAGAACTAAATATTTTAGGATGCAAAATGTTCAAAAGTTCATAGTCTGCATGAAAGTATTAAGACACAAAAAAATAAGACTCCAAGCTTGCATTTTATGTAAGCTCGCGTTTTATGTAAGCTTGCAAAACTGTTTCCTCCTTGCCCTGTATCTTTGGTTAGACTTTAATAATTCAGATGCAATAGTCCCTTTAGAAATGTTGACTTGATCTAGAAAACACATAAAAGCTGAGATCCTTCTTGTTATTTTTAAGAATTGGGGATTTGTATTTTTTTAAACTTTTAATTCACTATATTTGTATGTCTGACAGATTTTATGTTTGAAACCTTCATATTGTATATAATAAGTGGTTAGATATTTTCAAAATCTTTGTAAATTTAATGGTATAATTTTAAAAATATGTTCCTATGTTTATGTAGGTGACCTAATTTGCTATGTAATGTTTTTCCTAAGATTCTGTTTAGGCTGTGGACACCAGATTAGGTAAATTTAGTTCATCTGATGCAAGTATATGTATAAAATATTGCTATCTTACCAAATACAGTCAGCTGTTTTACACAAATCCAGTATTAGAGGCATGAAGAGCCATTACATGGTAGAAGCACATGTTTTCTAACTTTAGTTTAATTGTATACAAAATGAGGATAACTAATTCGTTTGAATAAAACAGTGCTTTGCTAAATTAGGCCTATTGTTCATCGAACCCAGTTTGCTAACTGGTGGTGGCTCCTGGAGAACAAGAATATCTGCCCCATGGCGCTGAAGTTCAGACATCCAGAGATATTCCCCCAATGGAGCATTTTGCGCCTTTAATTTCTTTTACTATTAAACTAAGGGTCTAAAAAAGTCCTTTATAGCATTGTCGTGAAAGTCAAATAATATAGCAAGATGCTTGATACATAGAGGGTACTCAAGAGAGGTTAAGTTTTCACCCCTTTTATTTTTAGTGCTAGCATTAATAACTTACACTGTTACTATCCAACAAAACAGTTCTCATGTGACTTTCCTGCTTGAAAATGTTTTTGGCTGTCTGCTGCCCACACATTAAATGTTTGGCTTCTTAACAGGGCTATGGTCCCTTTACAGCCTCATGCCAGCCTTTTCCAGCTTCATTTTGTAGTGTCGTTCCTCATGGTCCCTATAGTCCAGTCCCACTAAAGTTCATAAGCTCCTACCATTCCTTGGGCACACGCCTCTGCACTTTGTACAGGCTGCTCCTTTTATTTGAAATGGTTTTATACCCTCTACCCCTGAAAAATTTCTATTCACTTTTTAAGACTAGATGTCATCTCCTTTGTGAATGTTTCTTGAGCCCTCTTAAATAGTTGCTTATTCTTTTATGTTCCTACACAATTTTGATGATGGATTTATTATAGCATTGACATAATTGTTTACATATGTCTTTTACCATTGTTTTTAGATCCCTTTAAAGACAGGGACTAAATCTTACTAATCTTGGTTTTATAACATCTAACTAACACCTGGCACAGTTTCGTGGCCCTAAGTAAAGGTCAATGAGTGAGTAAATGAGTAGGTGGATAGGTCAGTTTGTCTTACTTTGTACATCTTTATATAATTTGAGGGATTCACAAGACAATGTTATTTCCTCCTTTTAGACTTGAAATGCCCACAACAGTCATTGTAGAAAAGTGGACGTGCTGTCTGTCAAAGGCTGCCACTAAAAACTGCATATACTGTTTAAGGAGAAGGGGACTCCACTCTCCCTGAAGCATAAACTCCTGTACGACTTAAAAGCTGTGAACATAAGTGCTGTAACTGGTACTATATTAATTTCCAGTGATTAAAAATTTAATAATAAATCTGAAACCTGATGATAGCATTTTCCCCCTCAAATAATGTGAGAATTTATGGCAAATAAGGAACCAAGCAATAGAGTGCAAAGCAAATATTAGGGATATTTACCCATTTTGTCACTGTGAACAAATTAACTTGGATGCAAAGTGCCAGTAAATAACAGAAATCAGCAAAAAAGGTGCAAAGGGTTAAATCAAAATACAAGGTCCAGGTCAGAGGCGTGGGGGTCTGGGTCGTTGAAAAGGAGAGAAAGAGACCAATAAAGTTTGAGTGATACGGTCTTGAGGTAGAATATGTATTTGTTTATAATGGAGTCGTATTTTATGCAGGAATAAGGTGTTAATGTTTGCGCCTAAAGTAAAATCACATGACATCAATACTCATTGAATATTTTTAGGAAGAGGCCAAGTTGGAGAGGGAACAACATATGCAAAAGCTCTCAGAGAACTTGGCCTCTTGGAAGAAGGGCAAGTAGCTCAATATGTTCAGGACTGGAGAGTGGTCAGAAGGCAAGTGGGATGGGTTAATGGGGGTCTGGTCAGAAAGGGTTTTGAAAGTAAGGAGTGTGGATTAATGTGGAAAGGAAGCTGTTAAAAGATTTGGAAACTGGAAAGTAACACAGTCAGATCTGCATTGTGAAAAGCTCAATCTAGTGTTAATGTGTTTAAAAGATCATTATGACCACAGTGTAAAAGATTAAGAGTGGAGTCTTAGAGACTCTTTTTAAGAGGTTGTTGAGATAATACAGTATAGACAGGATGCTAATGAATATACTTTGAGCAGTGGCAGTGAGTGGAGAGAATTCTAAGGGCAGGAGAACGCAGAGCACTTACACTGATTGGGATGCAAGTTCTAACCATTGCTCTTCCCACAGGCCTAATTCTCTAGAGTATTGTTTATCCTCTGCTAAAATGCTGGTAGAGGATCGTATTCGCTTTGGAGAAACTATACTTGGCTATACTTGGTTCTGAGTAAGTCAGGTTATGGCAGAGAAAATTGGTTGAATATATCTTTAGGATTTGTATGTAATGTGTCTAGTTACGAAATATAAATCTGAGTAGATTACATCTTATACTTGAGAAACAAGTTAAAATTTATTTTTATAACATAACGTCTATTTTTGTAGCATTTCCTCAGGCTAGTGCATTTCCCCCAAATTAGCATTTTTTTATGTACTGAGTTTCAATTCCTTATACCTGCAAATATGACATTAGTAGCTTTGGCATGATCCTCACTGCACTGTTTGCCTTTGCAAGAAGCCCTTGTGCTATATGTTGTCACGGAAATAAACATGAGATAAAAAAGGGGTTTCTTCTAAGACAAAAGAAAAATTCTATAGAGCCTCATTGGTCAAAAATTAAGTACTTATGTTGTCCACTACATACATACTTATGTATGTAGTGCAGAAAGCTTTAAGTCCATAGATAGGCTTTTAATTTTTTTTCATTTATTACAGATTTTTTTCTTCCTTTTCACTTTTAAAATATTTTGATTTTGAGAGCATTTATAATGATACTTAAATGTATTAACATTATGATAAGTATTTAAGAAATAACTTATAATTCCTTACTCAGAAAATCATTGAGCTATACAGTATTGGTTAATACTATAATTGCTGTTTTCTATAGAGAAGTGACTTTATTTCATAGAGCCGTTGAAAATAAAAAGCTTTGTTGTTTTCTTTCACAATAGTTAGTGTTGTCTAGCTGTGCTAAAATCTTTCCTGTTGTTATTTTCAAAAGCAGTTCTTATAGCATGTTAAAATAATGCTACCTTCACACTTTCTTTAATTGTATGTACACACAACTCTGTTTATTATTTCGTCCCATGAAGTTGGTAAGAAAGTAATGGATTTCTTTCTTTCTTTTTTTTTTTTGTCGTTGTTAAATGTGTCCATGGAGGCGGACGTTCTACCAAAGAAAGTAAAGGCATTTAGTGGATATTATGGTGACATATTCAATACATTAGTAGTATTTTATCATGTAATATTAGACATTGTTAATCTGATACTCCCTATTGAACAAACATTAATTTCCCTGTATTCAACTTATGGCATTATTTTTTTAATATGTATCATGTAATATGTATATAAACTTTTTTTTAGTGAATTACTTTTTTCTTTATGAAACAGTTTTAAATTATATAGTAAAGAGTTCATAATTGAAAGTGAGATTTGTAAAAATGGGTGATTTTTTTAAAAAATATAATCGTGTTTTGAAGAAACACAGTAAGCTGTTAATAGAAAAATTGGGATCATTTGAAGATCCTTATGTTCAAATCAAAAAGGGAAAAAGACAAAACGAATAATTAATTTTAGCTTTTTTTTGTTGTTGCATCCTGTCTTGGGAAATTCTCATCATTCTCATTTGGGCATTTGAAACTCAGAAATATAATAGGTAGCTTTGAAGGGAGCACACAACCCCATTTAATGGTAAAATGGTCGGTATCATTGATTAGTAATAATAATTACTAATATACTAGTAGTATTTTATCGTTTAACATTAGACATTAGACATTGTATAACTCTTTCAGTTTTGAAACTATCTTTTTATTCAGAGTGTACAATAAGATAATGTCATTAAAATTTTAAATGGATATCTTACTAGTGAGGTAACAGAGTCTGAGAGAAGTCAGAAGAATTGTCCAGAGCGCTATAGTGATTTGAACCCAATTATTTTGTCTAAATAGTGCATTTTTCTGTATCATAAGATAACAGCAGTGAATATATTTAAGAAGGACTACCTCTCTTAGGGATAGTGTAGAAAAGATTCTTGCCTTGCATAAGGAAGATAAACTAGTGACTAGCAACTACTAAGATGTTTCAAGTAATATTTTCTTTGCATCTAAACTCCATTTTTAAAATTTTGCTGAGATTCTTTATCATACCTTGTCTCTAGTATGTGCTGCATTTTAGCAATTTAAAGAAAAGCTTATTTATTCATTACGGACAGAACTTTGGGAAGATTGGTTATTTTTTTTCAAGGAAGGCTCAGATATATTTGTGAGATCTGATTAGATCAAAGACTGAATGATGTGCATCTCAGTTATAAGTGGATATAAATTCTATCTTTTATTCGAAGTCTAAAGGAGATAGGGGTGAGAAAGGAAATGACTGTTTCTACAGCCATCCCAAATTTCATTGTAGGCTTTACGCTACAGTAATAAATCGAGATAACTAGATTTGCCTAGCTAAGATGGATAGATTTATTGGTTTCATTTTTAAATTTTTATATGAATAAGTAAGCTGCTACCAGTTGTATATGTTTATCTCTTCTAATAATGTTTTATTGCCATCTGCTCCCCTGTTATTTAACATCATTAAACTAAATAGTCCACTTGCTATAAAGGCCTGACTGGAGCTGTCCATTGTCAAAACTATGGTGTGAAGTGTGTAGATGTTCTTTCTCTTTGGATAACAAGTAGATTTTTATTTAGAATCAAAGTAACAACCATTAACTGCCTTCTTTCTTTTCTTCTAAATGTCCTCTTATTGAAATTTATTTTCATGTTAGAAGCTTTCCAGTGTCGATGCAAGTGCATGGTTGTGAAAACTCTTCTTTCTTCCCATTTTCCTTTCATCCTGAGATGAAAAAATAAATCTTTTATATGGGAAGATACCTGGATTTATTCATATATGCTTTTCATGAAGAATTACTACTTTTTGCTAATTGATGTATGTGGTTTAAACCAGAGGTTGGCAAACTGTGGCCCTTGGTCACATCTGGCTCACTACCTGTCTTTGTAAATAAAGTTTTATTGGCACATAGCCATGCTCATTTGTATACATGTTGTCAGTATGTTGTCATATTGTCGTGCTACAATAGCAGAGCTGAGTAGTTGCAACCTAAACCACATGGCCCACAAAACCTAAAATGTTTACTCTTTGGTCGTTTATAGAAAACAAAATTGCCAACCCGAGGTTTAAAGCAGTGGTTCCTTTTTGGCACCGGGGACCAGTGCTCCTGTGAGAATCTAATGCCCGATGATCTGAGATGGAGCTGAGGCAGTGTTGCTAGCTTAGGGAAGTGGCTGCAAATACAGATGAAGCTTCGCTTACTTGCCTGCCACCACTCACCTCATGCTGTGTGGCCTGGTTCCTAACCTGTCATGGACTGGTATTGGTCCATGGCCTGGGGGATGGGGACCCCTGGTTTAAATCATAGGAATAAGAAAATTTTTGTTTGATAATTCTGCACAGTGGATGCAGACTTTATTGGGGGCCATGAACACCCCTGATGGCAGTAATCGTAAGGTACTGTGTTGCCTATTTGCCTGTGAACAACACCCATAAGAAACTCTTTTGGGGCAAGAATCTTATTCTTGGGTGTATCTTTCATACCACAAGAGTTTCTAGATCTAAAGCATTGTATGTATTCTCTAAATAGTTGTTGAATGAATGGATACTTTTATTTCTTTTAACCATGTAAGGGAGTGTAATAATAATTAACATTTATGAAACATTTTTTTACACATCCAAGGGACTGTATACTTATATTACCTCATTTAACCCTCTCACATCTGAAATAGTTGTTATTATTGCTTTATTACCGTTGAGGAAGACAAGACCTAGAATGATGACATTTCTAAGTTCACACAAATTAGCAGAACTAGGAGCCCAAATTTATCTTAATATCTGTCATTATGCTAGATATACTGCTTCCTCCAGCATAAAATAGCTCACCAATGTTCTCCACTTTTAAAAGATGTAGAATTCAAGCATAACTTTGGATAATGGTAATTTTCATTTATTTTAGAGATCTAATGACTTTGAGAGAGATAGCATAGAGAATTAATAGTAGTAATAGAAATCTAAATGTAAAAAGTATCCCAGGTTTTAAATTTTGCAGTTGTTGATATTGCTTGACATGGGAAATGTCCTTAAACTTTTTTCCTTTTCAGCTTCAGGAGGTTTTTTTTTTTTGCTTACATGAAAAGAATTCTATTTGTATGAACAACTCAAACCCGAGGTATCGTTCTTCTTTATTTCTGAGATTAGGTTGCTTTCTCACTTCTATAGATGAAGATTGGTGAGAAAATGGTAAAAGCCAAGCCCACTTGGTTTCGTGTTACTTGAAAATAGGGTAGATCAGAACTTGATATAATGTGAGTATAAATAATTTTAATATATATCCTTACACTTTTCTCATCCAAATATAAGCAAAATTCTGCAAACTTAATATGTTAAATAACTTCTTAGTTTACAGAGTCTGTATGAGTTTAACAGTGATCCTCTTTAGTATTCCTGAGACTGTGAATCATGTATCAGATTTGTTTTTGTTTTTTAAAATATTTTGTTTTTTTCCTTTTTTTTCTTTTTTGTTTCTTTTCCTTTTTTCTTCATATACCCCTTCCCCCCTGCCCACCCCACCATACCTACACACACACTTTTTAAACAAAGCTCGTTGATCACCCACAATTAGGTCATGGATTTGTCTTCCTGTTACAAAATATGAAATCGGAACAGCGATACTGAGATTATTTAGAAAATCCTACATATAAGTGAAAAATAATTTATTGATGTTTCATTAAGCAGTGGTGAAACCAGATATTTTAAATCTTATGTCTTTATCTGCAAGGTACAGACTGGGTTTTTTACTAGTCACTCTGACCAAATGGAAGTTTTCTCTGTAAGGCCAGTTAGTAGGGAGGGAAAAGTCTGTGTATCCTGAATTTTGATGATGTGTGATGCAACAAATTAAAAAGAAGAGAACTGAACCTTATCCAAGTCCCGCACTCACTTTAATTAAGACACTCTAGATCCAGTTTAATCTGAGTTCTTAAAGTTGAAAGGCTAGTTGCTAATGGAAGAAACTAACCTCCTGAAGTTGCGGAAATACTTGATACTTAGCCTTGGGCACACCTGTTCCATTTCTTTATGGCATACATACCAGCATTCGCCACAGCCCAGAGAAATGATAATAGTTTAATCTATCCAATTTTGCTTTTAATCATTGAATTTAAAAAATCCTTGATTCCATTTAATAAACTTTGCAGAAACCTCTCCAGAATGTACTTTTCCTCTGATCTTAGATCTTGGCTTAACTTTAAACCTTTTCTATTTGTACTGGATATGATTTCATGCCTGGATTATGGAGAGTAGACTGTTGTTTATGCTTTCAACATAAAGAGCTTGACAGACAAAATGCACAGATTTTGTGCTTCTCGTGGCCACCATCTGTTTGAGATAGTTGGGGACAGGGCAGAGAAGAAAGCGCTCGCTGACACAATAATATGCAAGTGTGTTGCCATCACTGCCACCTAATTTAGTATGTGTAAAATTTCTTCCATGCCTTTGAGAACACATTCTCCGAGATGTTGAATTACAATACTTTATCTCCCCAAGGGTGCCAGAATGTCACTTTGATGTAGCCCAGTTATTTATGTGAGCACAGCATTAGCTTCATTGTTTATAACAGCAACGGCTCTGACAGTTGAGCCAGTTGTTTTTCATACCATAAAACCTCACATATGACTTCTGTCTTGTCAGGGCTGTAACTATTTGTCTTTTTTCTTTTGGAGGGTGGGAACATATTATTCTTGATAGCCTTATTTCTGACTTAATAATGAAATATTACAGGATTTTAAAAAATACATAGTATGGTTTTCCCTAAATTTACTGCTTCATAACTTTTCATAACTTTCTCTCCTGATCTATCTTAATTCAAATGTAGTTGAAATATTTATACCAATATAGAGTTGTAGAACAAAATAGATTCAGCATTCTGCTTCAAGCCCATTTGTCCTTAGCAAAGTATTAGATCTACAATTATATTTCCCTTTCTGAAGCAGTTGATATAAATCCTCTTATATGTTCTCAAAACATGAAGAATCTAGCCTTATATTGATATGTTTTATTTCAAAAACTTTATAGCCATTATTATACTGGCTGAAAAGTATGGGCAGCCAGGTTTAGGAAAAGAAAGCAGTATCTCTGAGGGAAACTAAACTAATCTTCTGCAGAATACAGGAAGGGTTTTACAGTGATAATCTAAGCTGTTAGGCACATCAGGGCAATTAAAAAACAATGATTTCATACATTATTCCTAAATCTATCCTGCCAGCCTCATTCAGGACATTAAAATAGAAGAAATTTATCACCTCGATTATCACTATCCCCTCCTAAACTGGCCCAGAAGTTAGTACATCCAGGTTTAGATCATATTTGAGATCTTCCTTCATATTTCCGGGGTCAAGGCAGTGATTGGCAAAGAGCTTGGCTCATAGTAGGCACGTAATAAATATTTGAAGGGTGATTGCATAGAGACATAGGCTTTGGAGTCAGACAGATGTGGTATTGGATCCCAAATTGTCCACTTTCTAATTTTGGCTGCCATGATGCACTCTACTAGTCTTTTTCCTGCCTCTCTCTCTCTCTGTCCCCAAAGTATTTATCTTATTTGCCTTATGCCTTAAGAGCTCTTCTATTTCATACCACTTTTTACCTGAGTAGTCTCATTAACTCCCACAGCCTCAAACATCATCAATATGCTGAAGACTCTGGAATCAGTTCTTCTACCTCAGATCCAGTAGATAATCAGAAAAAAATTAAAAGTTGATTGATGTTATTTTAGGTGCAATAATGGTATTATGGTTATGTTTTTTAAAAGAGTAGTCTTAGGGATCATACTGAAATATTATGGATTAAATAATAGATATTGAATTTGCTTCAGAATAGTTCAGAGATAGCAAGGCAGTGAATGGGATATAGATGAAATGATCATTTATGAGGTAATACATTTTTAAAGCTTGATTCTTTCCCTTTATTAAATTTTACTAGTTTTTAAAATAATGAATTGTTTCCTTAGCATCCTGTAAAGATAATCAATGCAGTTTTTAAACAATTCCAGAATTATTGTGAGCTCACGGGTTTAAACATATTCGAAGTATTTTAATCCTTTATAGTTGTTATACTTATTAATGCTCAAACTGTCTTATCTGCTTTGTCAAGTCTATTTGATAGAACTGTATTAGTCTTTGATAGCTTCCTTGCTTTCTAATTTGACAAGATATTCTAGACATTCATTGTTCATTTTTTGTCCCAGTCCAAGAATCAGTTTCTTTAAGAAGTCTGGTTCCTTTTCGTGGGAAGACATTAATTTTGGTGCTGGAGTCATTTATTCTCTAAACAAAGATTTATTAAGCAATATGCCAGAGACCGTTCTAGGTGCTAGAGACATTGGCAGCAAACAAAATACAGTGTCCCTGGCCTCACGGTGTGAAGAGATGGATAGTAAAAAGCAATAAAAAGAATATAAAATATGTTATGTTAGATGAGCCTATGAAGAAAAATAAACCAGTTAAGGAGTATAGGGAATACTGGGTTGTGGGGGAGGGGTTGCTGTTTTATAAGAGTAAGCTACATCGATAAAATGGCCTTTGAGCAGAGACCTGAAGGGAACAAGCCTTGCAAACATCAGGGGAAATGATTTCTGGGCAGAGGGAATAGGAAGTACAGAGGTTTTGAATCAGAAGGATGCTGGCCATTTAGAGGAATAGTAAGGAAGCCGGTGTGGCTTATATAAATGTAGGCAAAGGGAGAATGGCAGACCAGGTCAGGGAGGGAGCAGGAGTCAGATTATGTAGGACCTTTGGTTTTAGTTCTGACTTAGAAGGGAGCTTTTGGAGGATTTTTGAGGAGAGTAGCAGCATGATCTGATTTAGTTTTTACTGGCCTCTATGTCATTGGCAAGTGTAGAAGCAAGATCTGTGAGTAGTAACTGCAGTAAGCCAAACAAGAGGATGGTGGCTTGGATCAGGGTGTTCTGTGGAGCTGATAATGTCATCAGGTTATATATTTTTTGTACTGTTGTGAGCAGTTCATTTTCTAACACCAAACTTGTTCTACTGAATTGTTCAGCAATTCAAAGGCACTACATCTAGTATGAATTTCATGCCTTAGAAAAAGATACTAGCAACATCTGTTACTTCTTAAGTTTGTTTTTTGGGCTATCACCTCCCTGCCCAACCCCAATTGACTTATGTTAAGTTTCTAAGTAATATCTGACATACCTAGTATATATCAGTAATAAGAACATTTTATTGGTAGTTTGGATAGTTTGACTTCAAACAAAAGGGTTTAACTGAATAGTTTGAATAGTTTGACTTGAAACAAAAGGGTTAACTACTGATTTTCTTGCCAATTCAAGTACATTCTGGCCAGGTGTTTAATGTATACATTATAATCTTCACTACTTTTACTTTTAAGTGTATTAGTTTAGAGTTAACAGCCCTTTTTCAACAGGACAGAAAGCAAAAATATCAATTATTCTGTTTGCAGAAAATTCACACATTGTACTACCAGGAGTTCTATTGCTCTTAATCTGTGTTTTCTCTCTGTAAACTCCTTATTTATAGAAACAAGTGCCTTTTAATGAGTTCAGCTTTTTTTGAAATACATAGTAA
>NW_011888806.1:3517195-3525950 GCF_000151845.1 Pteropus vampyrus | reverse complement strand
TAAGTGATAATCTGTGTAATTTTAGGTTTGACTGTCATAGTGCTGGAAAACAAAAACATTGAGTAAATATGAATGTATGTCGTTTCAGAATCTTAGAAGACCTCATAATTAATTATTCTAAAGTTAATAAAATATATTCTCACCAAAGGTTTGGAAAGTAGTTAGTGGCTCTAAATTTCTATGAGTTTTGTGGTGCTGAAATGTATTTGATACAAAAGAAAAAAAATAATTTTAAAACATGATCCAAGTAGAGTAGAGATTAGCCACAAAAGAAGCCATATTTAATGGATTTGCTCAAGATTAAGGTTAAAAAAGAAAATGAGTCAAAGACTAATTTTCTCATGTTCCTATTGTGACACTTCACTGACTCACTCATTATTTAGTTTAAGTTAACTTAAATTTTTTTGTGACTTAGATTCCTTGCTTATGAAATGGGCTAATTCAGTGTTCTTATTTAATAGTTCTAGTAGGACTTAAGAGGGAGAAAAAAACCTTTTTATTACAAATAAATAGATTATCATCTTTAAGCTGCTATCTCTAAAGAGTTGCATATTTTTTCTGCCTGAAAGTAGATGATTTGAAGGATGGGTTCAATAAATTTGAAGTATTTTTAGTCACCACTACCCATGGAAGACATTTTCTCTATATGGTCGTACAGTTCTCTACAGAATTCTAAAAAAAAGCAAGACTCATTTTGTGGTGCTTCCTTCCCCAAGAATCCAAGTGAGCAGAGGCCAGAAGTTTGGCAGTTGGCTCAAAAGTTGCCTGTACCTTTGCTAGAGTAGTGAGAAATTCATTCTGAAGAAATGAAACGTCATTTTATTCATATGGAAGTAACTAACTGGGCCTTGGAAATGTTCAGGGCTTGGTAATTAACAGGCTTGTGTAGCCTTGTGTGCTGGCCAGTGTGCTAGCAACACAGTAACAAAACGGAGGTGTGAGAACTTCGATCTTATCCAAAGTAGTTAAGATGGGGCAGTAACAGAAAGCAAGTCTTTTCTTCCCAAGAAAGAAACAGCGGTGAGCTTAGTGCCTTTTTATGTGTGTTTAAGACTGTCAGATGTTTCACGTTTAAGAATGGTTTCTCATGTTAAATATGTTAGTTCCCCATGTACCTTCTGCTTGAGGCATGGGCCAGATGGATTATGTTCCGTTTTACAATGACTGATGCAGAATTACTACACTCTTTTATTGCTAAAAATGTCTTAGTGACTCAGTACTTTAGGGCTTATGCATAGATAATGTGATAAAATAAAGGCATATGGTAGATGAAAGGGGTTGACTCTCTTTGAGGTCTGATTTTTAGATTTTTCAATTGGTAATTTTCCCACTGTTTGAAATCCTGAACCTAATCCACATTTTAAGAATCTCTGTCTTTATAGTGTCCTTTAAAAAGGCAAAATGAAAGTGATTGGAGACTTCCCTTTTTTATTTACTTGACTAAATATTAATTTTTTGCCTTCTGTTTGTAAGACAGTTTTCTGGTGGTTGGGGAGAGTTTATCATTTACTCAGAAAGGAAAACATACTGCAGGATACTGATGAATAGCAAATAAATTATATGAGTAGGGTGTTATAGATGTTAAGAGGAGCATGAGAACACTTTTAGCTGGGATAGTCAGGGCACACTGCGGACGAAGATGGCACTTTCATGAGTCTTGCAGAATGGGAAAACTGAGCAGCAGAGGAGAAAGAGACATTTCATGGGCGGAGGGTCATAGAACAGGGGGTAACATGGCATGTTCAAGAGACAATGAATAGATATATCACATAGTGTTAAGAGCACAGACTTGAGCCAGACTACCTGGATTCAGGACTGCCCTTTATTTGGTGTTTGACCTTGGGCAGGTTTTTAAACCTCTCTTTGCTTCATTCAGATAGAGTAAAAAAGTCGTAGTGATCATGCCTAAATCATAGGGCTGTTACAGGATTTGAGAATACTGCTGCACAACTTAAATATTGAGTATAATCGAGTATGATGATGATGGCAGCGATGTGGGTGAGCATAAAAGACAAGGTTTTAAAGAAGATTGGAGCGAGCTCATTGGGGGTACTGGACTGTCAAGATTGCATGTATTTTGCAGTGGGGACTTACAGGATGCTTTATAAAAAAGAAAATATGATCAGAGTAGTGTATTTGAAAAAGGAATTTAGCAGAAGAGGTTGAAGAAGAAACTGGCGGCCCGGAGGCTGCTTAGGAGACTGGTAATGGTCCAGACCAGGTGGCAGGAGACGGGTTCAGATTAGAGAGAGGGGACAGACCTTAGAAACACTTAAAATGAAACTGTTTTCAGTGTCTGGGCACTGAGTGTCAGGGACGTAGGAGGCAGAGGGCCATGCCTGGATTAAGTGGGAGAATTCAACCATAGAGGAGTTCTTAGAAAGAACTGGTAATGTGTACAAGAAGGCGAAGTATATTTTGCATGTCTTGCACTTAAAGACAAAAACAAGATTTGGCTTGGAAAGTGCGTATCTGGTGGTCCTAGAAGAATCAGGCCTGGACATAGAAATTGAAGACCCACAGAAGAGAGAGTTGTGCTGTGTGAGTGAGTGAGGTAACAAGGAAGGGCGTGTGCAAAGTGAATATTACAGGGATTTTCCTTCGCATTTCTATAAAAGAAAGTACGAGTTTAAGAGAATGAAAACGTGTTCCTAGTCCAGTTTGTTCATTTGAAACATGGGCAGTAGTAGAGCCCCCTGGCCTGTAAAGTGCCATTTCACAGCTTGAGTGCTGGGCAGAGCACCATAGGAAATGTGCTAAGTGTTTATAAATGCTTGGTTTCTGGATCTGTACTTGCAGATCATTGCAAATGTGCTTTATTGTGGCAAGGAAGAATTATCCTTTCAGTTATCCTAATTAATCGTATCCAGTTCCGACCACATCTTTAATATGTATCCTGTCAATACACACACACACACACACACATATGTACATACATACACACTCCTCGTTAATTGTAGTATGTGTGTTCTTTTCTTAAAAGTTGTTTCTTTTAAACCTTTTTGATGTGTGCGTTTTTCTCTTCCATTACATTTTAATTGCCTGTGGGTAAGGAGCTGGCCTTCTGTTGGTTTCAGTCCCTCATGATTTCTGCATTCATTCATTTCTGTATTGATTCCAGTTTATTCATTCATTCAATTTATTCATTCCAGACATTGTATTAGTTGCAAAAGTAATAAATAAGACATAGTTCCTGCCCTCAGGGAGCTTGTTATCTAGTTAGAGAAGACACAGATATGTATAGTAGAAGCAATAATAAACATTCCCAGAAAATTATAGGAACATGGAAGAGAAACATTTAATAAGGATTATGTGGTGGGGGCACTGGGGAGAGGTCATTCAGGGAGGACTTTTGTGGAGCAGTTGACTTTTGGACTGAATCTTAAACAATAAGTAATGGTTATGAGGTAAATAGGAAGAAAGATAGAGAAATGACATTGAAGACCCATTCACAAGAAAAAGTGAGGCAGTTAGTATTGCTGTAGCATAAGGTGAAAGGCAGAGACGGATAAACAATGAGACTGTGGGGCAGGCAGAGACCACTGGCAGGACCTGTCAGCAGTGCTTTGAAGTATAGACTACATCCAGTGGTCAAAGAACAAGGAGATCGTGGAAATGGTCTACATGGGGTTGAGTTCAGGCCAGATTTCACTCTTCGGTGGCACTTGAGAGGATGAATTTGTGGAAGACAAGACATTTTGATGGCTAGCCTAGGGGGGAGACATCGAAGTCCTAAACCAGGACAGTATTGTAGGAATGGAACGAGAGGGCAAAACTCAGAACTATTGTGTTATAAAATCAGCAGAGAGAAAGAAAAGGGAGGCTCTAGGAAGAGTCTTTCATAGTTACTTTATATGACTGAGTGACTGATTGCACAGTCTTCTTAGAGAATACAAGAAGAAAGAAAATATAGTAAGTTCATTTGTGTTTTTGGTATCTTCAGCACCCTGAGATTTTTTAAATGTGCCTGTGGTATATTGGAGTTAAATCTAATTATTGGTTAGTAGAGCTGTCTAGATGACTAGTCATACCTCACCATGAATATTCACTTTAACCGTATCTCCTCTTGGAAGTAAAAACAACTCTCCTTCTCCTACAGTATGCTATGCATGCATCTGTCATATCTCTTTCACTGTATTGTAATCCTTGATTTTCTTTTCTATTTATCTCTGTAGTCACAGTCTAGTGTTCACATAACCTCTCCTTAAATGTGAGTGAATAGATTATTTTTAAAAGTAATATTATTATTTATTAGAAAAAGTTTATATTTGGCTTATTCTCATTCTGAATCTCCTGTGTTTTAACTCCTAGCACCTTACACTGGAAGAATCTCAAATAGTGCAGCTTCCTCAGGAGCAGTGGGACCAGCTGCCTCCTCTGTGGGGCAGCCCCAGCCAAGTGACCAGGACACTTTAGTGCAACGAGCTGAGCACATTCCAGCAGGAAAACGAACTCCAATGTGTGCCCACTGTAACCAGGTCATCAGGTTGGTTGTTTATGAAATTTCTTGGAAGTATTTAATATCAATTTTGATTTGTTTATATTCTGAAAGATTCAAAATTTTATTAGGGAAAATATTCTTGCATATTTCTATGTAATGGTTATTATTGAAGTCCATAAGTATGAATATATATTTGTTAGAATCTATTTTAATGAAAAATAATTCTGGTCCCTTGAAATTAAAACTAAAAATACCAATTTGTCGGTTATTAATTTCTATGAGAATTAAGGAAAAATAATGATTAATATGGCCTTTCAGATAATAATAAAATTTTAAGACTAGAAGAGACCCTGGAGATCATTTATCTGAACTTCATTATTTTACAAATTATAGAAGTGAGGACTTTCATTTAGATGAAAAATAACTAGTGACATAAAATAAAGAACTTTGAGTCCTAGAGGAAAGAAGATTGGATTTTTGAATGCCTAAGCACTGCGAGATATAATTTTACAGCTCTTTAAGTGCTTTCAATTTTAGATTAGGTTATAACCTGCTTCTTTACATTATTTTTATCCAAATCTTATTTTATTGTCTCTTAAATTCCAAGTAGAAAAAAAGGCTCAGAGATTTTAAGTGAGTATACTATGCTTATACTCTGAGCATTTCATAACAAGTGCCTTTTAGAATGCTAGGAGATACAGGCATGAGTGTTGAATTCAGGACCCACCAGCAGGACTCGTTGGTTCTTTGCGAGTTGCCTTGTGGGCAGTTACAAACGATCAGTTGAAATGACTACTCAAGCTTTCTCCTCGTTTTTCATTTATCCTGTTTTGAAATTTATCTTGGAGAAGCAGTGGCTTCTCCAAAGTTGAATAATGTTAAGACTTACCTGCATTTTCTCCTGCTCTATTACATAATTGTTGCTTAGGATAATATGTCTAGTTAATACTTAAAATGGAGCCCAAGAAGCCTCAATACTTTATTTAAGAACCAAATATAAATACTCTTTTTCTTAAACTCACTTTGTAAATAATAAATGTGTCAAGAACATAGCACACAGTGCATGATTAAAAATAAAATAGCCTTTATATTTTAAAGGTAGTCCGTTCATTGTGACTTTTCAAAACTATAGGAAAACAGAAAGTAAAAATAAAAATTCAGATTCATATATAATTCCATTTCCTAAGATAGCCACACTTTTTTTTTTTCAGTTCACACTTTTAAAACACACACGAGGATGGATGTTGTTTACAGAAGTGGCACCTTAACCTAATTTTTGTAAGCTGTTATTTTCCCCTTACCTTGTGTTTGCCAGCACAGCGTCCAGCACACAGGCAGTCAGTGAGTGCTGAACCTGAGCAGCTCAAACATGGCTCTAGACCCACTCGTCGTTCAAGCTGTGATACCGATTTGGTTAGAGTCATTTTCCTAAAAGTACTAGTCTAGGGTTACTGCCTTATGGAAATGTTTAAACTGTCATAAAACTCTAGTGTGGTACTGCTTTATCCCAGTAAATAAAACCCTGTGCTTAGTTACTAACTGTATTTAGTTGTTATATTTTTTAGGTCTAATATTAATAAAATAAAAATAAATTCCGACATGTCATATTGTTTCTATAAGTTATGATATTTTGGTTTTATAGACTAGTATTTAGGGATTCTATATTCTGGGTAAAAACACCCTTTATGGAGATTGAAGTCACTGCTATATGTGTGCTGTTGTAAGCAAATAATTGGATGGGTTAACGAAATGTCAAATCATATCAGTTGCTGATTTATGTTGTCCGATTATCAAATTCTGTGACATCTTGTAATTACCACTACTAGCACATCTGAAAAACTTAGTATGGAGAAAATATGAAGATCAAAATAGAAAATACATTCCCTATTCCTACTGCCTTGGTTTCAGTTTTAATGTTAGACCAGGATGTAATTTTAATGCACAACCTTCTTGCCATGTGAAGTAAATATATATTATGTTAATAAAACGAATGGCCATCACTTATTGCTTCCTCATCTATTAAATTTTACATTGCTCTGGATTATCCCAGCACTTGTTATTGGTTAGGCATTAAAGCTTCATTTACTAGAGAAGTTAATAAGAACAGGGATTAGTTCATGTCAATATCTTATGACAGTAATTAACATAGCATATTTGCTTGGTGCTCAAATGCTAAAGCAGCTTGAATAGAATGTGGTCTGTTCAGAGACCTAGTCAAAGCATTATTCTAGTTCTTGGCCTCGGTTCAGTATCACTTACCAAAGCAAGGAGGCATTAGATCAGGTGACATTCTCTTGGACACCTGTTTTAAAAACAAGCAGCAGTTGCAGCTTGATACTTTCAATATAGAATATTGCAACCTGGCAAACTCTGAAAAGTTTAAGGTTGTTTTATAATTTATATTGTTTATTTTCCACAGTATAATTTAGTATAATACATTGCTTCCACTTTTCCATTCATGAATAGATTGACTGTTGGAGTGCTGATATAATAGGGAAACAGAAAATCAGACTGAGGTAGCCAAAACCACATTTTAGTTTCCCTGGTAGAAAGGGTTTATGAAACCTCTAGCTTATTTCTTGACTGTTACATCTAGTGGCATTAACCTATTGACCATTTGTATTACATGGGGTTAAATGGACCATTCATATTTAGCTTAGCATTTTTGTGAAAGAAGCAAGGGGTCGATGGTGCTTGAACTTCTTAGATATAGAATGTTTTTTTTTAAAAAAAAGCCACTATTGTTTTATATTTGCCTGCAGTACAGCACCAGAATGGTCACACTCAGTCAACCCATTGTTTATTCCAGAGAGAGAATTTTAACATTACCAAATTATTTCTTGCTCAGTGATTTTCCTACTTTTCTCCTGAGGAGAGCCATATCAGTTACCCCAAGGAGAGGCCAACAGTGTTTTGTCTGTCTCACCACCCATTTCAATTTCTGCGTACTCTTTTACGAGTAGATTTTGTTTCTTTTCCCTTCTGGGTAAGCTTTTCTTGAAAATAAAAGGTTTCTTGGCTTAATGTGGTAGCCCCTGAATTTAAGGAAACAACCAAATACACAGACCAAGATTTATGAGCAAGACATAGACTGAGCGTTGAGGTTTACTGTAGTGAATTGCTGTTTTCTTTGCCTAGATTCTCTTCTCCTGGATATTTGCATGGCTTACCTTCTCTTCCTTGAGGTCTTTACTCAAATAGCAGAGTATTCCTGGTCACCCTATTTAAATTCTCCCACTCCCCGCTCCCCCGCCCCCACCACACACACACAGACAGACACACACAGTCTCCCTGTCTCCCCTCCCTGCTTCATTTTTCTCCTCAGCATTTAAAATCTAACATACCATGTATTTCATTTATCTTTTTTGTCGTCTTTTTCCCCCATACTAGTATGTAAGTTCATGCAAGCAGGGTTTTTTTCTGGCTTTGTTTTTTGCTATAGTCTCTGATTCTAGAACAGTGCCTAGCACTTACCATTTCATTTAGTAAATATTCAGTCGATGAATGAACTATTTAAAAATATTTGGAAGAATGTATGATATTAGTCTTGCCAAGTTGAAATTATATCCTACTTGTCTTAATATATAGAATCAATCACATTTCTCCTGCTTTTCTGATTTTATAATAACCTCAGTATATAGACTATAACCGTCTCCAGTACACTTTTTAAAAAATTGTCATTGTTATAGCCTTTTTTAGAAGTTATTCTTTTTATTTACTATTATGTTATGGCTCATTTTACCTGTGCATTTATTCTTAAGGAGCATGTCCTTTATGTCTTTAAAATTAAAAGCTGTAGTTGGCCTTACAGCCTTTTAAATGCAATATTTTAGGTGGCTATGAATTAAAGATTAAAGAAGAATTAAAGATTAAAGAAGATCAATGAAAGAAGACCTGTATATTTTTAATGTTCCAAATACGAAAGTTTGGGCATAATCCACTGGAAATGAAGAATTAAGGGTGTCAAAAATATGTTATTTTTAAATTTTAGGAAGGATCATTAATATTTCTAATTCGAGGTATTGCAAATCTTGAAAGATAGTCACTGTGTTTCATTCTCTTTTACTCTCTTCTCTTCCCTCATGTGTCTTTGTGTATTATTTGTGACTGTGTGTTGTGCCTGTGTTTTGCGGTTTCTCCCACTAATCTTTTCTATTTCATTCTCTCCTTCTAGCTGTGTTGTTCTTAAGACTGCTCATGCTAGGCTCTTGCTTAAAATTGAGCATGACATAAAACTGGCTTATACATTTTTATTGTTTATTATATCTAGTTAAGTAGAATATCAGATTCCATATTTATTATTGAACATGTAAG
>NW_011888806.1:3509255-3517145 GCF_000151845.1 Pteropus vampyrus | reverse complement strand
CTGTATATTTTTAATGTTCCAAATACGAAAGTTTGGGCATAATCCACTGGAAATGAAGAATTAAGGGTGTCAAAAATATGTTATTTTTAAATTTTAGGAAGGATCATTAATATTTCTAATTCGAGGTATTGCAAATCTTGAAAGATAGTCACTGTGTTTCATTCTCTTTTACTCTCTTCTCTTCCCTCATGTGTCTTTGTGTATTATTTGTGACTGTGTGTTGTGCCTGTGTTTTGCGGTTTCTCCCACTAATCTTTTCTATTTCATTCTCTCCTTCTAGCTGTGTTGTTCTTAAGACTGCTCATGCTAGGCTCTTGCTTAAAATTGAGCATGACATAAAACTGGCTTATACATTTTTATTGTTTATTATATCTAGTTAAGTAGAATATCAGATTCCATATTTATTATTGAACATGTAAGGTTTTTTTTTTAATGTGGCCTTGTTTTTCACGTTTATTGATTAACTTTTTTGATTTTTTTAACTTTTGTTGTTTTTAACGTCTATTAATGTGGTAAGGTTTTGTCAAATAAAAATTTTAATCTATAGTGGCTGGGACTTGGAAGAAGATTCCAGGTTTACAGTTCACCATCCCTCATGATCTTAAAAAGTTGGCTAATTTCCTCTGTGTTTTCTTCATCTATTTATAGCGTTAATGTCTGTCACTGAGAGTTGTTGTGAGAGTTAAATAACAAAGAAGAGCAAGAAGTAAGCATTTGATTTTGAAGTTAAGTCCTTGTTAGATTGTGCCTGTGGAAATTTGCTAGTCCTTTCCTATTTGTAAGCTTTTTCTTTTCCTCTGAACTTTAACCTTAGCATCCTTCCCTGTCTCTCTTATTTTTTTTTTCTTTCCTTTTTGGCATAAGTCTCACAGAAGATAAATGGGATGAAAAGTTTTGTGCCATAGTTCCCTTCTCACAGCCAATCAATGCTCTAACTCTCTCCCCTCCCTTCATTTTTCAGTCAACAAGTATTTAGTAAGGGCACGCAAGGTGTGAACTACTATGAGGTAGCTGAATACACTTAATTCCACTTTGCAGTTATCCAAGCTTGTTGTTCCAGTTTACAAACGGAAACCCAATCCTACCTGGAACAAGAGAAACTTCTTCATTGTTAATCCTATGTTAATTAATTTGTTAAATTAGTCTCTGCTGATACAGAGAAGAGAGTACTTTGTTATGTGTAAAAGATTTTATTGTTTAATCTGTACATAATTTCAAGGGCATTGATAGAGAAAGATGCTCTTTCAGCACAGTCAGGGAGTATCAGGTTAGGCCAGTATCTGCGCTGAGTGTGTTTGTTTAAGAAAGGAGGTCTGGCAGGAGCAAGGGTCATTTTCAGCTCACTTTTTAAAGGTGCAGAGGATGCTTCTTTATTGTGGTTAAGATTTTTCATTATTCAAATTTGATAAAGAAACTATGGAAATATCTGCAAAAGTACCCTTTTGATAGAGAATATTATTTATTTTTTGGTAGTGGACTCTATTCCAAAAAGCTTTCAAAGAGACTTTTAACAATACAAGAAATATAAGAAAACTTTCTAAATTACAAAAAGGAGCAAAAGAAAATCTTGAATGGGACTATTAAAAGTGAACACTGGACAAATTTGTCATTGAGACTAGACAAAGCCTAAAACAATAGTATACATACTTGCCTGTGGTTAGACTAAATTTGGTTTTAAGCCTTCGAGCAGTCAACAAGAAAAGGAAGTTAATTTTGTAAATTAACTAGACAGATAAAAAAATAAATCTATTGCTTAGAAGACCAAAACTGTTCTTGTTCAAAAAATCTGAAAGGAATTTTTTCAAGGAGTCCATATGATAATGGCCGTGTGATCTAACAACGCTTTCAACAGCATCTTGTAGGAAGAGCAAAGGTGGATTTCAGAGAGCTATTTCCTGTAACAAGTGTTACTGCAGACTGATGGTATCACACACAACACTGGTCATTTCAGGAATCTGGGGAATGGGTCAGGCCCTGATTTCCGGTTCTCTGATGGTCTGAAGTTGATCTCAACACATATTTTAGGAAATCTAGAAAATGGATCCTCAATCAGTTGTTCTTAAATGCCTTTTTTTCCCTCAGATTCACTTTGTCGACTATTTGGTAGCACTGATAGACATGTTCCAGGAGTAAAGCTCTTTATTCCAAGCGCATACCAGCACTTAACACTCTAACACAATGTGGAGTTTGAGGTTGACTGACTTCTTTTACAAACTGAGGAGCCTAAGGATATTAACCTCGATAATATCGTTATATGAAGGGGCCATCCAGGTTTATGGGTGAGCTGAAGATGTGCCCTAACAAAAAAATCACCCTAGTAAGTTCTTTCGAACTACTTTAATGTCCGGGCCAATGGTAGCTTAAAACCCCCAAGTTCTACCATACTCTTATGTTATGGTCACAGTAAATTTAGCCTGGCAGATTTTAAAGCATATATAACCAGATATCCACCTGGGGAAAAGCTCAGAGCACTCAAAACTGTCTAGTTTTGAGCATTGTGACTCCTTGGTTTATCATTGAAGGAAAACTATTTGTCAAATACATATTGAAAAAATGAAATAAAGGAACTTGTTGAGTAGGACTGTTACTTATAAACCAGTTACAAATTGAGGGACAGCCTGCCCAAAGTAACATATTTGGTTGCAGAGGTGATCTGTAGCCCCTTTTCTCCCCCAGTAGGACTTAGTTAACAAAGGCATTCCTTTTTAGTGATAACAAAACTATAGTACCCTAAAGTTTAAAAATAATAATAATGAACTACTTGTCGCAAATGCTAAGAGAGCTGCCTGCACTAGCTTATATACAATTACGTATTATTGATAAAACACAAGGCAACAAAAAGTGGGGCTAGAAAACACCCTCTTACCACAGAACACATTTTAATCATTCATCAAGAGCCTTTCTTCTTTCTTGACTCTAGCAGAATTAGGTGCTGCTTCTGAGTAAACATCGGTGTATTTGCAAAGACTTTCCCAGTGGGAGATAGTTACCGAATATCAAGGTTTATATTATTATCAAAGGCTAAAAATTGCTTCGAATTATGATGCTTATTACTGTGATGTTTTCTATTAATAACCTGCCTGGAAGTCAGGTATCTGACACTTAATAACAATTATCCTGTAGTAGCTCAGTGATGATAATTGGTGGTAATGAGATCAACGACAGAATATCAATTGACTAGAACAGTATACTAGAAATCAGGAAATTCAGCTTCTGGCCTTGACTCAATCAGTGATTTTATGACATTTGTCATATCTTGTGAACATTCTGTATCTCAGCTTTTCCATCTGTTAAACTGAATTTGTAATAACTGCCCTGGTCTATCTCACAGGAATGTTGCATGGACAAATTAGATAAGTGTAAAAGTGCCTTGGAGGTAAAGCCACTCTGTGAATAAAAATGAGTGTGATGTAGCTACTAAAAACTATGTTGCAGAGGCTAGAATGGTTAATCTCTGCAGCCTTCATGACTAGATAAGGCTTCATAATGGATTCCTGTCAAGCAAACCAAACCCATCTTAATCAGTTCATGACTGTACGGTATTTAATGGGGGGAAAAATCTCTTTATAAATGTTCGTTACCTTGATACAAATGTGTGTTAAAATAAGTCATGTTCGAATTAAATAAAACCTTTCTAAGTAGCTTCAAACAATCTCTAATATCCAGTTTACAGTTTCTGTAGTCATTTTGGAGGATGAGAATTTGACGTGTTTTAATAAAGTTGAGAAATAAATATATGAAACAAATATGTGCGAAAGAAATTGACTAGAATGTTTTCTCAGGTAATAGTTATTATTTTTAAGTCTGACATTACCAAATTGAGATTTTTTTTCTTTTGTTTATTGTTTAGGAATGTCATACTCTCATCTCTGCCTAAACCATATTTTTTTTCTGGCCGTTTTTATTTTCTGTCACAGTTGTCCTCATTCTCAATCATAATCATGACAGACTCACTTGTTGCAACTTAAAAAACATAACTACCAAATCTCTTGAAAACAGAAAAAAGGAAGGGATATAGCCTTTCAGTGCTCTTACTCACCCCCCCCCCAACCCCTTTTCATATAAATACACAGAGTTCCTTTGGAAATTTACAGCATCCATGTGTTCAGTCCTTGAGAAGGATAATTAGGCAAGTTTTTAATTGTTTCGACATTATATAAAAGAGGTTCTATCCAGGCAAACTTCAGAAACTTTTATTCTTGAGCCAACTTGATCTCTTTGCTTTTGGCAGGGGACCATTTCTAGTGGCACTGGGGAAATCTTGGCACCCAGAAGAATTTAACTGTGCTCACTGCAAAAATACAATGGCCTACATTGGATTTGTGGAGGAAAAGGGGGCCCTGTATTGTGAGCTCTGCTATGAGAAATTCTTTGCTCCTGAATGTGGTCGATGCCAAAGGAAGATCCTTGGAGTAAGTATTAGAAATCTTATTATTCTGAATGAATGTTGAAGCAGAATAATTTTTGTTACAAAATCTGTCACTTTGACTTTTTATTTTCTTTCTCCTTGATATCCTCTCCCTGCTTTCATCACTGTTTGTTATTGTAAAGCAAAACTAAATAGACCTCTGTGGATCACACTCATGGGGTTAAGTTGTCTTTGGTTTTGTCTTACTGAGTGCTGGTTTGTCTGGTGAAAGTCTAGCCACTGTGCGGGAAAAATAATTTACTGTGGGTGTGCTACCTCAACAGGACCCTGTTTGCTCAGGAACGAAGAGGTCGCACAGGACCACACACATCAAAGTTCTCAAAACTGACACCTTAACTGTTTTAAATTAAATTCCATAGCTTTTATAAGAGCTGCATTTCCCTATTTGTCAAGGTTCAAGCACAGGGCACAGATCTCATGAAGTATATAAAACATGAGGCTTATAAATATATTTTTCTTGAATGCATATGATGTTTAAAAATATAACCTCAGTTTTATGAGAGTGTACATGTATAGACAAATAATAAAACCACGTTTTAAAAATATTTTTGTAAAAAGGGAGTAATTTAGGAGTCAGATATATAATAAATAATAATGAATGAATGAATTTCCTACTCCAGAATACCCAGTTTGCAATTACAGAGTTAGGGTCAGACATTTTCTTTGGGTGACCAGGAGTTGGAATTTTACATAGAAGCAGCCACGGTGCCTGATCTCATATGAAATTCATACAACTCATACAGAATTTGGAAATGGCATTGCTGAATTCTAATATTCTCAGTACGAAAATATAATAATGAAACTCTAAATTCATATCAATTAAGAGAAAAGTTAACATGAATTATTGAGTAGTCTTAATTTTATGCTATATCTTTAAATATGTCAAAAACTTTGAGGACACTTAAAAATTATAAATACACCTCATGAAATATTTCTGTATTATTAATTTGTACAACATGTTGGGAACAAAAGAACAGAATAATTCAGGCTGTACCTTCCCAAATGACAAATAAAAAGTAGAGTATATAAATACTATTTTAGTAAATGTATTCTGTGGGTTCTAGAATAATTAGTAGAACAAAATCAAGTAAGAGTCTTAGAATCAAATGAGGTTGTAGGAAATGGAAATCTTATACTCCTTGCTTCAGAGATGGAGCAGATCTTTGCTAAAAGGACAGATTCTCTGGGTTGTGTTTTAGTTGATTGATTACCTATTAAAGAAAGAATAGTGTGTTTCAAGTATAGAAAAGGAAGTATATGCTGGAAGCCTTGGGAAATGATTTGGTTCAATGTACCTTTGTTTTACATGTTCATGGTGATTTTTTTTGGATCTTAACTGCCATTTCTTCCCGTTGTCCTTCAGTAGTGAACTATGGCATTTTCTATGGCTAAGAATTTATTCTGTCATTTTTTTAGTTTGACAGTATTTTTTATTATAAAAGAAAATATTTCACTCTACAACAATTAGAAAATATAAAAAATGTAAACAATAAAATGAAAATAACCTGTATATTTACCAATCCCAGATTAATTTCTATTAACCTTAGGATGGATTTTCTTCTCATTTGCTCCTTATAAATCATTTATTTACAAAATCATAACCATGCTTTATGTATAACATCCTCTTTTTTGTGATAAATATTATGGAAAGAGTAAATTTCCATGTTATTAACTATTTCTCAACGATGATTTTTAATGGCTCCATCTCTTTCTCTCAGTCTGAAGAAATGATTTCTTTCAAAACCAACTTCCCACAATGTCTTTTACTAATCAAAATCTGGCCCAAGTTTTTGATACTTGGTATTTTTAACTGTGGGTCCATTGTTGACTAGAATCCATGCTTTGTGGTTCGAATTTTAGACACTCATTTGAGTGTGTACTTAGTAGAGTCACAGCTGATTTCCAGAATCCTAAACATGTGTTAAATTGATTGGATTATACTGATTAAGTTATTGCTTCCGTAATGCACCAAAGTATAGGTTTGTTTTAGTTTTTAAATGTTTGCCCTTCCTCCGTGACATTTTCAAGATAATACTCTGAAACCTTTATAAGTTAATGTTTCCTGACACCCTTTGAGAGAAAGCAGAAGGTATAGTAGCAAACTTATGAAATGCTTACTTTTATTCATTGCATGTATAATGTTTTACTCAGTAATCATTCTTTAAATAAGTTTATTGATACATATTTGTGAAAAATACAGGTGTTATATAGTGTATCAGTTTAGATGATTTGTGAGTCTGTCTTTATCTCTTGTTAGATAAAAAGCTCAAGGCACAGACAAAGCATGTCTGTCTACTTTGGGTTAGTTTAAAAGGGCCATATTAGTTGAGCATTTGTGTATTATCATCTTTTTTTTATATACAATTACCTTTCTATAACAGGAAGTCATCAATGCTTTGAAACAAACTTGGCATGTTTCCTGTTTTGTGTGTGTGGCCTGTGGAAAACCCATTCGTAATAATGTTTTTCACTTGGAGGATGGTGAACCCTACTGTGAGACAGGTAAGATCCTAAAGTCACTAGTTTTTTGAGTTTTGAATGAAGATAAAATATGAACTCTTACATTGCTGTAAAGTCAAAAGGAACCGTAATAAGGAAAACAAAATAGTTTTCCTTATTATTTTAAGAACATTTGATGTTACTCAAATGTATAGCAAAAAAAACCTGTAAATTTTTAATGTTTGTCAAAACATATTTTCAACTTAATTGAGATGTAAGCATAAAATGGTAGAAAAATATTTAGCTTGAATCCCCAGTAATTTGTGGATATAAATTCTGTCAAATTGTGGAGCTTAAAGACACCTCTTACACTTTAGTAAGTGGATTTTGAATGGTTATAAACATGATAAATGTTCAACTTTTGAGTATGACACTGATTTGCTCTTTAAGGTAAATTGGAAATCCTTTGTTACTTTTACTAAATGACAGGGTAATCCTAGCTTGGATTGTTCCCTTGGTAAAATTATTTTTAATAAACTACACTCTGAGGACCAATCTGCTAAATTTGTCTTATTACCTGAATTCTGGACACTTCCTTTTCCTTCCCAAAGTCTGTAAGTGAACTTCCATAACATTTATTTACTATTATTACCCTTACCTAGATATTAATAAAACACGTACATTTTTCAGAAAATATTTGTCCTTTATCCTGCTTTCACTCACTATTCTGCATTTCCACTACAGAGTTTTATTATGGTTCTCCCTTGAAATTCACACTGTGGTGCTGAAAGAAGGGAATATTCCACAGTAGTCACATTAAAGGAGCAGTCCGCTTCTAGCTGGAGTCTGGTCAACATCACTGAACCCTTCTTTGCCCACTCAGTACTGTTTTATTTTCACCTTTTTTTTTTTTTTTTTTTTAAGCTCTAGGACCAGTCTAGAACTGTGCTAGACTGTCCCCCAGGAAGTCCTGTGGAAATTCAGTGAACTACCCTATGGGCCGTTTTGGGACAGTTTAGCTG
>NW_011888806.1:3498672-3508315 GCF_000151845.1 Pteropus vampyrus | reverse complement strand
ATCAAACCACTTTCTTCCCAAGGAAATCCTGTTAGTATTTTATAACTACAATCTGTGTCAAATAAATGGTGTTCTCTGGCTCATGATTTTAAATATAAAGTCATAAAATTGAAAGGAAAATACAGCAAAAGAAATAGTGGCTAATATGGTTGTCCAGGGAGAAAACTCAGTCATGGCACTTATTCACGCAAGTTTCCTATGGCATCTTTTTCTTTCTTACGTTAGTCAGATATGCTGTAAATTTTGCTAATACCAGGTACTTCTTCTTGATTTAAGTTCATTGTCTTATTGTTGCTTGTTATTGGAAGTTCTTTTATATTTTATTGAAACAGTCATGTCAGTTGATAACTTATGTGTTCTTTTTTATTCGTATTTTATTCATCAAAGTAGTCGGAGAGAAATGAAAAATGTTACATGGAAAAATATAATAAAGGATGTTAAACTGTGTAAATAACATTTACCAAGGATAATGAGAAACAACGCTTTACATATATCTCAAGCCAAATACTATGCCATCTGAAAATTTTCCAATTTTAGTAACTTTATCATTCTAAAGCTTTGTCATGTTAAAATTATGTCTCCTGTCCACAATACAGATTATTATGCCCTCTTTGGTACTATATGCCGTGGATGTGAATTTCCCATAGAAGCTGGCGACATGTTTCTGGAGGCTCTGGGCTATACCTGGCATGACACTTGCTTCGTATGCTCAGTAAGTATTTATTTCTGAATTAAAGGAGCGCATGTGGCCAATTCTAGCCTAAGCCCTAAATGAAAATAATAGTTCTTGTATCTTTTAGTCCTTCAAATCTAAAAATATTTTTACAGTGATTTTGAAAGTTGTTTATTATAATTTTTGGCACTAAAAAATTATTTGGCACAATAAGATGCTTGCTTCTTTAGAGACAATCCTATTTTTGATACATTTTTGTTTATAAGGAGAAGCTCTACATTTATTAAAACAGTAAGAGGCCTTTACTTTTTTAAAAAATAACTTTTATTGTAGCATTTGAGTAATTATTGGAAACAAAGTTACTTAAAATAGAAAAATTATTATAAAAATCTATTATTGAATTAACAGTGGACATAAACTATATGTTGATTTGTTTCCTTCCTTAACAATAGTCTGTGAATATTATTTTATTTTTGAGACTATAATAAACATGTAGTAATAAATTTATTGCATTTGATAATTTAATATTTTTAATTTTATTTTTGATGAGTATAGATTCAGAGATTAACATTAACCTAAGATATATATACACTTTTTAATTTAGAAAGCAAATATTCAGTAAAGGTACTCTGTTCAGATGTTTGATTTTTTTTTTAAATTAGGTTCAATATATCTAATAGTTTTCAATACCCATTGTATGAAGGGAGAAAAGTCATATTAATTGAAGTCGAATGATTTTTCGAAATGTTACCATTGAGTCCTGTCTAGTTTACCTCATCCATCTCTTAGAGTTCAGAAAATCTATATTAAAAAAAAAAAACCTTTAGCAGATTAGTTTTCTTCTGTTCTCTGGTAGAGCTGCTCACGAACATTGTAATGAACAAAGGCAATAGGAAATGTGATTAGTTAACTGACTGTCTAATTATCCAGTAGCCAGATGTTGACCAGAGTTTCACTTCAAGAAACAGAGAAATGCATTAGGAAAAATGCTCAGGTACTCTGTGCCTGGGTATTTGGAGGCTTGGAAATGTTTGGCAAAGCAGTTGTGTTGAGCTTTCTTATTGAATGCTTTGGTTCTCTGCAACAGGACACAGATTAAAAGCATTGATTAGAATTTGGGAAGAGAAACTATATTTAATGTGACTTCTTTATGTGTTAATTTTTTGTTAGGGCTAAGTGCTTAACTGCCAATGAAGATAAATAATTGTCAGTGATTTAAATAAATTAGAATGCATTCCAGGAAAAAGTTATTCTTCATTGCCTTTGAAAGATTACATGAAATGTAGTAATTATGAAATGTCAGTCAGCGTATCTAACACAACCAACTTGAGTGTTTTGTCATGTTATCCATTGGGTTAAAATTCAGTTTTCCCTCCTTACATACTTGATAAAATAATGATATTCTCTTATACAACGCTTTCTTTTTCAGGTATGTTGTGAAAGTTTGGAAGGTCAGACCTTTTTCTCCAAGAAGGACAAGCCTCTTTGCAAGAAACATGCTCATGCTGTGAATTTTTGAAAGTCAACAGTTCAGGAGAAGAGAAGAAATTTGTAAAGAAAGAGGAGAATTAAAATTACCAATTAATTTTTAGATTTAATATTTATATGGAGTTTGAAAAATAATAGTGGCCCTGAAGGGATAAATTCCAGCTTTAAAAACCGAGTCTTTGAAGAAATATTTGGCTTCATAACGTAAAGAGACAGTTTGGCATTTATTATTACTTTTTTCCCTGTATTTTCTGCCCATAAAATAACTTTCATAAAAATCAATTTCCTGGTTGACTATTAAATTCATCTTAGAATAAATTAGCAAAGAATTAAATTTTAGAAAAACTCAAACCTCTGTGCTGAAATAATTATGGTTTCTTTCCTTGTTATGAGTAAATCTGTAAAAGGCAATGAAAGTGCCTTATACTTTTATCATTAAATGAAACATTGTATTTTTTTTAAGAATAATGTTTATCTTTAAAACAGTAAATAGGAGTTTAAACAGAGCATTTTATCAGTAGGTGTCAATTTTTACAAACTGTGTACATTTTTTTTGTCTTACAATCTATCATTCCAGTAGGAAAGATCAATGAGATTTTTCATCAAAATGCATCATGCCAATAAGAGATGCTATATTTTTCTTCATCCCTTTCAAAAGCTACCTACCCTATGGCTTATAAATCTCAAATTTTTGCCTTTTATTAAAATATGGCCATTCCTATTCATTGTGTATGTTTTATCGCCTATATCAGTCGAACTCTTTTTACCCCCGCTCCTTCATGCTGAGGTAAAGAGCTAATTGGATAACTTTGGACTGTGACAGTTTTCTCTCTATATAAAGAGAATAAGTAGGAAAGAATGTGGTTGTATCCAAAATATTCTCCTCCCCAATTCAGATCATGAATCGGTTTCAGAGTTGTACTACTGACATGTGAAGGTTTGAGAACTCTCTTTGCAGAGTATTTTTTTCTTTAATTCTACATTAGAAAAATAAAAGATTGGCTTGGGGATGTGATAAAATCTAGATTGTTTTTTTCTTTTGATCATTCTCTTTCAGTAATAAATGAACCACTTCTAAAGGTGATCATGAAGTTTGGAAACTTTTATTCACAGAGGTTTGGTAGTATAGGAGGGCATATGATTAATTACTCAGACTAGCCCATTATTTGTTTTCTTCATTTGGGGAAAATTATGTGGATACCACATGAAGACAGAGAAACAATTGTGGTAAAATTGTAGATCCTATTGATATTTGCCCAGTGAGAAAAGCAATTATGGCATTTGATAGTTTTTCTCTTTGTTTTCAGATATGATGAAAGCCCATGATCCCACTAAGTTATAATTTAAATTCATTTGGAGCAAGATGCTTTTAAAGTTGAGGCCGAACCCCAAGTCCTTCCTGCCCCATCATCACTTACTAATTACTTCACTTCCATTGTGTACATGTTTGTTATAGAGGGAGGTTTTAAGCTACAATATTTGTTTAACCTCCCTAAGAACTTTTCAAGGCATCTGTCCTGAAAGTTGTTAATATATGGTCTAGCAGATTTAAATTATATACAGATAATAATTAACTGGGGATAAAAGAATGAGAAGGATGACACAAAGTGGCAAACTGAATACTTCACTTATAGTAACCCCAAACCACCTCCTCACCTTGCATCTTGCAGGGAGGCAGGAAGTTTTTTTGTTTTGTTTTTTGTTTTTTAAGTGCTGTAACTGAATCATGCATTATTTTTCATTGCTGCTGAAACTACCTATAGAAGACATGCTGGCTAATGTGCCTTGTCACATATCTTGATGTCAGCCTTTTGCTTCACACAGCATAAAATAAGTTGGTGGTTTTGTTTTGATGTGGTAGAAGTTTTTTTTGTTGTTATTTAGTTTTGCATTTATGGATTATATACAAAAATTGTATTTGGTAAGTCAGTGGTAGTTCCTTCAAAGAATTTTATTTGACCTGGGTTTCTTATAAAGTTATATTAACAATATCATTTTTATAGACTTTTCTTTCTGCATATTATTCATGGAGCATAATGTTGCATTTCTCTAAATTTTATCTCTAAAAAGGTAACATTACATCCTAATTTATCATTCTGTCTTTGTGCTTTGTCCTTCTCTTCTGTGGCAGAGCTTTATATCTATAACTAAAACAGTTAATCCTGTGAAATAAATATTGATCATAACCCAGAAGAATCTCTATTTTCCAGTGGGGAATGCCATATTTAACATACCAGCATTAATCTTTTAATAACTGGCAGAGCACTTTATTCTTCTGGCGAGCTCCCTGAATATTTATTTTTCTGATTATAAATATTCTGTGTCAGTAGCATTTTTTAAATTATTACGTCTTTACTGTAGAGCATTTACTTTTAGTCTCTTTAGATGTATATTTTGAAATGCTGTACTTAGCATAATATAGATTAAAATCATAGTACATAACTTTAAAACATCCCTTATTTGGATTTCCCTGTTTCAAAATGCTAGTGATAGGTTCATATTTCTCTAGACTTACAAGGACAGAACGTTGCCCGCCATAGTAGCAGCCTAAAACTGGTCTTCTGTGCTTATGCTTATAGTAGCTTACACATTTCTATTGATTCAGGTTACATTAAGAATCTAAAACTAAAACTTAATTGTCTGGTCAGTATTAAGACAAATAGTTTTAATCTTCAAATTATTAGTGCAGCGTTATGTTTAAAAATTACCTACGACAAAATGTGTTAATGATACCATTTTCAAGGGGTACTATATTAGGACCACTTTTATAGAAAATAATTCCTCGGCCTCCGAATCTCGTAGTATGTTAACATTTTTGTGATGATTCAAAGGAGAGGCTTTTCAGACATAGGGAAGGGAAAACATACTGAATAATTTCACACAGATCTAACGTGGCTTCCGTTTGTCACTCTTCATCCCCTAATGTTTTAAGGTATTGGGTTTGAATTCTCAATGTATCATTTGCCTTATCTATTAATCTCTACTTTCTGTTTCTTTACGTTTTTAATTTTATATACGTCTATGCTGTTTTGCTTTTGCTTTTGGATGTATTTTCTAATTAAAAGCCATGTGAGAAGTGTAATCAGTATAGTAATACCTGAATGAGCACATAATAAATAAATGGCTGCAGTGATGTAGACAAGCTCTCTTGGTTTTTCTTTTGGGGTGGCAAGTGGTTTCTAGTAAGTTATCGTGGGAAAAAACTGAGTTCACAGAACAGGAAGAGGTGTATTAATTCTCAGGAGAATCTCTTTCTTATGCTATTTGCCTATCAAAATGTCCAGAAATAAAACATTTGGAAATATGGTCACATTTATTCTACTTTAATCCGTTTTTATTCTCCGCATATAGTGTACATACAAATGTTTGTGAATTGATGAATAACCTCTATTGTCTCTTAAAAATTTTCATTATTGAAATTATTTATGGCAGGAGTATCCTGTTGTATCAAGCGTTATATTGTATTATATATCGTATTCAAACGACTTAAGTCATCATCTATATTTTCACATTTTTCATTGACCTGGATCCGTTACTTCATGCATAACACGTCCGATCTCATTAGCTAACTTTATTCTATAACTAGGTAGGCTCACCTATTCCTCGTTTGTTTATTGGTTTGAATAAGATTTTTTTTCCAACTGTATAAAGTTAAGGGTAATGTTTCTGTTGCAGGCTGTATATTGGGAATAAAAGACAAATTCAAGTCTATTTGCTCACAGTATATTAAACTCCAGAAGCCAAACTTATAAGGGCATCAAGTCTACATCTGACATTTTAATAGCTGCTGTTTGGTTTCTATCAATCACGTCATTGCACATTAAAATGCACCGACAAAATAAGAGATCTGTCATTTCTTCGTTAAGAAACAGTAATCCAGTACAAGATTTATAGGCTTAAGACTCAACAGTGTGTGTTCACAATAAATCCCCATTCAGTGCTCAAACCAGAACAAGCCTCCCAGTCGTTCAATGTTTTCTGGTCAAAATGTCCCCAATATAAGATTATCAAAGGTTTTCTTACAGAACTACATGTAAAATCCATTTTGCCCACAAAAGCTTAATTTAGGTTGGCGGTTTCCCTTTTTGAGTAGTCTCAGACAAGATCTTGATTATATCAGAAACACATAGGTACTGATGTATTATTAGCAGGCCTGGTGTTAATTAGGGAGAATTACCAGAAATAGTTTGCTTCGTGGGAATTTATTGCAGAATCACACTTGACTGATGGCAGAATAGGAGTTGCTGAGAGAGAGCAGCTCCCACTCATAACCACTAATTAATAGGGTGCCAAAATTCCGCAGAGAAGGTTTCATCCCAAGTGTGGGAGCCTCACAGGGAAAATGGTTCCTTTGCAGTATTTAAAATTTAAAAGAGGAAAGGGGTTAGGACACATGGCTACCCAACAGGAATCTCAGACTGATACAGTTTTGTGTTGTACTTATGAATGAGACCTTTTAACTCAGGAAGCACCAAGCCCAAAAGTTTGTGGAAAAAACCCCTTCCCTTGCAAAAATCAGAAATAGGCGATGTATTTATCATACTCAGGAGATACACATAGTGTTTTGAATGTGGCGAGTGTCTGATTTACTAAACTTTGTTTTGTGACAAGAATTTAGAACAAATCATTTGTGCTATTACGTTTCTGAACTTTTACTCTTTATTCCATGATTTAGAAGCTATCTGAGTAGGTGGCAAGATTGCATCAATGATTAAAAAGAAAGGTGTGGCTTCCACACCTTTAACACAGAGTTGGGGGAAAGCAAGGTGTGTTTAGTGCTTATCACTAATGACAGAGCACTGGAGGAGCCCTAATAAATGAAAGTTTGCCAAGAAGGCAATTTTTCCCTGTGTTTGGAATTGCATGTAATCACATACAATAAAGCTTGGAGCCATTGCTTATTGTAGAAGAATAAAACATTTCCGTGTCAGAAAACCACTGATCACTGGCCTCGGGGGAAAAAAATAAAACAATTTAGAATTCACAGAGAGTATAATTTTTCAATTTCTCTCAAGGCGAATATGGCTCCCAAGGAAAATGACTTCTGTGCTAGCTCCATGAATTGATTGACACGATCTCTAATGCATCCATGTTTCAAAGAACAAAGTTTCTGTTTAATAATTAGGTTTCAAATTAGTTTTTCATCATCATGTTCTGAACTGTCACATTTGCCCTCTAGTTCAAATATACTTAGATTCGTTTTTTTCTTTTTTTGTTTTTCTTTTTTCTTCTGCTTGTAAAGCACACGCGGCTGCTGCTATGCTAAGCACTTCCTCAAAAATACCATTGTTTAAAGTATTTTTGCAGAATATAATATCTTCGGAGGTGTCTTGACATTTTTTTCCCTTAGTGTATCACTGATATGCCAAACTATTTCCTTGGTAAATAGGAAAGTAAATTGAACTCCAGTGACTTATCCTACTAATACTAGTTTTTGCATAGTCTTTGCTTAGGTGACTCTATATTGATGTCATCTGACCCCAGAAACTTTTTCTATCCCTGTTTGCCTGAGAATCCTGATGATCTCAAGCCTGTTTAGTTGAATGAAATGGAGAGTAGGAAAATCCATGGAATGTATCAAGTATAAACTTTGAACTATAAGTTAATTTAATTCTGGCATTATCAACTGAAACATTCATTTATTTAAATTAAACTAAATCATTTTAATCATTTTTTACCACTGATTAAATTATGCTACTGCTTAATAATTTTTCTGGTACCATTATCAATGCTTCAAATAAAATATGAACTTAATAAGCAACACTGAACCCAGTACTTCTGCCTTAAGAAAAGATATAAATCATCAGTGTGAATTCTTTATAGTTTGTTTATGCCTGAATATCCAGGATGTCCTAGATGATCTTTAACAGTATCAATATAGTATAGATGTTGAGAGTGAATCAGAGCTTAGGGGGAAAAATGTATTTGATTACTCTTGGTGGATCAGACTGGGTTCAATTGGGAGACAGAAATCACACAGTAACTTAACAGAAGTTTAAAGAATTATTAAGCTATGATAAGAGAGTAACTATGAAAATATAAAAAGAATTCAAAAGGGTAACCTTGGGCCGGAGGTCAGACCTTGCTGGAGAAAGTATGGTTGTGGTCCACGGAATTCAGAGAAGTTTTCTGGTTGCTGAGGCCGGAGCTGGTCTCCAGTTGCCAGGAACAAAGGAAAGACCCCTCCAGAATACAAGTAAGCCAAAGCTGGTGAGTGTGTGTGTGTACAGGGAGTTGAGGTGCTGCTGTGGGTATGAGGCCTGGAATACAGGGTATCTGCATCGAGAGGGCTGCAGCAAGGCAGCCACCGGGCCCAGGAATGTGAAATCGCTAAGGGTTGGTGCTCTCTTGATGCACAGCTGAGGCAGAGGTCCACCAGATGTCACCACACACATGCACCACGAATGGACTACGCAGCTGGAGCAAGAAAAAGCAAAATGCAGCACCTGGAACCAGGAAGAGAAGGCCCTTACTTCTGAAATATTCCTTCAGCTCCCTCGACTGATGGCTGACAAAGCTTAACGCTGCTCACTGTAATGGAGAAATTCTTACAGAGTCCAGTTCACTATCAACAGAGCAGGCAGTGACGGGTAAACTTGGAACTGAAAACCAATAAATTGGTAATTGGCATATCGGGGTACAAAACAGAACCCATAGATTTTCAACTGTAGATATTGAAACTTCCATTATCCAGAACACCAATGTATATTCTTAAGGAACTGGAAAGTCAAATAATAATTCCTTTAATTTTGTTTTTATTGTCAAAAATTCTCTAATAATTAATATACCTTAAATATGCAAAGTAAACATAATTGTTGCATTGATTGTGTCTTTCAAGGTCTAGCCTCTAAACATCGAGTATAATTGAGCAGTTCTGAATATTTAAGAGATTTAGTTGGATCTATACAAAGATATAATCAAAGGATTTTAATGAGTTTACTTTATTATACTGTAATGATTTTCTACAGTTAAAATGAGTAAAGCATTCTTTATTTAAGGTCTGTGTTAGTTAATCAGGATTTTGGTTAATAGAAGTTTTTCTGTATAAACCTAAACCCCTATCATATAAAAATGGATTACTTTCATATTTAGTAATAGCAAAGAAATTAACAACTTCCTCTTCACAATAAAGTAAACTATGAAGGATCAAGCCCAATGGGTCTATAATAATAACATATTTGTTGTATAGTCTTTGTAATTTGTGTGGTATATTAACTCATTAATTATACTAGGATATACTAACTAGTACATAGTAAAGATCTAATAATTGGAGAAACTTAGAGTCAGGTATTTTTAATCCACATATTAAAGATGAGAAAATGAAAACTCAGAAAAATAATTCTCTAATACAGTTATTAACTGGCAAACCTGAGACTTAAATTTTCTAATAGGTTAGGGAGAAAATGTATTATTTTATCCACATACTCTTAGAGCCCCTCTTATTAATAAGGGAAAATTCCCATATTTTTAGTTAGTAAAGGA
>NW_011888806.1:3452850-3498622 GCF_000151845.1 Pteropus vampyrus | reverse complement strand
GAGCTGGTCTCCAGTTGCCAGGAACAAAGGAAAGACCCCTCCAGAATACAAGTAAGCCAAAGCTGGTGAGTGTGTGTGTGTACAGGGAGTTGAGGTGCTGCTGTGGGTATGAGGCCTGGAATACAGGGTATCTGCATCGAGAGGGCTGCAGCAAGGCAGCCACCGGGCCCAGGAATGTGAAATCGCTAAGGGTTGGTGCTCTCTTGATGCACAGCTGAGGCAGAGGTCCACCAGATGTCACCACACACATGCACCACGAATGGACTACGCAGCTGGAGCAAGAAAAAGCAAAATGCAGCACCTGGAACCAGGAAGAGAAGGCCCTTACTTCTGAAATATTCCTTCAGCTCCCTCGACTGATGGCTGACAAAGCTTAACGCTGCTCACTGTAATGGAGAAATTCTTACAGAGTCCAGTTCACTATCAACAGAGCAGGCAGTGACGGGTAAACTTGGAACTGAAAACCAATAAATTGGTAATTGGCATATCGGGGTACAAAACAGAACCCATAGATTTTCAACTGTAGATATTGAAACTTCCATTATCCAGAACACCAATGTATATTCTTAAGGAACTGGAAAGTCAAATAATAATTCCTTTAATTTTGTTTTTATTGTCAAAAATTCTCTAATAATTAATATACCTTAAATATGCAAAGTAAACATAATTGTTGCATTGATTGTGTCTTTCAAGGTCTAGCCTCTAAACATCGAGTATAATTGAGCAGTTCTGAATATTTAAGAGATTTAGTTGGATCTATACAAAGATATAATCAAAGGATTTTAATGAGTTTACTTTATTATACTGTAATGATTTTCTACAGTTAAAATGAGTAAAGCATTCTTTATTTAAGGTCTGTGTTAGTTAATCAGGATTTTGGTTAATAGAAGTTTTTCTGTATAAACCTAAACCCCTATCATATAAAAATGGATTACTTTCATATTTAGTAATAGCAAAGAAATTAACAACTTCCTCTTCACAATAAAGTAAACTGAAGGATCAAGCCCAATGGGTCTATAATAATAACATATTTGTTGTATAGTCTTTGTAATTTGTGTGGTATATTAACTCATTAATTATACTAGGATATACTAACTAGTACATAGTAAAGATCTAATAATTGGAGAAACTTAGAGTCAGGTATTTTTAATCCACATATTAAAGATGAGAAAATGAAAACTCAGAAAAATAATTCTCTAATACAGTTATTAACTGGCAAACCTGAGACTTAAATTTTCTAATAGGTTAGGGAGAAAATGTATTATTTTATCCACATACTCTTAGAGCCCCTCTTATTAATAAGGGAAAATTCCCATATTTTTAGTTAGTAAAGGATAGGTTTAGGAATCATTTTGATAGAATATGTAAAACTTGAAAGCTTTATCTATCTGACTTATACAGTTGCTTGCCACGCAAATGTCAATATTTGGGAAGTTTGCAATTGGACCCTCTGTTCTTCAAGGGTATTTGTGACGTGGTAGTCCTCTTTGTAATTCACCATTTGCTGTTCTTTGTGCTTTTGCCAAATTTCAAAAAAAAATCACAGGAATAATAAGAGTAAGTTGATTTGAAGTGGAGGTAACACCAAATAAATGTGATACCAAACAAATGAGAAGGCTATAGGAAATGAAATTAAAATCTTTTCTACACTTGGAGGCTAATAGGGCCTATTTACAAGATGTTGGAAAACCATTAGGATGGCTGACGCTCAGTTCGTTGTCACTTTGCAGTATTTTGATAAAGTTAGTTCCATACTGTGACTCCAAAGATTGAAAGATGGAAAAAGTAAGACCTCGGCATAGATGAAACTGCATATATGTCCAGTTATACTGACAACGTTGCCTAAGATTCTTTTTTTTTTACTCAGTTGAAATAAAATCTCTCCATTATTTGGTAATGGCAGGCACCACTGCTAAGTCTGCTGAAGCATAGTTGGAAAATCCAGCTGCCCTCACATCTGTTTTGCATGACCTTTCGATCATCAGCAAATACTTCTGCCACTAGGAATGGAAGTCTGGGTAGGATATGGTTATGTGACTTTCTAAGCTATCACTATGGAAAACATATTGAAACAAAATTCACGCATGCCATGTAGTATGCCCAGAAATTATAGACTTGTCTGGGTGGTGTTAAGGTTTTGACCTATCAAGAGTGCTCACACCTGCTTCTTACATTCAACTTGTTAATCCTTTGTTCAGAAAATGACACATATGAAATATGTGAATGGACTGCTATGGCTTACGTCTTAAGTGTTTAGGTGCTTACGTTGGTTCAAACTAAAATAATGTTAAAATGTTGTCCTTTAGACTTCTAATGATTACGTTTATTATATATCAGAAACTTGTGTGACTTGACTTTACTGTCAGAGTCTTCAAGATCCAAGACTTATAGTGCTTGCTTGAGTTTCAAGTTGTGGTGGAATGTTCTGAAAATGAAAAGAGGGAAAAATTACTAAAGAATCTCCTAAAAGGATTGTAATTAAGTTAACTCTCACACTAATAAATTCATTCTCACACTGAAATCATGAGGAGCCATTGGGCTATGTTCAAGAATTCAGCTCAGTTTATCTCAAGACTGACTTGTGAAAGCGGAGCTTTACTGGTTACACCGAATAGAGTAATTACATGTAAACATGCAAGTGTCTAAAGGAGAAGACCTTGTTTAGGAAGGACACAGGCACTGAAGCTTGATGGAACTGTGAATCTTGATTACACCCAGATTGGATTTATTTATAGGATTGCCATGGGTAGGCTAATAATTTGGATCACCCAATTAATGGTGTTGCTTTCTTTTTGTTCTCCACATTTATGTAGAGGGAAGGCTGAGCACTTTGTTGAGAGAAAGGAGGAGTGATTCCCCAAGAATCACCCTAGTATCTCATAAAGTTTCCAGTGATGTTTTTAGAGCTTCTCGTGGATTGGCACCCAGGGCAATTGACCAATGGGCCAGCTTCTTTAACTGGAATTCCCTCACTTAGAAATCTTCTGACCTTGGAAAATCTGCAGAACTTGGTTGAGCCTGTGTCTTTTTTTCACTAATGTGTCTCCACAGTTTTAATAAGTCTGGAAAACTTATTAAAACAAGACATTCTTTAATGTCTTGGAGAATTGTTGTGACACTTAAATGAGATAGCATATGTAAACATACCAGAGTTACAAACAAACTATTCAGCCTTTTTTTTTTTGAGGAGATAGAGATAGTGATCAAAAAACAAATTCAAGTTGTTCATAAAATGGGACATATTATGTAATATGCAAATGACTGCTATAGCTTATATCTTAAGTGTTCCCAAATAAATTTGGGAATTGCCACCAGCTATCTCAGAGATTTATAATGCCTATTTAAGCTGGGTAGCCTTGCCGTGAAAAATAAAAATAGTTGTTTTAACTATGTATTTCTCAAATATATTTGACCACAAACCCCTTTATTTAAAGAACAACTATTAGTACCTTAGTCCACATAATACGATGTGGGAAATCCAAGCTTATCCTTTCCCTTTTTTTAGTGTGAATGTCCTAAGTCATGCCTGTCTTCACATTTTAAGCTGGTGGTTCTTAAACTTTGTTGTGCGTCAGAATCTTCTGGAAAACTTATTAAAACTAGACCTTTGAGCCCTACCCACAGAGCTTCTGATTTCATAGATTTAGAGAAGATGAAAATCTGCCTTTCTACCAAGTTCCCAGGTGAAGCTGATCCTGCTGGTCTGGAGACCCCTCCAGGAAGAGCCTGTTCTAGATCCAGACCAATGCTTCTCAGTTTAATATGCAAATGACCCAGACTCTTGTTAAGAGGCATTCCTGGGCCCATCCCCAGAGACTCTGATTTGGTAGAAGTGGGATAGAGCCAATAAATTGCATTTCTGATGAGTTCCTGGTGATGCTGCTAGGGGTCCACAGGCCACACTTGGAGGATGTCCTGAAACGAAATGGTGACGAGCCTTCAGAGACTATAGGTAGAAACCAACATTTTCTCTCTTCCTCTTGTATCTGCAACCAGAGACTCATGCTTTGATTTCTGAAAATTAGATACATAGAAAAATATGATCCACTTTGGGACTTTTGCAACTTTCTTTCACACTTGTCTTCTTTCCAAGATTTCTGTGGCACTCATGGAAAATAGCAGGTACAACAGTTCCCACTGCAATCAAGCTGTTGCCTGAGCTGAACTGGAGCACTAAATGCCAGCAGTGGATGTGCAGCTCTACAAAGGGTAGGCTTTTTTTGCTTTGTTTTGTTTTCATCAATCTAGATTAGGAGTGTTAATTTTCTTAACCTTTAAAGATAAACTTCACAGGCAGGGCAGGATGGGGAGGGAGGAGCAGTAAATTATAGAAGAACCAGGAGTATTAGTTTTGGGTGTTTGGCCTGGTTGATCACTCTTTCTCTGACCCTGAAAATGGCAGTTAACCAATCCTGACCAAACCTTCTTTCTCCATAAAAATTAACTAGATCAGTGGCTTCTTCACTTTGTTTGTTTTAGTAACTCTTTTGAAGCATCTTAAGAACATAACATATACAAGAGTCAAGAGGTTAGCATTTGTCACTTGAGTTTCTTAATTGTTTTGCAGAAGATGCTTTTGATTTGCAAAAACACTAAGGAAACTCTGGATTCCCCAGGTTCTCAGGAACAAGACTTGTAACCACTTTACTGGAAAGCTGCCTGAATTTTTTCCAGTCTAACATTAAACCACCTATGGGGATTTGTGGGTCTGCTCTGATTGATACACATGCAATTCACCTTCCCTGCAAATGACTTTGGTTTCTCCTAAGGAATAGTTTGTTTTTTTTGTTTCTGTTTTTAATCATAATTCATTTCTTCAATGCTTTCTCCGCGCCGCCCCCCCCCCCAAATAAAACTAACAAGCAGGTGTTTTTGTTTTGTTTTTTTTTCTTTTCGAACTATTGAAAAACGGCTTCAGTTTTGGAGGGGCAGCTAAGAAGAAAGGTTGTCTGCAGCCACACAGGGAGGTCTGGGAGTTGCTTTGTTTTCTTAGCTGTGCTGTGCAAATGAACTGAAGGTTTAACACTTAGGTACCTTTGAAGATATAATACAACAGACCCCAGAGTAGGGAGTCCAGGAACGCCATTGCGGGTCTTGCCCAAAGCATCTTGGTACAGCTGTTCTGAGAGCTGCAAAGCTAAAATTTGTTGCCATGGCTTAGACCTAAACAAACCTATGCCTGTTCTGCTATGTAGATTATGTTCTTCGAGGACCGCATTGCTCATTCATTTTACATGGGACATATGGGTTTCAATCATCCCTCTACCATTCCCATTCTAAAGCTGCAGTTTGTTATATGATATAGTGCCTTGTCACTTAGCAGCAGACGCCATGGGGTTGGAATTGGCCTGTTCCCTGGCTTTTCCCCAGCTATACTGCAACCTCTGTCTTCGGGGACCTGCTGTGGGACCACCTTGCAGGCGTTAATACTTTTCCCACTAAACCAGCTTGGACCAAGGCCAACATGAATGCTATACTCAACAGTAATGGAGATTCCAGGGTCCCTTTAGGTTAGTTTGGAGGCAACAGAGCACAGTATTCCCCCTCTTCTCAGGGCGTGTCCTCTTTCAATTTTCTCTCTCATCACATTCTGGGAGATGCGCTCCTTTTGGTTTATTCTAGCACAATGATATTTAGCCCTATTTTTGAGTTTCCTCCATCTCAGAGAACTCAGAGCAATTTTTAAGACTGGCAGATCTTCTAAAAAACAATAAAATAACATTACCTCTAATTCCATCTAACAATAAGAAGCTAGAAAATACATATATATTCTTGTATCAATATAAAGATAAGAAGCGAGGGAAAAATTATAAAACCGACAAAAAGTGCAAATTTTAATTAGAACAGCCTCTTGCACATGCGTGCACCCACTTTCCATGTAGTAGTAACAACAGAAGTATCCACTTGTTTTCCTGGCAGCTAAGAGAGAGATGTGATGTGGTCTGCACAGCCAGACTGAGGAGTCGCAAACAAGCGTCACTCTGGGGAAACCTCCTGGCCCTGGATTCCTGAAGTAATCTATGTGCCGATCCTCGTGTGAGACACTTTGGGTAACAAAATGGCTCATGTTTTCAAACTCCGAATGGGTAGGAAAGACTATCATTTATGTCGAGTCATTTTTTATATCAGTTCTTTCTAAGAGCAAACTATTAAATCTCATCTCAGAAAACATTTCTGAAAGAGATGAGAGAACATGGTCCATGTGTGTCGGTGCCTCATCCATGCTTTCGTACATTCGTTTATTGAACAAGTATGTATTGGAGCACCTAGGATTTGCCACCTGCTATTTTAGTCCCTGGGGATTCAGCATAAGTCTCTTCTCTCCAAAAGCTTACATTCCAGTCAGAAGAGACACAATAAACAAGGTAGTAACCGATACACAGAATATCAGATGGTAAATGAGGAGAAATAAAGAAAGGTGAGGGAAAGGGAGTATAAGTGTGGGTGAACCAGACAGGAAGGGAAGGAGGGAGAAAGGGAGGGAGCCACGTGGAAATTTGAAAGAAGGTTGTTCCAGGCAAAGGAAAAATCTTGGCATGATCAAGGAACAGCAAAGAGTCAATGTGGCTGGAGTGAGCAGGAGAGAGAGAAAGGGAGGAGATTTGGTGGTGGTGGTGGTGGTGGTGGTGGAGGGGATTGGGAAGGCCCCAGAGTGCCTGGTAGGCCATTTTAAGGACTTAGGCTTTTACTTTAATAATAAATATTTAACAAATCCTTTAGCTTGGTATATGTTATTCATTCTCTCTCTCTCTTTCTCTCCAGTTCTCCCTCTCTCCCTACTTGTGAGGCAGGCCTTTGGCAACTGATGGACCACATTCCAATGTCTGAATGAATGAAGGCCCGAATGTGTCTGCAGAGTAACTAACCACCTTTGACTTTTACTGTGATTTGCTCACAGGGCAGGGCTTCCTGAAAACTCTATTTCTGGCTTGTAAGAGAAATTATGTAGTTCTCATCTTGATGAAATTTCACAAGTCTGGACTCTCTAATTTCCGTAATACAAAATTTAGTAGTCTCCAATTTTCCTTTTCTTGTTTCTTGCTGTTTTTGTGCCTGGAAAAAGTTCATTCTCATAGGGCTGCCATACTATGAGATGAGCCTGTGATGACTCCTTCCTCAAATCATCTCTTGGGCCCTGGGAAGGGGCTTCCCATAGAATTGTTAAGGCCTGGGATGACTGGGGAGTAAGTGAAATAACCAGATGTCGAGTAAGTTGCTGGAGGCTCAGGAGATTCAGTAGGTGGACCTGCATCCATAGGTGAAGGGAATAACCTGTCATCTTCCATGAGCCCCTGAGACATGTTGTAGAACTTCACTTGAAATTAAAAATAAAGACTCTTGTATTTTGTTTGTTTCATTCATTGTCTTAAAGTGATTCCGACCACTTTTCTAGAGACCTGCATTGTAATCCCCACCAAAAACATTTTTGTCCAGGAAAAATAACTATCAGGAGTAGTTTAAAGGTAAAAGGAAGCCTCCAAAACACATGACTGTGTGCAGGTTGAGAGAGTCTGTGATGACACAAAGCCTTTGTCTTCGTGTTGGAAGCTCACTTGGCAGTGGTGGAGGATATGAACTGGTGGTGTGGGTGGGCCCCTCAGACACTGTTTGGCACCATCTATAAATGGCTTTCTTGGCTACCTTCTTCCCTCCTGCCCTTTACTTATCTTCTTGAGTTACTGTCCAGCTGAAAAATACTCACCTTGTTCTTCACAATGCTTTCTGGCCACATAACAAAGTTTTAGGTTTCACAGAGAATTCCCTCTGAGCACATGTAAGAATGTTTCATACTCATGACAGTGTTTCTTCCTCTTGGACTCCCAAGTACGTTTGAGCATTTGCCAATTTGTGAGGCTAGTTTTTATGAGCTTTAGAAGGTTATAAATAGTTGACAGTTGACCATTTATCCCAAGGAAGAAAGGCTCATCAGTGTTGTGTCCTCCCTTACACCCGCCTTAACCAATCATTCATCACAATAATTCCCCGAAACACATCTCTCTAATTCTGCTTCCAGATCACCACCTCTATGTGACATCATGGGAACTTAGTGCAAATAAATCTCCAGAGAAACCCACGCTGGACAGATATTGAAATGGATTGCTGCAGGAGGGCATTACTTATCTCCATAGAGAGCAGGGTTTATCACTGAAGTGAGGCTTTGACGGAAAACACTCCTGGGGCTTCCATGTACCTTGGTATATCCAAAGCACTTCACCATCAAGTCTGGACATAACCCAGAGCAAAATCAGAGCAGGATCTTATTAGAAGCTCAGAACTAGGGCCATGTCTTGGGATAGAAGAGGAAGCCACTGTGACAATACATTCTAACTATTCTTATTATAGATATGGTTGTTGTAATTTAACCGGAAGGGTAAAAGAGGTTCCTGGTTGTGGCTTTTGAAATTGGTCCTTGTTGGTATTGAAAAGGCAACTATTAAAAAGATACCTCTTTTTCAAGTCTCTAAATTATCCTGCATAGAAATCTTATATCACGGCAGGGGTATTGTATAGTTTTATGTATAGAATGATGTTGATACTAATAAAAATTTGAAACCTATACAATTTCCGTGAGTGTTTTCAAATTTCAAATTATGTCACTCTGTCTCACTGAGGTTAGAATTTGTCAATGTGAGTTGATAATTTTCAATACATTCTTTGAAATTCAGAATGAGACAAAGAAATGGCAAAGATTTTTGGTGAGGGCATAAACAAATGCTTATGGAGGATTTCACAAGGGAGCAAATAGCAGAATTAGAACTCACATCAGGATCCATCTTCAAAGCCCATGTTTTATGCCTTTATTCATAAATCAGGAGTATTAGACTTAACTGCTGATTTCAAGAACATAATGGAAAGAAAAGAATATGTGTTGGAACCCTAAAATAAGTCTTTATGATTAGAATTTTTGTTATCTCAGAAACTGGAAATAAGCAACTTGTCTACCTGCCATTTGCAATCTTTATGTGGCCATCAGGTTTACACAATTTTAAACATAGTTGCCAACTATAAAAATTCTAATCATCATATATCCAAAAAATCAGTTTTCTATCTTGTCTCAGAAAAAGGATTTGGCAGCATTTGGCGGTCCTGGTTGGCCTTGAGGTGCTGAAGCTGACTGGCTGCTGTCTCTTTTTATACACACAGGCTTATCCATTTGTTCTCGTGTCACTACAGGTCCTTCACTCATCTTCATCCCCTTCCTGGCCTGGCAAACACTTGAGTGCGAGGCCCCTGATTTAATATTGAAGACCTATGGAGGGCTCTCAGTAGGAGAGTAACACGATTAAAGAAAAGTTTTAAGAAACAAGTAAAAGGACCAAGTGATACATGAAAATAGATATTTAAATTTGCTGTAAACGGCTCTTAATGCACTTCTTATTGATTCTTAATATTCACTAACCTCCATTCAAATCTTTCCACTAAGCAAGCTGCTCCAGGGAGTAAAGTATTGTCTGTAAGCTCAAGGAGCCAATAAGTGTGCAGCATTACTTTTGAGAGGTCCTTTAGCAACTGAGTCCAGCTCTTGTTTTACAGAAAGGCCCACCTAGGAAGAGTGATTTTGCCCAAGATTGCATGGTGCAAGAGCTGTTCTCTGCTGAATATGTGTCAGAAAGTTCATTCCTAATGGTATGTGGCTTCCTATGTGAACTTGTTTGTCCTGAGGTTGGGTTGGAGCACATGTTGAAAATGTAGGCACCCTATCCCCACGCCCCATTCTTTGACAGAGGGTAAGTGAGCCTAGTATATATGAGAGCAAACCAGTGGCCTAGAAAATATAGTCAGTTTTTGGTTCCGAGGCTTTCAAATTTTATGTAGCGTTAACATTTCCAAAAAAACCAAACTTGAAAGCTGTCAATTTTTAAATTTTCCATAGATTGACAACTATCATTTGCTATGGAAAACATTACATAAAGAAAGAACTTTTAATATCAAAGAAGTTGAAAGGAAAAAATCTCAGAATAACTGACAATTGTTCCTAAGTAACTCTTGTTGACAATCTAGCTTTGACATAAATTTATGCATTTGTTTTCACAGATATAAATTTGATCTTGCTCTGAATGAGTGAATATTTTAATATGATCTGCTATTTGGGAACATTTGTTCTAAGCAGCAACCAGCTACAAACTGAAATATTTTTATTGCCACTGTGACTGAATTTTGATTATTGCTTTGTTTTCATGTTAAACATCTGCCAAGGTTTTTTTTTTTTTTTTTTTTAAAAATTTTAATCACGAAAGCCATTCTCACAGCATATTTTTAAGCTTGTAGAAAAATGACTTATATTTATAGTCTGAACTCTGTGCTACTTCTGAGCACATTCCCAAAATCTTGTACAAAAGGACCTGTCTGCCTTGTATTCTCGAATTCACAGTTCTGTCTGTGGTTGTAGTTTGATTCCTTTTAATATAAGTGTTGCAGTAGAGGTGAATTTTGCTTGCTGGTGGTCATGGGTAAGGCAATTACGAAGTCTGACATTATTCTTGGAATGATTTTAAGCAAAATATAGTTCATCAAAACCTGTCTGCAAAACGCCAACAAGTTAATAGTCATTTATGCACAGAAGGAAAAAATTATGGCTGCCAGACCACCTTCATGTGGGAGATTTGGTCATAAATTTTAAATATCCATTGTGAGAATTATATTATGTGTAAGAAAATCAGCATCCTGCAGTTTTACAAGTGGGCCTAGAAGGGTATAATGCACAGAGAAAGATTTAACAAGAAATGTAAGTAGAACAGGCAAATAAGAAGGCATCTCTGAAACTTCTGGCGCCTCCTATAAGGCATTTGGAAAAGGGCACAGTTTCTAAAGCTCTTTTTTTTTTTTTTAAGACAAAATGGTGGCGTGGGGTCTTGAATGTTTTAAACATTAAAATTGCTGCCAGTACTGAACACTTACTTTGCGCTAAGTGTCTTACGTGGATCATCTAACCAGCTTTGAAAGAGCCCCAGGAGATGTAGATAGTGATGAAACTGAGTTTTACTGAGAGGTTGGTAACTTGCCCAAGATTTCCACCTGGTAGGCTAGGCTATATGTGGCTCTGGTACCAAAAATTTTAAAAGGCACTATCTAAGGGTTGACAAATTATAGAGAGTTGCCCCACTGGGCAAAGGAGTTATAAAAAGGTCCCTGCTCCTCAGTGACCATATAGTCTCCCAAGGAAGATTCAGCCAAGACGTCTTGGGTGTAGATACCATCTTTGCAACAAGGAGGAACTAACTGCCTCTTTCTCAGAGCAGACACAGCCCTGCTCCAGGGCATAAGGCTTGGTGAGCAGGAGGCTGAGTTTAAATTCCAGTCTTACCTACACACCCTCGCCCCCTGCAGCTTAGATGGATAACATCAACTGTCCTAGGCCTGCCACATGGCAAGTAGAGGGCCTGGAAGCCAATCCCAGGCAGTGTGACCCTGGAGATACATGCTTAGACATGATTCTCTATAACCTCCCTCATCTTTAATACTCAGTTCAGCCCAATGGGCAGGTGTATCTATCACATGTGCAGAGGACTACAGCACTATTTCTTCCTTTCTTCCTTCTCCTTCCCTCTGCCATTCAGGATACCTAGGCCTTGTGCATTTATATCCCCAATGAATGAGGCAGCATGGACCCTGCCTTCACAGAACTCATGTACTCAAGACATCACAATTTCATAAGCACTTAAATAGGCAGCTGACATCCATGATGGTGAGTGGTAATAGAGGGAACATAAAAGGAGCCACCAACACACAGGGAGGGGCACCTGAGCCAGACTGGGCAACAGAGAAGACTTCCAGGGGCAGCCTTGGCTAAGCTGATAACTGTAGAAGGAAGAACAGGAGCTCACCAGGAGAAAGGTGAGGGCACAGGAGGTGGGCTATGGAGGGCACAGAACACAAAGACCTCATGTGCCACAACAAGGAGTTTGGATGTTGTTCTGGAGCTGAGGGAAAGCATGGAATAGTTTTAAGCAGAAACCTGGCTCTCGGGTTTACCTTTCAGAAATGTATGTCTTCTAAAATAATAATCATGTATGCTCATGTAGTCGTGTTTACATATGACTTTAGAACTTTGTCTTTCCTTTATAGTCACATTGTATAACAAGATCTTATCTGATTTTTTAATAATTTCATAACATTTTCAAAAATATTTTCTAATCTTCCCCCAAAGGTTCCCCACTTACTCTGGTCTCCAGACCAGATTTGACCCACCACTGTCCTTTATTTATTTACTTTCGCAATGCTTTGTATGTTTCCTGTTTCACCAATTTGAAAAAAGCTCTGTAGTACAGGGGCCTTGTCTATCTTGTTTACTCTATAGTAATATTCAACAAATATTTTTAAACAAATGAATGAATGTCCCACAGCGAGTAGCCATGTTCTCCTTGATATCTAGCAGCTCCACAGCTGACGGTCCTCAGAAGCTGGCACCTGAGGCATGAGTTAGAAACTCCCTGCCACTGAATGAGAGTTAGAACAGGCTTTCAGGTAATACACAGTTAAAATTGTGTTTCATGCAGACTTTCCTGAGGTTGACATTACAACATTATTGTTGTATTTCCTCTTAGGGAGTCTGTGCCCATTTATGACCTCATCATGAATGAAGTAGAAATGGTTGGAGATACTTGCCAGTCACTGAAAACTAAGGCTTTGGCTACTTTGGCAGAGGGACTCTCAATACCGTCCTAAGTTTGAGAATACCCTAGAACTGATAAGTCTTCACAAACCCATAGTAACTTAACATCTATTTATGGCTTGTGTTTTTGGTTACAAACTGAATCGTACATTGGACCCTGTCAATTTAGTTCAACAGACTTTTACTTGTATTTCTAGTCATTGAGTCAGGTTCTGAATTAATCAGAAGTATTAATTAATCTGAGTTAATCTTTAGCCACTATATTAGTTTCCTATTTCTGTCCTAACAAATTATCACAAACTTAGTGGCTTAAAATAGCACAGTTTTGTTATCTTACAGTTCTGGAGGTCAGAAGTTGTTATGTTGTTATTTATAATAAGAAATATATATTTGGTCTTGGTTCTCATTCCTGGCAAGGATCTTCTAAAACCCTTTGAATTTCCTAAATGATGAGAATAATAAAGGTGTCTTTTGTTACATTAATGAAATGACTTTTGGAAAACACCTGAGCGGGCTTGTTGCCAAGGAACCAACCAAGTGATTGGAGGGTTGTAACTTTCAGCCTTATCCCCTGACCCCAGGGAAGGTGAGTGGGGCTAGAGATTGTATTTGATCAGAATTGGCCAATGATTTAATCATTCATACAGTAATGAAGCCTCCTTAAAAACCCCAAAGGGTAGGGTTCAGAGAGCTTCTGGGTTGCTGAACTTGTGGAGGTGCTGGGGGAGTGGAGTGTCTGGAGAGCACATGGAAGCTCCAACCTCTTTCCCTATACCTTACCCTATACATCTCTTCCATCTGTCTGTTCCTGAGTTATATCCTTTTATAATAAACCTAGTTTCTTTTACTTACAAATTACATAAACTGCTATCCAAGTTCTGTGAGGCACTCTAGCAAGTTAATCAAATCTAAGGAAAGGGTTGTTGAAATCTCCAAATGTTGGTCAAAGCATAGGTGACAACCTGGACTTATGATTGACATATGATGTGGGGGGAGGGGTGAAGTCTTGTGGGACTGAGCCCTTAACCTGTAGGATCTGACATTATTTCCAGGTAGACAGTGTCAGAATGAGTTGAATTGCAGCACACCCAGTTAGTGTCAGGGAATTACCCGATGCTGGAAAAAAAATATATGTGGAAACTGGAATTGGTATCATGATTGTAGAGGTCCAAGATGGATCTCAAGGGGCTAAAAACAAGGCTGTGGTAGGGCTGTGTTACACTGCTGAAGGCTCTGGGGACAAATTTATTTCATGCCTTTTCCAGCTTCTGGCGTCTGTTTGCATTTCCTTGGCTCTCAGCCCCTTCCAATAGCTGCATCACTGTGACCTGTGCTTCCATCATCATGTCTCCTCTGACTCTCCCTCTTTCATGCATAAGGACCCTTGTGATTAGGCTTCATAATCCAGGATACTCTCTCCATCTTAAGGTTTTTAATTTAATCACATCTTCAAGTTCCCTTTTGCCATGGAGATACCATGTTCCCGGATTCTGAGAATTAGAATGTGAACTTCCTTGGGGGCCATTATCTGTCATCTCAGCTGCTATATGGTGCTTCTACCCAATTGGTTTAGAAAAAAATGGTATGAATTTTAGACTCAAATTCGGCCTAGTTCCAGTATATCTCCACTACTTTCTAGAAATACAACCTTAGGAGAGTTACTTAATTTATCTAAGCCTCAATTTTCTCCTCTGTCAAATATGAAAAATATTGCCTTACCTCATAAAGATATGAAGTTTATAGACAATAGTACATCATTGCTTGCACCTAGTAAACACTTTAAAATGTTAGATATTATTGTTGCTAATTCCTTTTCCTTGATCAGCATCCCTGATAGCACATGATTCTCTTTGAGTTGTGGAGATTTTCAGAGGTTTGCCATGATATTTCACTATTTTCTTAACAAAGATTTTGGTTAACTTAAACTTTTATAGTTTTTATAAAAGGAAGTTATAAAATAATAAACGTAAGTTTAGAAATAGTCACTACAAGTTTTCAAAAACAGCCTCTTACTTCCAGAAAGAGTTTTATTTAATTTGAAAGCTGGATATGCCCTCAGAAATATTTTAAAAGTACATTGCTCCAATTTCAGTGGGTTCAAGGATCCCCTCAGCCTTTGGTGCTTGTGGTCTTTCTCAGAGCCTACTTTCTCTCTCTGAGACGTGGCAGAAATTGCTTCCGGACTCTTACTAGAAATCATCATGACATGTTAAGGGCTTGCATTGTAAATTAGACTGTGCACAGCCTACTCTCCTCTCTAAAGTGAAATACCCATAGAATAAGATTCATTTCCTGCTGCTTCTTTTCCAACTGACTTGTGGATAATCAGTTTCCTATAAATTCAAAATGAGATGCCAATTTGCCATAAAAATTTAAAAAAGATCTTCAACAGCTGCCTGAACTTGCCTTAAGGCAAGGTTCTATTATACTTTCATTTCCTTTCTCCTTATTGGAGACCAGGTTCGCCTGCTGCAGTAAGAGCTCTGTTCTCGCTGACAACTGGCACTGGGTGTCTCAACATAAACACTTAGGTCTGTCTGTGTACATATTTTGAAAAACTTGCTGGGGCAAAAGGAATAATGCCTTTATTGAGACAACTCCTAGAAGCTCTGAGCTTTAGACAAGGACAATTCCTGGCTTATACATCTTTGCCATAAGAATTATAAAACTAAAGTAGATTATTGAGTAATTAAGTTGGTTTCTAACAACATGCCAGAAATTCTACATCCAATGATTGTCGATCATCCATTCGTTCATTACATTTTGGGGTATTAAATTCAGTCAATATTATTAAGCGATCAGAGTTCTTATCCATGAGAAGTAAACGTTAAACCCTATGATCACATATAAAATGTAGCTTATTGCTTTTACAGAATAGATGGTTTCTGAAATATTATGTGAGTTGGATTTTTTATAGTTAAATTGTTACTAACAGCCTAAAGGATTTAACCTTTTTAAGCCTCCTTGCAGTAAATCTTTTTATATAACCAATATGTTCTAAAATAGCAATTGAAGTAGTATTGACATAGAATAAACAAACAGATCAATGGAAATGAACAGAAGATCCAGATTCAAATCCATGAACACATGAAAATTTGATCTATATCAGAGGTTGCTTTGCACATCAGCCTTAGAAAGTCATCTTTTCAATAAATGGTGTTGCTATTATTGGTTTCCCCTATAGAGAGAAAATTGGATTTATACTATATCTTATACACAAAAACTTATTTCAAGTGTATAAAGATGGAAATATGAAAAGTAAACATTAAACATCAGGAGAATAAAATGTAGGAAAAATGTTTTATTACCTATAGATAGCATAAAAATTTGAGAATCTTGAGGAGAGGAAAAATGGAATTGATAACAGAAGCTTTGTTCATCCCTCTTATGACAAAATCAAAGTTGTGATGGAAGCACCAAGCAAAGAACAAGCAAGGTCTCCTGGTATCTAGATGAACAGAAGCACTACAACTAGGGAAAGAAATAAGAAATCACCCTGCAATGATAGAAGATAGGAGCTGGGGGAAGACACAAGGCTGCCCGGTCCCAAGTGGCTGAGTGGGACAGAGTCCATGGCAGCTGTAGTCCAGCCATTGGCTGCAAATGACTCTTAAAAGAGCCTTGTCTGCAAATGGACTTTTGCGGTGACGGACCTGCTCTCTCTGAGTACCAGTGCCAGGTTGGCTATTTGGGGAGCACCAGGGACTTACAGGGGGACACTGAATTGTTGGAGCGAGGGCCAGAGGTGAGTCTCTCACCTGGGCAGAAGTGCTAGCAGAATCCATTGTTCCTCTGTTGAGCCCTCCCCTCTCCCAGTGTGCAGACTCAGCGCTGCTGTAGCTGAGACATCATCAAACTGGATTGCAGAGGCCACTTCACCCAGAGGATTCCCTGAAACTCTGCCTCCCCTAACTCACGGCCTTACCCAAGCCATATCCAGTTGTGTCCTCGGTGAGTCTTGTGCTCCTTGCTGAGCCAACTCCAAGACTCACCCTGGTGGCAGCTGGCCTCGATTTCTGGCATGGCCTCTTGAGGCAACTACAAGCATTGCATCTGTAGATTGCTTGCTGAATCTTAACAAGTGGCCCCGGAGGGGGACAGGCTGGGGATAAACTTGGCCTGCAGCTGAACCTTTGGACATCTACCGCACAAAGCCATGCTAGTAAGATCAGGAGACTTAGAAGCTTTGCTTAGTACATAGAAACAGAACAGAAAGGCAGCTAAAATGAGAAGATAAAGAAGCAGAAACCATATGAGATAACGGAACACAGATCTAGGAATAATAAGAGTCAAGCAATCTAGCAGATGCAGAGTTCAAAACATTGGTTATAAAGATGCTCAGTGAGTTTAGGAGAAGAGTAGATGAACTTAGAACTTTAACAAAGAGATAAAAAAATGTAAAAATGGAAATGAAAATTATAAAAGGGAACCAGTCAGAAATGAAGAACACATTATCTGAGATAAAGACTATATTAGGGGGAATCAACAGAGTGGGTAAAGAAGAGGATCGAACCACTGATATAGAGGATGGGAAAGCCGAGAACACTCAATCAGAACGGCAAGAAAAAAGAAGCCAGACTATAATAATAACTTAAGGAGCCTATGAGACACAATTAAATGTAAACGTATCCATGTCATAGCGATACCTGAAGGAAAACAAGAAATTGAAGAACTATTTGAAGAAATAATGATGGAAAACTTCTCTAACCTGGTGAAGGAAATAGACATACAATCCCAGGAAGCTCTGAGTTCCCAAAAAGATGAACCAAAGAGGCCCACACCAAGACACATTACAATTAAAATGCCAAAGTTTAAATACAAAGAAAGAATATTAAAGGCAGCAAGAGAAAAGCAGTTAGTTGCTTACAAGGGAACACCCATAAGACTGGCAGCTGGTTTCTCAAAAAAAAATATGCAGGACAGAAGGGCTTGGCACAAAATATTCAATGTGATGAAAACCCAGGATCTACGACCAAGAATACTTTATCCAGCAAAGCTATCATTTAGAGTTGAAGGACAGATAAAGAGCTTGCCAGACAAAAATAAGCGAAATGAATTTATCAACACCAAACCAGTATTACAGGAAATGTTGGAGAGACTTCTTTAAGAAGATAAAACATGTATCAAAACCATGAATAAAGAATGGTAATAACCACATTCCTATCAATGAGTACCTCAAATGGAAAAGAATTAAGTGCTCTTAACAAAAAATAGGGTGGCTGAATGGATAAGAAAACAAAACCCATACATATGCTGCCTAAAAGAGACTCACCTCAGATTAAAAGGCACACACAGACTAAAGGGAAGGGGATGGGAAAAGATATTGCCTTGATGGACCTTAGAGGGCATTGTGCTGGATGAAATAAGTCAGATAGAGAAACACATATATCACATGATTGCACGTACATGTGGAATCTAAAGAACCAAGTAACAACAACAAAAACAGAAATAAACTCATAGATACAGAGAATATTTTGAGGACTACTAGGTGGGCTGGGGTTTGGGGGATAGTGAAAAAGGGCAAAGGGATTAAGTGCAAATGGGTAGTTACAAAATAGACATGGAGGTATAAAGTGTAGCATAAGGAAAGTAGTTAATGATGTTGTTATAAATATGTAAGGGAGAAGAAGGGTACTAGATTTAGTGGAATGATTCACTTTGCAAGTTATATAGATCTCTAATCACTATGCTATACAACTGAAACTAATACTGTATGCCAACTATAATTGAAAAAACTCATTGATTGTATGATGTAAATATGAGCAAATAATTGTCTATCATATTTCGATAAAGCCAGAAAAAAAGTTTTAAAATCTCTCACACACAAAGAAACTGTTGATTAATTTTTTATTAAAATATAAAACCTAGATTCATCAAAGACTATTTTTTAAAAGTGAAAAGATAAGATACAATGTGGGAAAAGATATTACAAAACATAAATCAATATATCAATTAGAAAAAATTATATTATTTTATACATAGTAGATATGTAATAGAAAAGAAACATGTATATGATACTAGAAAGATATAATTTTAGGGATTAAATATTTTTAAAGGAGCTCATAAATGTTAATTTTTTTATGAAGTGATTTATTATATATGAATTAAGTGAAAATTAAGTTCAGTTGCTATTTTCCATTGCACGTGAAACATGAATATTTTTGAATTGTGGTTATGAGAAACATAATACTGAGATTTAATTCAAATTTATTACTTAGAAAAATCACAAATTAATTTTAGTAGTTGCTATTACCTCTTCCTTGTTTTATCCAGGTAAGCTCAAATTATTTCTATCAACACAGACTTCCTTATCCTTTCCTTCCTGTTGATCTCTGAATACATGGATGAATCAAACTGATTCAGTTTTGTCTTTAATAATTAAATTGACTTTTTAAATAATTTCCTATGTGCTTGGCATTGTGCTAAGAACTTCATATGGATTATCTTTTTTACAAACCTATAAGATTGATACTGTTTTAACATCTTCACTTTACAGATGAAAATTGAAACAATATAATTTGCTTACAATTAAACATCCAGTAAATTTTATTTTTTCAATGACTTTTGGTCACTCTAGGAAATAAACTCCCATCATTGTGCTTTTCTCTGAGATATCTTTAAGTGAAAGAACTAAGAGCCATGAAATACTGTTGTCTTCTTAAATACATTTATTTGCTCAGTTTGGCTTATTCTCTTTGCTTAACTGCTGATGGGCCTTAAGACACACTGAAATTTCTGATTTAAAAAAATATCAAGTAAAACAAAATTATAAAAGTAGTGTTTTCTAACTTTAAATAACTAATAATTAATAGATGGGCTTTCTGTAAAACTTCGTATTTCAGATTACTTCTGAGTTGACCCCAGAAATTAGGGCAAAGGATAATGATTTATCCTACTCCTCTCTGACTTCTTCAGATGAACGATCAAATTGAGCTCTTTTAACAGTGGGCATTTCAAAAAGATAAAGAGGCCCATTTAATGAGGTGCGCTACATAATGAAGAATGAAGGAAGTGCCATGTGCCTTCTATCCTCCACGTATTCTCCCCTGGGTTCACCTCATACCCCAAGTGGTGGCACCAGTTGCTAAATTATTGTGATTAGTTCATACTGGTTAGAAAATAATCACTACCCTTAGGCCTGCCCCCCACTTCCACCCCCACTCCAGTGCCCTCTGCTACCCTGCTCCAATGGGCCCTGTGAAACTCCCCACTATCCAGCAACCTAAGGGTTAAAGGCTGGCACAGCCAGGGTATTCTGGATCCTTGATCTTGAGCTACCATTATCATTCACTCTGATCAGCTGATGCCCGTGAGTTGATGCTTGATCTTAAATCCCCTACATTTGGTGTGATTGGTTCAAAGAAGCAAAATGTAGGTTTGAATTAGGAACTAGTGACTATCTGAATAAACAAGATCTGCACAACTCAGCCTTCACATATTGCTTCAGCAAAGCCACCAAGACTCCCTTTGTCACTAGTGTTTCTGTTCCCCACTGGTGCATCTCCATTCACTAAAGCAGTTCAGAAGTGGGCTTCTCTCTTCATTGCCATATTTCTTCATGACCCACCCAGAAGTAGGATCTTTATTATTATTAGCTGAACTGATTTATCTTGCACAGAAAGACACCATTTGCTGACATATACAAAGAAATATCTATGTGCTATACCAAAAATTAGACAGTAGTTCTTTCTGTACTCCTGGCTAGAGGAGATGACCGTAGACCATGTTCTTTGAGAAATTTTTTAGTCTCCTGTCCTCACCTCTCATGGTGTAATCATTTTTTTTTTTTTAAGTGAGACATCTCTACAATAAAACAGAAATGAGTCAGCTCTAACAAAAGAAGGGGCAGTTTTCTAGAATGTCATGAACACTTTTTTGTCAGTGAAAGTGCTGGGGGAAGGCTCCAGTGTGCTCTGATGGTCCCAATCTCAAGTGAATGAAAATGTCCACTTACTGTGATACTTAAATTTATGTGTCAGTTGGCTAGGCTCGGATACCTTGTTATTTGGCCAAATAATGGTCTAGGTGTTGCTGTAAAGGCTTTTTTTTCTTTCTTTCTTATTTATTTTTTATGCCTACAGCACCTCATATTCCTAGGTGGTCTCCCATCCAGGTACTAACCAGGCCCGACCTTGCTTAGCTTTTGAGATCAGATGAGTAGATATGATTGTTATTTAAATCAACAGACTTTGAGTAAGCCACATCCACGATGTGGATGGACTTCATCTAATCAGTTGAAAGCCTTAAGGGAAAAGACTGAAATCCTTTGCAGAGGAAAGAGTTCTACCTCTAGTCTGCCTTCCGACTCAAGGCTATAACATCAACTTCCTCCAGAATTCCCAGCCTGCTGGCCTGCCCTGTGGATTTCAGACTTGTCAGCCCCCACAATCATGTGAACCAATTCCTTAATCCATTATTTAAAAAATTATGTTAAAATTTCTTAAAATACGAAGTGTGAGGAGGAACATAATTTTGAAAATATCAATAAGCAGATTTTAGTTGTTATTTATGATGTAAGATGACTTTTCCCTATCACAAAGGGCCAAAACTAAACCTTTTTTAGCAGCAGAAAAAGTATAGGCTTTGGGAACAGACTATCCGTGCTAGACTCCAAGAAGAGTTGGTGTCCTCTGCAATCAGCAAGAAACCTGGCTGGATATGTTTCTGGTAACTGTTGAGTAGACCTAACCCACTCTCCTGCAATGGCTTCCGGATGCAAATCACCTAAAGATAGTTGAGCCTCTTAAGATTCCAGTTTTCAGTTCCAAAAAGAGTCCTGGGGTCATAGGTAAGGCATTTCATTTGAGCTTCTCTCTCTTGTATTTACTGGGTCTAAAAGTGGTATATGGAGGCAAGCCATTTATACTGCAGTATATTTCTCATCACTTATCTTCCCATACTAATATTACTGTGTTTGGTCAATACAACTCAATCTACGAACATAGTATACCTCTCTATTAAAGTCCCTTTAAAATTCTGTCAATAAAGTTTTATAGATTTCTGTATAAAGTCCCTGTATAGCTTGTTTTACATTTATTCCTAGAACTTATTATCACTATTTTATGTTTTAAAAATTACATTTTCTTGCTCTTTTTTGCTGGTGAAAAATGACAAAGTGGCTTGTTTCCTTTCTGTTTCTAGAATGATTTTTATAAGATAGAATGAGTTCTTTATTTAGATATTTGGTAGATGTTTCTGGTGAAGCCATCTGGGCCTACATTTTTATATATATGCCCATTAGGCCAAATTTATTAACCAGCAGTATAGACTCTTAATTTTACTGCATTTTTGTTGATTTGGTCTATCAAATTACTCATAGAACTTTCATTTTGACTACCTTTTCTTCTTTTAATCCTGTCATTTTGCTTTGTGCATTTTTATTGAGACATAATTGACATATATTAGTTCAAGGTATACAAAATAATGATTCAACATTTGTACATATTACCAAATGATCGCCATATTGTGATGAAAACTTTTAAGAATTATCCTTAGCAACTTTTAAATTTATAATACAATATTAACTGTGGTCACCATTTTGTACGTTACATCTCCAGGATTTATTTTACAACTGAAAGTTTGTACTTTGACCACATTCACCTATTTCACCCAGCCCCTGCCTCTGGCAACCACCAATCTGTTCTTTGTAACTGTGTGTTCCTTTTTTTGTTGTTGTTTTTAGATTTCATGTATAAATGAGCTTATACAGTATTTGTCTTTCTCTATCCGACTTATTTTACTTAGCATAATGCCCTCAAGGTCCATCCCTGTTCTTGCGAATGGCAGGATTTCCTTCTTTTCATAGATGAATATTACTTCTTATATATATAAATTTCATATGCATGTAAAGAAATTACATATATAAAGAAATTGTGAGATATACATGTATATATATCATCATTTTTAAATCCATTCATTGATGGACACTAAATTGTTTCTATATCTTGGCTATTATAAGTAATACTGCAATGAACATGGGGATTCATATATTTGTTCAAATTAGTGTTTTTTCTTTAGATAAATACCCAGAAGTGGAATTGCTAACAATTGTGATAGTTCTATTTTTACTTATTTTGAGGAAACTCCATACTTTTTTCCATAGTGGCTGCATCAATTTACATTCCCACCAACGCTACACAAGTGTTCCTTTTTCTCTAAATCCTTGTCAGTACTTATTATTTCTCGCCTTTTTTATAATAGCCATTCTAACAGGTGTGAGGTGTAATTCTGATTTGCATTTCCCTGATGATTAGTGATTCTGATCACATTTTCATGTACCTGTTGGCCATCTGTATTTCTTCTTATCTATTCAGTTCCTCTTCTCATTTTTAATTTGAATTATTTGTTTTGTTGCTAATGAGTTGTATGAGTTCTTTATGTATTTCGGATGTTAACACCTATCTGATGCATGATTTGCAAATATTTTCTCCCATTCAGTAGATTGTCTTTTCATTTTGTTGATGGTTTCCTTTGCTATGCAGAAGCATTTTAGTTTGTTGTAGTCCAACTTGTTTATTTTTGCTTTTGTTGCCTTTGCTTTTGGTATCAAATTCAGAAAATCATCACCATCACTGATGTCAAGGAGATTACTGCCTGTGTTTTCTTCTAGAGGTTTTATGGTTTCAGCTCTTAGGATCAAGTATTTATTTCTTTTTGAGTTAGTTTTTGTGTACAATGTAAGATAATGATTCAGTTTCAGTCTTTTGCATGTGACGGCGGAGTTATCTCAATACTATTTATTGAAGACTTTGTTCTTTCCCCATTGCATATTCTTGGCTCTGTGTATCTGTTTTTACACCAATTCTGTACTATTTAGATTTCGATAGTTTTGCAATATAGTTTGAAACCAGGGAGCATGATGCCTCCAACTTTGCTGTTCTTTCCCAAGATTTTTTTGGTTGTTTGTGTTTTTTCGTGGTTTTATACAAACTTTAGGATTGCATTTTTCTGTGAAAAATGCCATTAGATTTGATTGCATTAAATTTGTAGATTGCTTTGGGTAATATGGACATTTTAACAATATTCTTCCAATCCATGAGTATGGAATATTTTTGCATTTATTTGTGTCATCTTCAATTTCTTTTATCAGTCTTATGGTTTCCAGTTTTTCACCTCCTTGGTTAAATTTATTTCTAGGTATTGTATTCTTTTTGATGCAGTTGTAAATTTGGTTGTTTTCTTAATTTCTCTCAGTTCATTTTTAGTGTATAAAGGGACAACGAAGTTTTGCATACTGACTTTTCATTCTCCAACTTAATTGAAATTTTTTGTTAGTTCAAAAAGTTTTTTGGTGGAGTCATTAACATTTCCTATGTATACTATCACAGGAAAGTGATAGTATACATAGTAATTTGTAAATAGTGACAGTTTTAACTTTTTCTTTCTGATTCGGGTGACTTTTTTTTCCCCTTGCCTAATTGCTTTGGTGAGGACTTCCAGTACCATGTTGAATAAAACAGATGACAATAGCCATTCTTGTCTTGTTCCTGATCTTAGAGGAAAAGCCGTCAGATTTTCACCATTGGGTATGATATTGGGCTTCTCATGTATGGCCTTTTCTATGTCAAGATACATCCCCTTACTTCTTGCATTTTGAGGCTATATTCTGAGGTACATACCAATTTAAAATAGTCATATTCTTAGTGAATTTTGTCTTTATTAAATAACTGTATTTATGTCTACTTCTAGTAACGTTATTTATTTTCTTTTTTTTCGCCTTAATGTGTAATGTGTAATGAGGTTATATTATCCTAGGGACACTGCTAATATAGAGACCCCTTTATTTTCCTATACAACCCAGGTGGTATGAACTTGGACTGCTAATCTAGGCAAGGGCTGGCTTATCTATGGTTCTCAACTTTCTCATGAAGGTGTGTTTCATTTCCACCTCAATTTGTTGTGGGAAGGATTTCCTATATATAATCCCTTACCCTATGTAGACCCGGGTCTCTGATTTCTGTTTTGTTTGTCTGTCAAGGCCATTAAGGATACATTTGCAGATATGAAACTCTTAGAGGAAGAGGCATCAGCCATATTACTAAATCTATATAAATATTGAAGTATATTTTATTCTTCTATGCTATTTAAATTATGAGTTTTATTTGGAAATAGAAGAATAACAGAAAGACAAAAGCAATGAATATACTTAAGTGCTATGTTTTCCAATTACAGCTATAAAATAAATTTGTAATAAACATATTATTACATGACTAGCATGTGGTAAGCTCAGGATTTAAATTCAGACAGCCCGACTCCAGAGTTATGTAAGTCAGGTAGAAACTAGTTGTATTTCTATCTACCAAGTGCTCTTCTAAAAAATACCTGGTAGAAAACAAAGATTTCACACCTGCTCTAACAATAAAAACCTCCTAGATTGAGTTCTCTTCTTTCAAATTCAACAAGTCTTACTAAAACAATTAAAAAATATCATTAGAGAATTCTTTCATAGTGTCAGTAAATATTTGAACAAAATGATGATGTGTTCTCTTTAACATTATGCAGATGTATTGCATAAGTCAATATTGTTTTGTTGATTCACAAAGTACATTCATATTCTATACAACGTGCTATATTTGGAAATAATTTTATTTTCTTTGGCTTATTAAGAACATAATTTGTGAGGTTTTTTTTTTTTTCAACTTTGTTTAAAGCAAATAAACTATGCATCATATTCTTAGGTTTCTGTTAAGGAATTTTAAGGTTTTCCCAGTTCTTTATTTCATTCTCAAGTAAAACATCCTACTTTCAACCCTCATCTTCTTGCAATAATTATTTTGCTTGTGGTGCACGATAGTGCAAGTAGGTATGATGCTTAGAATATTCAATACCTTCATTTTCTCATCTATAACTAAGCCATTTTTGTAATTTTTCAGTAACTCCATTCTTTACGATTTTCTCTTTTTAAATTGTGGAAACTTTGGTACTATTGGCTCTTGATCTAATGGTTACAAGAAAATATTTAATGGGTTGGTGGCAGTTTTATTGCCCCTTAAACATTTAATAGGTTTTCTGCATAATTTCTCAATGTGTTCTTATTTGTTTACTTTTTTATATTTTTGGTGTAAAATTGAAAACTTATGGTATTGAATTTTATGACATTGGCACAATTCTTCCTCCACAGTTATAATATATACTTCCATTATACTCTTATTTCTAGGGGCTAAAATATGAACTTAAGAGTGCAACATGGCCTCAATCCATAGAGTTTTATATTTGGATCACTATTATATATAGAAAACTTTTTCTTTACAAAACTAATAAGATTACAGTTTTATTTGATTGCCATTTATTATAAATGTACTGGCAGAATCTGGAACTACATTTTATTATCATTTTTAAAAATTCAACATCAGTTTGATCAACTTTGTTTTATTTGTTCAAGTATGTTATATTGGAAATGGCACCATAGCAGAAATTCAGAAAATTCAGATTCTAGTCAGAACACTGCTGTTCATTTAGATGTTCTGTGCTCCTGAGTTTGGACTAGGTCAGAGATTTCAAAATTTCTTAAGTCTAACTTATATTTAAACAAAATCTTACAAAATGAAAATCAGAACACACCATCTGAAAAAGAGTGAAATGTATTATTATTATTACTTTATAGTTCCAGAATAGTTCAGTTTACTTGATGAAACAAGGAAATCCATACAAGAGACTGGATAAAGGTTTTTTCAGTTCTTTGAAATGACTATTTTGTTCTTTGTGGCTATTTAATTTACAGGCACAGAAATTATAAACTTAGAAGGCAACTTTGTTAGCAATTTTTGCAGATCAATTTATAAAAACTTTCCATTAGTCTGTTTACCAGTGTCATTTCTATTGATGTTTATATTAATGATTTAGTATAAATAACATTTAAAGAGGCAGTTTTCAAAAGTCCATACTATAAATGAGAATAATCCTAAATGATGATATTGTAAGAGCTTTTAATGTGGTACTTAGACTTTGTATAAAGTGCACAAGCAAATATATATATTTTAATTTCATGCACAGGAAAGTTCATTACGATTTCTTCTCTTGTCCTTTTGAAAGAGCTCTGAAGGAACTTGACTGCATAACTTAGTTGATTTTAGATAAGCCATTTCATGCATAATTTAGAACTCACTGTTAAGAGACAGAATGACACTCTGTTGTTGTGTTACAGAAAAGCTGAGTGTGAATGTCCACTTTATTTTTTTGTTCAGACTCTCTGAAGTCTAGTTGGGACCCGCATCCATTGATGTCTTTGGGCACTTCCCTTTTGGTGACCTAACCCCAACCTTCATCTGCGCCCCACAGCCGTTCCCAGCAGGAGGCCTTTTCAGCAGCTTCCTCCCTCTGGGAACAGCTCCCTCCACCTATGCTGGTTACCTGGGAAATCTACCCAGGCTCTCACTCATAAATCTCTTTTTCCCCTTTCTTGTTCTCAATCTCTAGCAAAACTTGAAGTTTTCAGTGCTTGCTCCTCCCCAATGGTTGTTTCAGACCCATTATTGCTTCCTGCTTTCTTCTGAGTGTTACTCCAGAGAGGAAGCCTTAGCCTAGCCCTGCCTCACTCAGGCCTTTCTCTTGACCTGACCCCTGCAGAGACAGCCCCCTGCCTGCCCTTCTGGCTCCATCCTACCCAAGAAAGGAGTCTCCACTGAGTGCGGTGGCCACTAAATCACCACCACTTATAATTATGGTCGAGTGAATTCTAAATGAAAAATGAGATTATAAAGTCACAGTGTTAGGCAGATAGATAGACATGAGTGGAGGAATGAAGGCCCAACCCAGAGACCTCTCTTAGGACCTCCCTGAAACACCCATTTTATGGTTAAAAATTACCATTACACCCTGGAATACAAGGAAGTAAAAGCCACAAAAAGAACCACTGGTTTAGTCCAGCCATAATCACTTGTGCAGTTAGTGACCTTCCTTAACCTTAGTCTCATTATACCATCATTATAATATCATACATATGCCAGAAATTCATGAACCTAATTGTAACAGACTGAATTCTGGGTAACCACATGCACAATAAAGGGTTATATAACAGCTAAATGCCAATTAATTGACCTCACATGCCAATCATCTAGCCGTAACCCTGTAACCACCCATCTAGGGCCAATATAAGGCATGTTTCCCTAATTCTGCAGGTCTATGGCCATCTCTGGCATAGCCTGTTTCTCTCTTGAAACATACTTTAATAAATCCTACTTTTCCTAAATTTCAATGATCTGTAATTCTTTACTGTATTGGTGAAAAGAACCAAAATATCTCAGCGTCCTCCAGCGCAACAATCTTGGTTTAGGCTGGAATTCTTTTAGTCCAAAGAAAGACAGAAGACATTTACAAAATTATTTTCTTCTTCTTTACCCCATTGATCTCCACATCAGCTAATGTCTCTTAAAAGCTTGCTCTTCCATGAATGTGTGATATAAGTCTTCTTTGGATAAACTCAGTCAATGCTCAGGTAATAGTTTTGGACCCTATCTTATGTGTACACTGAATTAATTCGTATTCAATTTATTATTTTTATTCTTGATGCCTTAATGTAGGGGTCCCGTACCCTGGGGCATAGACCAGTACTGGTCCGTGGCCTATTAGGAACTCGGCCATGCAACAGGAGGTGAGCAGCGGGTCAGCAAGGAAGCTTCATCTGTATTTGCAGCCACTCCCAATGCTAGCATCACTGCCTTAGCTCTGCCTCAGATCATCAGGCATTAGATTCTCATAGGAACACCAGTCCCTGGTGCTAAAAAGGTTGGGAACCACTGCCTTAATGAATAATTTATACATAGTTGTAGGATTGAAATGATCTCTTGTTTATAAGGCATTTATGCTATACAGGATTCCATAAGGGAAAAGTTAACAATCTAATGAACAGGTCAAAATAATCAAAGTTCATACACATATGTATTTTTCACCTCTTAAAAAATAAAATTCATGAAGTTAGTTTGAAGAATTAGCTTTAATTAAGCAATTAATCGGGAGCATCCCATCTAGCAACTAGAAGGGCACTCCTGATTCATGAATCGCTTAATTAAAGCTAATTAGATCTTCAAATTTGCAGTTGAAATTTTATTTTTAACAGCTTGGTGACAGCATTGAGACTGAAGCAAACTTCTGATCGTACTTGGGGACAACAAGAAACACAGGCTTGGTGCCCTTAAACTCCATTTTTGAGTTCACTGTCTTTTTTGCTCTTTCCAGAGGTCATTGGAAAGTTCCTCTCTCTTTGAGCTCCTTTTTCTTCATGTTTGAGCTCCCAAACTAATTGGCTTTCCTTTACAAGGTAGGCCATCTTGAGCTGCTAGAGAAGTCTACCTGAGACAATTGAGCTGGTAGAGGAGTTGGCCCAAAGCCAATTTAGCTGATAGTGAAGACTTCTGAGAGCCAATTTTGCTGGCAGATGAGTCTACCCTGACCAGGAGCCCTAGCCATTCACACCACAATTCTCCGGATGAAAACACCCATTCTTAGTGTTGTCCCTGGATTCCACAATGGAAATTGCAAATAGTTTATTGTACAACTCCCCATCTATTTGGAATCAGCCCCCTAAATTCCATATTGAGAACTGTTGGTGGCAGCTGCAGTTTTCCCGTTCGCTTGGAATCAGTCCATACTCTCTATTCCTTGGAGTGTGTTCAATCCTTTCCCCAATCCAAGATTCCTCAGGAATTGTTGATGAGTGGCAGGAGTTGGACTGGGTCCAACTAAGTACCAGACTGGGTCTGGGGTTAGATTGGGTCCAATTCGAACTGGACTGGATCTAGCAGGAGACCTCATATAAACATTAAGAAATAAGATCTTTTATGTCCAAAGAATTAAATCCACCACCTTTTGACATACCTGCTTATTTTATGTTTAATATCTATAGTCCTGGAAGTTGCAAATATTTGCAAAAGAGGTAAAATCTTACTGAAGACAGCCTAGAATTGCTTGACTGTTACAAAGAGCGTTCCGGTTAGAAAAAAATATTTAAAAAGTGCACCTGAAGGGTTTCCAAATTGAGCAAACAGAATGAGAATTGGCATGCAGAAGCTTGCAAAAAGTTTTCAAAATTTCAAAGTAGCTTCAATGAAAGATTTATTGCAAAAGGCTAGTGAAAAATAAAGGCAGTAAGAGGTACCTAAAGACAAAAGGTGATAGGATAGACTTGATGACTGATGTAACTCCTACTACTCCTTCCTATCTATCTTCTCCTTTCCACTCTTAAAAGATTGAAGAACAGTTATCTTTTTAAAATAAACCAATTTGAGGCTACAGGTGATCCTTCTCTGGTATCTTTCACTCTTAGGTCAAAGGCTGACATAAGTGCCATATTAGAATTGATTGAACCCAGAGAGGATCCTCAAAAGTTTTTGTAAATGCATTAACTCCTGGGGCCAATGAGAGGAAAATAAAAATTTATGTTGTCCCTTCCTGTTCAACTTCAGACCAATTGGTTATTGATTCTTTCTCTCTCAGAATAGTTTTTGCCTTCTAGCTTCAGACTGTCCTTTCTTTTTGACTATCTTTGGAAGTGACTCTGGATCTTGGGATGGTAGTGATCTTTGTGCATCTTGGGTCCATGGGATTGTTTAACATTGCCAGAAATATTTACTCATTGTCCCAGCTGAAAACTGATTCGATAGTTGAAAGAATTTAATAACTTTTTTGATCAGAAATTTGGCCAAATTGAAAGTTGATATTAGAGGCTAGTAATTTTTTTTTTTTTTACCCCAAGCTAAAATGAAACTATATAAAAGGAATTTTATTTAAAAAGAAATAATGTAGTTAGATAAATGCATCAACCTATGATGTCATTTGGATGGCAACCCAATTCTTTGACGTATTAAAAACAGTTGTCCTTGTTTTACAAAGGTAGTGTTTAAAAGACCAGAGGTGTGGGTCCAGAAGCAGTTTGAAGCTTAAGGTGCAGCAGCCATCTTTGATTAAATCGAAGGTGCCATGTGTGTGAAGGAAGTTCCTAACGCTGCAGCATTTCTGATTTCAAGCTACTTAAATAAGACTTCTTCCACCTTTCTCCCTTCCTCACTGGTTTCTTTAACCTGGATGTGACACACTAAAGGACCTGATGGCAATAGAACTAAAGGCATTCTAAAATGGCCAAATGTATGGTGAAGGATGCATACAGTATGCCTGGTACCAACACCTGTTGGAGAAGACCGTTCAGACATGGATCTATGAGTCAGAGTACTGGAAAGAGGAGTGTTTTTGACTTATGGCTGAACTTGTAGTTGATAAAAGCCATAGAGTTAAGGTTTGTGGGTGGTGTCTATGGTGGCAACGTAAAGCCAACTCCCTCTGTGTGTTTTACTTTGAAGATGCTTCAATTTCAGTTTGAGAAGGATATCATCATGGAGTTCATCTTCATCAGAAATGAAGATTTCTAGTATGCATGTTGGGAGCATTTTACATGGAGCTGACAAACACTACAATTGATTGCTACAAGTACTTGGAGCCTCTTTGCAATGACTATCGAAAGATCAGGAACCAGAACTGAAACGGGGAGTTGCAACTAATGCATGTAGATGAGTTTATTGATGAACTACTGCACAGTGAGAGAGGCTGTGGTATCATTCTGCCCCAGCTAAAGAAATGCTATGTGATAAAGGAAGTTGAGCAACTGGAGCCTTGGGTTAGTGCTCTAGAAGAGGACATGAATGATGTGCAGTCCAGCAAAGAGGAGGAAGGGGAGGATTAGAAGATGGAGAGAGTACCATCGTCTGATCACTGCTGGAGAAGCTACTGAGACTTGGAGAAGCCCTGTTGCTCTCCCACACCGCACTACAGGAAGAGTGAGAAAGGGTCTCCCAGAAGGCGGAGTCAGTCTCCCAAAAGCAGAAGTCTTTCCCCTCACCAAGGAAAGCATCAGAGCAAGAGTCCAAGATGTCACCACAGCAGGTCCTGAGATAGACAGCACAGATCCCACTCTAAGTCCCCGGGTCATTACCAAAGTCACAGACATAGGAGCCATTCAAAGTGATCTAAGAAAAACCACAGGAAGAGCTGGAGAGGGAGTGAGTGATGGATTCAGTTTGGTTTTAGTTCTAATGGCCTCCTGTGCATATGAAGGCATCTGCTTATGTGGGAAGATTAAGATCTACTTCCAAGGCAGCTAGGAAGATATTTTAGTTTCTTTTTTTTCTTTTTCCTAAAAGTTTCTTCACTTTTTTTTAAATTAAAAAGGTACTGAGTTTTGTATCTCATTTTGAATCATAATCTACATGTTTGAGGGATAAGGGCTCAAATATGCAAGGGCTGCTTATGACTCCTTTGTACAACAAAACTTGACTATACTCAAATTTATGAAGGTAAAAAAAATTTGAAGAGTGGAGTGTACAAATGACAAGAAGAAGATGTAGCCACTTAGCAACAATTCGTTATTGTATTTGACACACCAAAAAAAACTAAAAAAACTAAAAATAAACTTGGTCTATTAGTATACATGTTCTATGCCACTCTGAGAATTTTTTTTATGAAATGACAAATATTTTTAGAAACTATGAAAAAATATTTATAAATTTGCCAAGCCATAGAATGCTAATATAAAAGACAGTTCATAACTGTGTATTTCTTAGTTTTCACTAGAAATTAAGGTTTTAAAGGTTTAAAATTATATGTAATTGAAGCTACTAGAATTAAAAAAAAAGGGGTGACTTTACAAGGAAAGTAGGATGTGTTTTGGGCTAAGAAAAGGTAAAAATGAAGATACATTTTCATTATGAGAACTGAAAGTAACTTTGTTATAGTTGTTTTAGAATGGGAACAGAATTCTACCTTATGTAATAAAGCTGGCTAAAATTGAATTATTATAAAGATTTAAAAAAAATTAAGCTTGAATATCAATGGCACACTTATATAAAACCAAGACATTTAATTTTCCTTCTTCTGCTAAAAGGACAGTTTTCTTGGACTGTCAGTCTGCTTCTGAGTAATCTTTTTGGGTAATCTGCTGAGAAAGCATAGATTCTGCGATTTATCAAAACAATCTTCTCTATTTTATGTCGTTTCAATCAGATATTTTACTTAAGAAAATGAAATATTCTCATAGTAAGAGCTAACCTTCTGTATTTGTCTTAGAAATCTTTTATTGTCACTTTGGTTAAATAGATAATTAAGTACTGCTTCATAATAACTTACGTTTCTTATTTAATCAAGTGTCTAAACCTTTTAATATCTTTGACAAATTTTTCAAATTCTGAAAGATCTTTTTTTAAAAAACTCAAACTAATTTTGAGAATTCCCAGAGGGCCCCTAGAAAATCTCAAAGAATTTGTCTCTATCCTTCTAAAAAGGGAGATGTTGAACTAATTAGGTTTATTTGATATGTTAAATTACAAGGAAAGCATTGTCAAATAAGAAGTAACCATGAGCTTTCTTTATGTTGTATTTGTGTAAGTATATGTTATAAGTGTTTCAAAAATTATGTGAACTTCCTGGAAGTCTGAGATGTCCTGGTATAAGATGTCTGTCATCAAAACTGAAATGACTAAACCTGAGTATCAGATTGTGGCACATGGGAATGAAATTCATTCTGCTCCTGCAGAATGATGCCTCATTGCCAGATTTGCCATTTCAATGTCCTTGTAAACATGGCAATAGTCTGCTTCTAAATCAGATAAATTAAGATGGGTAAACAATGGCTGTAAATTAAGTAAATAGAGCAGTGGGAAACCCAAGACAGCTGCTTGGTTCTTCCAAGCTCCCTGGCAAACTCCATTTTTTTGTTGTTGTTTGTTTTTGCTTTCCTTCATTCACCATGGTGTATTTAAGCTGGGCTTCCTTCAACTCCCACTTAGAATGGATTATCAATATGCTGTTATCATTGTATGTACATGTGTTTTATTAGTGAGTTGAAGTCTTCCCCTACCATAAGGCTGATGCCCTCACAGTAGCAAGAAACCGTTAGAAAATGTGTTTCCGCTCCACACAAAATAGTCATCAATAGACCATTGTCTATTGGTATGTTACCTTTTGTCGATCCCTTGTTGTCTCATGCTAGTATAATTAGATGTTGTTAGTCTTAAATGTCTTCTGCTGTAACCTATTATTAATAGGTTAAGGAAGATTTTGCAAACCCCAGTTTAAGGGATCCTGTTGGTTATAGTCTACAGCCTGGTGATTGGGTATTCTGAAAGCTCCATCAGAAGCATAGCCCACAAGCCCATTGAAAGGGACCTTATCAATGACTCCTGATCACTGACACTGTTGCAAAACTAGAAGGCATGGAAACTTGGGTACATATCTCACAGCTGAGGAAGGCTCCACCTTCTGAATTTTTATACCAGCCAGAGACCTCTAAATCAAATTGACTTGGAAAAGAAGTAGCTGACATCAGTGTAGACTGCTTCCACCCAAAATGCTGGATCGACTTCCTACCTCAGCTAAACATAAAACCCTTTCTTCTTTTCTTTCTTTCCTTTACTCTGACATTGGACTGAAAAGATAATGCCCATCTATATCTCCCAGGCCATTGTTAAGCGGGGGAGGTAATCTCTGGAATTTAGAGTAACTTTTTTTTATTTCAGTCTAGGAGAAAACCTAACTGATCCCTAGCCGGAAAAGGTAGTTGCGCCCCAACAGGATTTATACTTGTCTGTCATGATTATCATTCTCCTTGAGCCTATGAATGCCTAGATTGCTGATGCAAAGCTGAATAGTGTCTCATAGATTACCTAACTGTGTCCCTAATTGTTCTAGAGAGGACATACCACAAGGTTTTCCATGATTCAGGGTTTGCGAACATTGGCAGGGCCATATTTTATTGGTTAGGAATAGATACCAGTGGGAATGTGATCAGAAACCTCTCCTTAACTCCTGGAGACATTGTGGATTCTTTTGCTAAGGCATTAGCTGCCCAGCAAAGATCTTTAAACTCTCTGCTAAGGAAGGAGGTGTCTGTGGTATGACCAATACTACCTGCTGTACCTGGATCAACACTTCAGGGGAAGTTGAAACTCACATAAGATTACTGAGCAAGCCATTCGGCTTAACAGAATGACTCCTCACAATGAGGTCTTTCTTTGATTGGTTTAGGTCCTGGGGACTATGACTCTGAAATACACTCCAAACATTGGTAATTATCCTACTTATGGTTCTCATAAAATTCTCCCTGGCACATTACATTCTCTCAAAAGCTTTTAACATGTGTTGACCACTGCTAATGCCAAGTAAATGATCTCCCCAAGACTGGACTGTCAGGGAACAAAGAGAGTAATCGGTGTACAGATTACAAACCTAGAACCTGAACCATGACCTGTAAATGTCGCAACGAGTAAACAAAAAGGTCCTGACACATCCAGGTTCAGCAGAGCTGCAGAAAGGTAGCTGTGAGTGACGTTAATGCCTTAATTTTTTATCACATCTCTCATTTAGACTAAGAGTATTATCCAAAGGGGGGAAGTGTTAAAGAGAAAACCACAGGCCCAAAATGGTGTCATTTGTACTGAAAGCCCATAATACCATATTTAGATTTAATACTTGATCTAAGCAGTTTAACCACTCCCAGAAACACAATCTTAATTAGTCTGAAATTTCCTGATCAACACTAGTGAGGTAATTTTCCTGATAAGATGCATAGTCTTCCCCTAGGGAAGATGTTCTTGCCTGAAATAACTAGCTCTTTTAACTTTTTAGTTTCACTCTAATCCATTTTTTCAACTATTCTTAGTCCCACTCTCTTTTTATCTATAAAACCCTTCCATTTTGTACAACTCATCAGAGTGCCCTTGTTTCTAGGTACCATCCTGCGTGATTCATGAATCACTTAAAGTCAATTAGATCTTCAAATTTACGTGGTTGAATTTTGTTTTTTAACACTTCCTTACATGTTTATCATGTTTGTCTTCTTGCAGTAATTATGAAATTCCTTTTAAATGTACTGCTTTCACTAACTCGTGAAAAGTGTTTTATGGTATAATTCCACATAAAAGCTTCAGTTCTTACACTGTAAAATAGAGTATTATACCTTAAATCCTAAATATTCTTGCTTGTGAGCTGAAAATTAAGAATCAGGATCCAGTCAAGCCCTTCCAATTGCTTTTGGAACAGGTGCTGGGGCAAAGCTGTGAAAACAGAAAGCTGAGGACCAAGAATTCCCATGGCCTTCAAGAAAGGAACAGACAAAACCAAAGGGTGGTCTAGCATTCTGCCAAATGACATAGCTCACTCTAATCACTGTATATTTGGAGAGCAAATATACTAGAATAACAAAACCTTTTCTTTTATTTTTACATTTTCAAAAATAGGTACTATGACAGTTGTGAGAATTTTCTATGTTGGAAAGATTACGTGAAGGGTTCTGAAGCTGTCCTTTTTCATTAGGGAAGAAAAAGAATCCACAGGTTCCCATTCCTGTAACACTGAGTCTCCCAGGAGGGTCCTCACAGCACGGAGTGCTCTGGGAGGGCTTGGAAGGATGTCTCGCCATGTCATATACAGTGCTTCCTGGGTCTGCCATCACACTGGGGACTCTGGCCCCTTGCTGGTGCTATGACCCTCTAGGTCCCGCCTCCAGTGCCATTAGAACTCTCTGGGTTGCAAAGCTACAGTGACTGAATGCTCAGGAGCCTCCAATCTTATTTTGTTCCTTTGAACAGTCAGCATCTCTGGGACTCAATTTCCTTATTTGAACACTGGGTAAATAACAAAGGTCCATCTACTCCACAGGGTCAAATAAAAGAGTGTGTACAAATATACTTTTAAAAGCAGAAATCTAAGGTGTGAAGATGGGTATTTTAATTTGCACTATGAACTGCCATTTGATATATTATATTCTTAGAAGTTTGAGGGAGAGTTAGAGAGATCATGAGCACACAAAAAAAGTATTAGTTAAGAAAGAATGACAGGAGAAGTAAGATCAACATGAAACAAAAGAGGAAATTTTGGGGAAAAATGGACAAGTCAGAAATGTGCGGCGAGCTCTAACACCATCCATGTGCAGCTTCTCTAGTTACAAACAATGAAAACTCTGGTAGTTGCACTGGGTGAGGGGATTAGGCAGCAGAGAGGGGATGGAGTGCAAAAAAAAACAGCAAGAGGAAAGAATCTGTAAGTGATGTGGGAACGGCAAGCACATTGTAAACTCCTAAAACAGGAGCCATTTTTATCTATCTAATTTGCCTTGTACAGATAGGTACTCAATAATGATTTTTAAATATTTTAATAAAGTCTTAGATTTAACAAAGTGAAAAGAAATACACCTCTAGCAATTTAAAGAAAAAGAGAAGAAAAAAAATCATTTATTAAAGAGATACCAAACAGCTCCCAAAGATCTAAGGAAAAGCTGAAGGATCAGATCTGGTTGCAGGAATGACTGAAGAGTCTTTATAGCCCCCATGAAGTACAGAACACTGGCCCAGCCCGAGCTTTTATTTCCGCTGCCTGGAATAAATAGAACAGAAGAAACAGCTCAGAGATCTTACGGAGGAATTTCATGATTTCTTCTAACTTTTTGTTTTGAAGTAATGTAGACTTACAGAAAAGTCATGAGAATAGCACAGAGTTCCTATATACCTTTCTCCCAGCTTCTTCCCCTGATGTTAGCATCTTGTATAATCATAGTGCAATGATCAAAACCAGGAAATTTACATTGATATGATATTATTAAATAAATGGCTGACCTTATTCAGGTTGCACCAGTGTTCTCACAGACGTGTTTTACTTGCACAGAATCCAATCCAGAATTCCACATTGCATTAATCGCTGTCTCCTTAGCCTCCTCCAGTCTGCGAAGTTTCTCAGTCCTTCCTTGTCTTTCATGACCTTGATGCTTTGAAGAGTACTGATTGATTACTCTGTAGAATGTCTCCCAATTTGAGTTTGTCTGATATTTTCAAGGATTAGCTCAAGGTTATGCATTTTGACAAGTGTACCACAGAAGTGACAGTGTGCCCTTCTAGGTGAATCACATTAGAGTTTATAGTAACGTCAATTTGGCTTCTTAATGATGATCTTAACTTTGTTCATTTGGTTACTGTGGTGCATGCCAGCCTCCTCTATTATAAAGTTCCTATGCTTCTCTTTGTTATTAAAAAATATCTTGTGAGGACACGCTTTCAGAGGATGCAAATATGCTCTTTCTCATTGTACTTTTGACATCCACTAATGGTCTTGCCTTAAAACAATGTTTGCTTAATGGTGATTTTCTATTTTTCTTGCTCCTTTTTTCCATTTATTAAGAATTCCTAGATTTCTTAATATTTGATCGATGTGTGTTAATGATACCCATATTCAAGAAAATAATATTTTTACTAAATACAACAACAAAATTTAATTATTGTAATCCAGGTTGATTTACCGAGGCTTCCTACAATTAACAACTTCCAATTAGGACCTAATCTACTAATTTACTGTATGTTTCCAACTATTTTAGCCATATAAGATTCCAATTTTTTAAAAAAATCATAGAGCATCTAGGAAAATTGGAAAACTTCTTTGTGGCATTTAAAAGACATATAGCTAGGTTATTTGGTATAATAAGATTTAAAAAAACACAGAATTAGAAAACTGTTATGACTGAAGGAATACTGATTGAATCAGATGATGTTTAAATCAGTTAACTGTTCAGACTTGGTTGACATAGTTGGGAGGAATTATTTTAAAATATATGTAAAATAGTTATAAAAAGGATATATAGTCTCTTTCAGAAACCAGAGTGCCAAATGTAGGAGCTGTTCTAAAAAAAAGTGGCTTTCAGTAAGTGTGGGGAGAGTTTTATGAAATAATTTGCCACCATTTTGATAAAAGTAAAAACTGCACAGAGGCTTCAAGCTCTAGCCACTAAGTCAGGAACAGCCCTGGGGGAGAAAAATTAAGAGCCTAGAGTAACCAGAAGGTGTTAAGGAGGCAATAAAATCTTTTCCTCTACATGGCAGCCAGGAACTGGCTGAAGGAGAAGATGCCAGAGGCCATGAAAAGGTTCAATAACTTGAGCCCATGACATTATTTCAGATCACAAAGTTTAGTTGGTATAACTGATAAACACTTTGCATAAAATGAAGTAAATATTGCTAATTTATAAGGTCAAGGGGAAAATAAAATAAAACATACATAGTGCTGTCTGACATTCCATAAACAGTGAATAAATAGTATTCATTTCTACAACAAACATCCGTTGAGAGTTTTCATGCAGTTTTACACTTAACCATTTTGGGCCTTAGTCTTTTGTAGTTATTAAAGTGATTGTACTAATGACTTCTGAAGTGCCTTTTTAACTCAGATGATATGACTACACTGCCATAGGTGGGGAATTAAAAAAAAAAAAAAAGATAACTGCACATTGGATTTGTAGAAAGGCTGACCCAACTGCTTTTAAAAATCTATTTATGTATTTATGTATTTATGTATTTATGTATGTATGTATGTATGTATTTATTTATTTATTTAACGTTGGATATGTGGCAGGCACTATACTAAAGTCCAGAAATTTTTAAACTAAATAAATAGTACTCATTCCCTGACTTACTTCAACCTCACATTCTTTTTTGACAGAGGACCATGCAAACAAACTACTACTATGTAAAATGGTAGAGTAGTGGAAGAAAGGGGTAGTTCTCTCTGCGCGAGTGAAGGCTGGCCTCAGAGAAGCACAGATACGAGACCTGGGCCATGGAGAATCAGAAGAAATTTACCCAGCAGAGAAAAGCTCATACTAGGTAGAAGAGTTTGCTTGAACAAATGCATGGAAATAGAGAAGTGCATGTTGGTTTAGGGATGAGTATTATACTTTTAGTGTGTGGAAAACAAAGTGTTTGAACATAAGTCCGGTTAATTTGGGACAAGACTAGAGTTTGACCTGTATAAGCAACAGGGAGCCATTGAATACTTTTAAGTAAAAGAGTCACATGATAGGTAGTATTTTACAAAGTATTTGTCAGCAGGGTAGAAAATGAGAAACATGGGAAATGACTAGAGGCTGAGAAAACAGTTTAAAAGACTTTCATCAATTCAAGAAAGGAGTAATGACTTCAGCAAGGGTGGGAGCCATAGGATAGAGAGGAGAGAAGGGATTTCATATGTATTTTGGAACTACAGTAGCTTCTATGAGTCCCATATCTGTAACATGGCTATCAAAGTATTTCTACTAACTTTCTCACTGCAAAGAACTACTACAAATGCTGTGCATGTGTGTATTTTCTTTAAGTTCCAAAATGCTTTAAAAAAAGTAGGAAATAGCAGGCCAAAATCCACGTAAAAGGCAATAACCAAAAAAGTAAGCAGAACTGTTATCCTGAACCTAGCTTAATTTACCAAGGCCTTGGGGAGTGTGAGGGCAGAAGACAGAGCCCTTCTAATGTAGTTGGGCAATCTAACCAGTAAATTCCTAATATAACTGGGACCTCAAAGGGTTATGCCACATATGTAAGGATGTAAGAGTGAACTAATAATCAACTCTCTTGGCTTCTCCTACTTCCCCAGCCTCAAGGCATTGCAAGAATTGCAAGGCAAGTTATTGGGCAAAGCAGGGTCTGGGGAAAAACGAATAAAGCAATCCCTGAGAAGCTGCAACCACAAGTCTGTCCTAAAAATATTTTATAGGCAAAATTCACATCTTCTGAGAGGTGCTCAAAAGTTCAAGACTTAAATTTAAGCTGAAGTGTTCCAGGACTGATAGTACCTCTGTATACCTGGCAGAAGTAAACACAGATCCCCTATGGAGTAACTCACCTACATCTTAGGCCTCAAATTTTTTCCATATAGACTTTTTCAAGGGAATAGAGTAGCTCACAGTCAATGACACTTAAGCACACAAGGAGATAGGTACCATGGACAAGAACCCGCAGAAATAACAGGCAACAAACAAGGCCTATGTAAATTTCAAATGTTGATGTCATAAGACAGATTTTAGTGTAAATATAAGTATAAATTTATATGTTTAAAACAAATCATGTTGAAGGAAAGAAAAGACAAACTTAAAAATACCTGCAGGAAACACAAAACCATTTTTAAAAAGTCTTAGTAGATTTTACAATGAAAAAAACAACTAGACTAAAAAGTGCAACAGATAACTTTAACTGCAATGACAACTGAAGACAAAATTATCGAAGTTAGCTAGGGATCAATAAAGGCCTTATTAAGAACCAGAATTTGTAAAGATTTAGGGCTAGGGTATTTCAGGCAGAGGGAATAGAAGTGCAGAGAACCTGAGAAGGGAATACACTTATGTATTAGGAGACAGAAAGAAGTCCAGGGGTCTGGAGCATAGTAAATAAGAGAGAAAATGGTAGAAGTTGAGGTCAAAGAAGGAGGTGAAGGTCAAACACATAAGACTTCTTGTGCTCGGAGGACTTCTTGCCGTATAGAGTTGAATATTATAAAAAGTGTGATGGGAGCCACTGGAGAAGAGATTTTAGGACAAAGTCTGAATTACATTTTAAGAATTGCATTCTAACTATGCTGTGTATAGGAATGGATTGTAAGGAAATGATAGTGGAAACAGAAAGACCATTTAGAATCATATTGAAGTAGTCTCAGTGAGAGATGATAGTAGTACTGTTTAAGGTAGGAAAAAATATAAATACTTGGATATCTGATTTATGGTGGGAGTATTAAGAAATATTTTTCTACAGGTCTGTCATATTTTTGCATGTATTGCAAGAAGAGGCACTGATGATTTTTGTTCTAAACCATCTTTTCTGGACTATATCTCTCTGGATAGGAAATAAGTTTTGAGAACAGAGATACTGTCTTACTCTGGAGCAAAGGGAAGGCATGCTTACTGGCCATTATAACAAATTAGAGTTCTCCAAGTTCAAGGTTCCTCTCCTGGAAATCAATCCACTGCGCATACAAGTGTTACCTGGCCCTCTTTGCATAGTCCTGTGGGAATTGGGGCTCGATGAATTGGTGTAAGAAAATGCTGACACTCTGGCAATAGCTACTGAGTAGTAAACTTCTTTGTCTCTAACTTGAAATTGTCATGTCTTTGCTAGCATTCATCAAACTGATGCAGGCTAACTTGGTAGACCGCAAAAAGGATAAAATAACAGACCCTTCACAGTTCTTGACAAGACAGTTATACTTACTAAAGAACTGTATTGTGAATAGTACAGACCCAATAAGAACTAGGATATTGTAGGAGGTGAGTTCCCAGTAACAGAGAACCCAAGATAGTGGGTTCTTGACATTAAGGCAATTTATATAAAAGTGGGCCAATTATAAGGAGGAAATCAGACCCTGGTCAGAGGAATAAGGACAGAATTTTGTCCTAGGAAAGGTGATTGATAAGATCAAGATAGGACTTTGGTCCTAGAAGTGTGCTAGAATACCATGTTAGGGCATTAGAAATTTCTTAAAAAGAAGGACCATAAGAAAACCCCAGTTATGCGAACTAAAGAATGCACAGGAAGGAAAACTGAGACCAGGAAATCCAGACACAGAAATAATGGTAGGCGCGTGAGAGGTTGAACAATGTGATAAAATATTAGCCAAAAGAGGTTACATTTTTGATAACTTTATTTGGCAAAGAGTCATGAAAGTGGAGAGTCAAAAAAACACAATCTGCACACCATAGGAAGAAGTTGGGTATAAAGCTCTGATCTGAGAGCACTGATTCTGCTTCATCTAAAAAAGATAAAATAAAATAAGTAAAGGGAAGTACCTTAATAGAGTTTCACCGGAAGGGGGAGGCAGATTATGGCTAAAGGCGTTTAAGAATTTACTGTCTGCTTCAAACCAGGATTGATCTCAGAACCGAGTGTGAAATGGGCACACTCTCAGTGTAGGGGCTAAGAAAGCCAGAGGTATTGAAAGTGAGAGTCAGAAAAGTCCCGCTTTGATGATTCCATTCTCTTGCACACACTCCTTTATGTTTCTTAGCATTGCACTCCATAAATACCTTTGAACTTGCGCTCATTTCTAACCTTTACATGTTGTAAATACTTGATATATATGAAGACTATGTCCCGAGCCTTTTTTGATCGTTTCCAAGACATAGTTCTCTTAGAAATTGATTTCTTAAATAAGTCATCAATCAGTTTTGTTAGAAATACTTTCAATAAGAAGTAACAGAGCAGCATTCAATGAGCTGCAGCTTAAGCAATAAAAACATTTGATTATTTACACAACAGGAAAGGTGAAGGTAGGCAGTTGCAGGTTTCATAAAGAAACAGCAACATCACCAAGGATCCTGTTTTTTTCTCCTTTTCTATTCTCCTATCTTTTATTATGGTAATAATTTGGCTATCACTGTTCCTTACACAGTGGATTCAAAGCAGGTGGAAAGATGATAGTAGAAGGCATTTGACTCAGGAGGTTCAGTCTTTTCACCTGGGAAGAAAACTTGTTTTCCAGAAGCAACATGCTATCTCTAACAGCCCTTTGACTAGAATCGAGTTCATACATTAGCTCAAACTGGGTCCCACGCCTAATCACTAGCAAAATAAAGAGATTACTATGATTGACATAGCTAGCATGCCTCACTTTTGCTACGCATCAAAATTACCTTTGGAGCCTTAAAAAGTACTGATGCCTGAGTCTCACTTCCAGAGATTCCGATGAAATTGTTCTGGGATGTGACTCACACATCAGATTTGTTTGTTTCTCAGGCAATTCTAATATGCAGCTGTAGTTGAAAACTACTACCTAAAACACCAATCATGACCCCTTAGAGCTAGAGGAATGGCCTAACTTATAAGTTCAAGGGATCTCAGCTGCCAACTGAATGAAATTGAGGTAGAAAAATGGCTGCTAGTGGCCTCGGATTCACATTTTTTTCAACCTAGCCAATCCAGTGGAGAAAAGGTTCTCTTTGCCAATATTTGCAGTAAAAAAAGTCCAGAGTTGAGTCCCAAGGGCCTGTCTTTGGTTTCACACCATCATTGAACCAATCATTATGACTATAGGGATAGAAATTATAATGGACCAATCCTGGGGCAGGTGCCCATAAAGGAAATGACATCAGTGGAACCAAGTAGGCTGCCTGTAGGAAAAAGGAAATGGTTTATCCCCCAAAGGAATATGTAGGTACAGCTACTATAAGAAGAGAGAAAAAACCCAGGGGTTCACTAGTGCTCAGTATATGCTTATTGAATGAATGAGTGGAAGAATTTATTCCTCATCTTTTCTACTCCTAAACAAGCAAAAGGAGTAGTTAGCAAACTTCATTCTTATTTAATATGAGCTCCATTCTTCAGAGGGACTCTATTGATTCTCAGGATGTGGATCTTTGAAATACAATTTAGTTTCTCTTCATGTGTTTAGGATGACTATTTCTATTTTCAGGCAGTGGAGTAACTTCTACTAAACAGATAATGAGGACAGTTGTATGAAGGACATACATTTAGTAGAAAATAAAATTGAGTATTTTTGTCCAAGTTCAACCCTCTGATCATGACAATGCTAGTCGTGCATCTATAATTGTCAAATATTCCAGGCATTGCAGGAATATTGGACACATGATGAATAGTCATAAAGAAATAAATGTTATGAAGCCAGAAGCATTTCACTCAATCTATACCCTTACTCTGTGACTCTCTACTAGAGAGTAACCATTAGCTTTAGATAATTGCTTTGCCTGCTGAGTTTTTTCAAGAATTTTCCAAAAGATATAAAAATAACTGTGTTTATAACAGCTTACATGAGCGGACACTGAGGTGCTTCTTATAAATCTCCAGGAAGGGAGAATGGAGCTAAAAATGTGGTTTTCTCAACACCACTTATGACTCTCGATATAACCCAAGCTGGGGAAAGAAGTTGCTGATGAGTCTTATGGTTTTTTTTTTTTTTAATTTGTTTTTTGTTTTATTTATGGGTTTGATTTTAATATAATAGATTAAACATCTTCTTGTTAGTTTGTATTGGTCTATTGACTCAGTTCACATTGCAAACGAACTGAGTGTTTCATGGTCTTGTTTCATTCTGAGTGAATGAAAGGGAAGGATTTCGTAGGGTCAAAGTTTCAGTACTTTCTAGGGATATGAGTACCATAAAAGGGTAGTAGGTGGTAGGATAAGTAAGCAGTCATGTGGGGGTGGTTAGTCTCAATGCACAAGACGTAGAGCCCAGGAATTGAATTAGGTCTTCAGTCCCTGACACTAAAGATAATCAGTCAATTCCAACCAAGTAAATTTTACACATAATCCTTTGATTTTGCATATATGTGAGAAACCTCAGTCCTACCTACCATTATATTTCTTTTTTCTTTTACTTTTCATTGGAAGTTTAAAAAAGATAAATTCATACAAAGAACATATTGTTTCATATTTCTACATCTCAAAACTAACCAATCTTAATATATTTCCTTTTTTCATTCCTATTTTCCTTCCTTCATTTTAATCACTCTTTTGTTTTTTAAAAAATGATACATATTGGTCATAAACAATTCAAACACTGCAGAAAAATATAAAAATGAAAGAAAAAAACCAAATTCCACATCCACAAATAACTATCATTAACATTAGGTAAATATCAGCTGCAATATTTTTTATGCATGTAGATATGTAGAAATTATTTTATAAAACTGGAATCATATTATATATGCTGCTTTTAATATAAAATTATTAAAGTTAATTTTACTTGAATGTTAAGAAAAAGGAAAAGCTCTAGTGGAACAGAATGAATAGTTTAACATGCAGGCTCATATGCATATACACACATATAATATACATACACACCTCAGGAGATATTATTTTCTCAACGACTACACTAATGCTAAAATATAATTCTGAATAACTTTTAACATTAGTATTGTCATGATTTTTTTAAAAAATGATTTTTAAACTGTAGAAATCGATGCTTGATTATTAAAGCTAAAATGAGTGCCCTCATATTACCTCCTTTTCTTCCTTCACATCCTGATTTTATTGATATCATTGTCTTTATATTGCCCAGGTTTATAATATTAGCATCCGGTCCTGTAGAACACATGTCTGTTCTTATTAATTCTATGTTTAAATTTACTTAGCGCTACCATCATTTCCTATCACATCCTTATTTCTATACTCTGTATTGTGATTCAGCTCTTAAAGGCTGGATTTAATTGTCAAGTAATTTTTTTTCAGAAGGGCTAATAAGATTGTATTCTTATGTTCCTTTATCTGAGAGTTCTGCCAGTTGCATTTATATTTGAATATCTTGGCTGGCTATAATAATTATGGGTCACGCTTTTCTTTTCCTCAGAACTTGGCAAACATTGGTTCATCGACTTCTAGAGTTGTATTTGGCTCTAAAGTAGATTGAGAGTCTAGACTG
>NW_011888806.1:3449628-3452161 GCF_000151845.1 Pteropus vampyrus | reverse complement strand
TTAAATGACCTGGAATCCTGCACTTTTTTTTTCTGAGGTTTTATTACATATCCTGTACAAGAGTTCACTCCAGCTAATGAGGACTCAATCCCATTCACACTGAGGAGGTCCCTTGGGCTTTGGATGGCTTTCTGTTTCACCCATTTCCCCCTTCAGCCCTTTTTCACTATTCCTCAGTCTGAAGAGAAATTGGATAATTACATAAACTCAATTTCCTTTCCTCCATATTTGGAAGTTTTTGTGGGAATTCTCAGATTTTTGCAAATCCACCATCAGGGTTTTTGGAAAGTTGAAGGCTGGATTCTGACCAAGATATGTCTTTCATCGCCACTTTATTCCAAAATCAGCTGTTTCTTATTGCAATAGGTTGTGCTTCTTTCCTTCCTTGGTGGTTTGATAAATTTTTCTTGTGTTGGGTTTTACATTTTTTAAACTATCAAAGTGAGTGTTAGTAGAATGGACAAAGGCATGAACTCTAGAGCCACACTGCCTGACTTCAGGTCTCTGCCACTTGCTTACTCTGAGGTCAAATATTCAATTTCCATGGTTTTAGTTTCTCGCTCTGTCAAGTGTCTTTCCCAAAGGGTTTTTATTAAGATTAAATCAGTTAATAAATGTAAAACTTTTAGAAATGTCTTGGCATATAGTAAATACTTAATGAATGTGAGATAATATTTTTATTTTTATTATGGCTAATTTAAAGTATTGAACAGTGAAAAATTCTTTTTCAATCTACCACCTTAAACCAAAAGGCTCTAATTCTGGCCTTTAGGTCAACATTTCTTAATCTTTTTGAATCTATGGTACACATATAGTCTCACTAAATCTCACACTGAGGTTACTCAGCAATGGTATTCGTTGGTCCAAACTTTCTATTTACTAACTTAAATCATATTAACATGCTCATTTTTATCATTCTTCATCTTTCTTTTTCTTGAAAGAAATCTGTCAAATGTTAAGAGTGAGAAAATCTATGACTTTTGGGAGTTTATTAAGCATTTAGTGATATCTGGTGGAGAGTAGGTACCAATAAATGTTTACTGAATAAAAATATCTAAGAATTACTTTGTACTTGGGTTTTTATGCCCTTTTAAGGGTCACTCGAGAGCTTCTGTCATTCTTTTATGTATTTTGCATTCTTTAAAGAATGAATTTAACTAGTCACTTAGACATTATTGTTTACTATTATATAAATTAACATGGTATATTTTAAAATATTTATTTTGGCTCTATATTTCAAAATATCTGATCTATGCCAATGATTATCAAGTAGAGGGCCCTACAAGTGTGCCACAAACAGGTTACACATAGGCAGTAATAATATTGATTCCTTTTGGTAGGTAGGCTGAGTCTGGAACGTTGAAATTCTCTGCCCTTTGGCCTTTCTACTTAGAACTACAACAATTATCATTTTCTGTGTGTGGCATGATTTTAATAGGTTAGAAAGAATGAATCTAGGCAGTCATGAGGTAAATTATGCTGGAAAGTAGGAGTCCCCCAAATGGACCCAGGCACCATCATCCTAGAAAACAAATGATGGGTTTGAGAAGATCCACAAAACCCCTAAAATTGTGTGCACAGTTTGTGAGTGTGAGTGTTTTCTGAGGCAAGGGTTTGTAACTTTTATAAAATCCTCAAAAACAGTGTTTTTCAAAGTGCAATTTAAGATTCAGAATCACCTGAAAAGAGTGTTATTAAAAGTATAAATTCCCAGGACCCATTTACTGAATACTAGATCCTTTTAAATGACTAAAAAGAAAATCCTTTACTTGTGTCTAAAGTATTTAAATTTTTTTTCTGTACAAATGTCAATTATTTTTATTAAGGTAAGATTGGGGATAGTGCTTGAAGCAAAATTGGAAAAAAAATTATGGCTTGTATTTGACAGTAAGTCTGGATTTATTGATAATATGAATAGGTGACCAAAAAGTTAATAAGATCTTATGCTTTATTGACAAGAGTTTATATGTAAATAAGAGAGATGAAAATTTTCTTTAATCCTCCACAGATTACATTTCTGAGGTGTGTTTCAGAAACTTTGAGTGGAAGTTATAGAGAAAAAAAAAGAATTTTGGATCACATAAAGAATAACTTCCTCTCAATCAAAGCTGGTTAATGATGGAATAGATCATTTTGGGAAACAGTATTTTCCCATTTCAATAGAGGAGTTGGACATAAGGCACAAGTTCACTTCTAGGAACACTGTGGAGGAAATCTAAACATCAGGAGTATTGAGGTTTCACTGTTTTAATAATCTAACTTGCCCTTTCACCCCAATTTAAAAAATTATTTTTATCTGAAAAAAGTAACATATGCTTATTGCAGAAAATTTGCAAAATAAAAGCTAACAGAGAAAGAAAGAATAAATGATTATTGTCATTCATAGGCAATTGCTGCTAATATTTTATTTTAGAGTCTGTATTTTTTATAGACTCATAAATATATAGAAATAATTTTTCTATAGAATTATATTGTGCCAAATGATTTATAAATTACTTTGTTACTTAATAATAATAAATACATTCTATATTAA
>NW_011888806.1:3440183-3447753 GCF_000151845.1 Pteropus vampyrus | reverse complement strand
GTTTCTTCCATATGAGCATCTCCGCAGGCTGCTTGAGTGTTTTTAGAACATGGCACCTAACTTCCCACCCTAGAGCAATTGATCTGAGAGAGAGAAAGCCAGACAGAAGCTGTTCTTTTTATGATTTAGTTTTACCATTTATAAGGCAGTACATTTGTCATGTTGTGTCTGTTAGTAGTAAGCCCTCACTAAATCTGGTCCACATTTGAAGGAGAGGAATTAGGCTTCATCTTTTGAAGGGAGGAGTGCTAACATATTTTTGTGGGCATATTTTAAAATCACCACAACTAACCTTAAAATAAATTTCTAAAGATGGAATTTAAAGGATCAAAGGACATGGAACATGTTAAGGGTTGTACATATTCCTAAATTGCCCTTCAAACAATTTGTACCAATTTTATTCCTGTAGACGTAATTGTGACATTCTGTTTTTCTGAGCCCTAGGAAACACTGAGCATTAAAGTAGAGCCTCTGCTTGTCCAAAGGGTACCTTTGTAAGAATAAGAAGAAGGTATTCCTTCTCTGGGCAGACATAGGCCTCCACCAGGGTAATGGTTTGGCAAGAGGAGTACTAGCTCTTTTAAACAACCCCAGGCCACCTGGGCTGAGCATCCTTGTACAGGCCACAACCCATGCAATCATAGTGGCCCTGTTGAAAGCTTAAAAAATTTTTTTCTGAACTAAACTAAACTACGAATTTTTTCTACTCATTAAAGCAGATTTGATTTTTTTTTTCTAATTTGAATCATTAAAGAATGGCCCTTTGCATTTTAAATTTATTATTATGTAGAGCTGAGAATAATAAAAATCACTTCCTTAATGAACTACTCTATACACATTTTACTGAATCAGGCTGGGTTTCTTTTCCTTGCTTGCCCTGTCTCTAGCCACCCTCCTAAAAAAGGATAGGACTGTGTCACTACGTTATGACAAAACTGTCTGCAGAAATGATTTCTCAGTTTGTTATTATATAGGCAAGATTGTAAAATGCTAGCCAGGAAAGTTAAGTATGTACTTAGAAGCATCAATTGACCTTAACCGTATTCACAGCTTCTGCTTTTTTCGTTTCCTTTTTTATTTTCTGAAGGGCATGTGATAAACCACAAAATTGGCTATGAATCCTACACCTACTGTATCTTGCCACTTGGATCCTGACACTTATTTTTCATAAAATATACAAGAATATTTATGCCAGTTGACATAAAAACACAACAGTCTAGTAACATGTTTTCTAATAGAAAAAAAATTTAAATTATGATTTTTAGGCTGCCTAAACCAGGCTATAATTACCATCCATTGTAATATAACCCTCTCTGTTCTTGTACAACATCGAGCATCAATTTCTCAGTAGTTTTTTACTGTTGCTTTCAATTATTTCATGCACTTAGAGGATTGAAAATTTTTTTCATTAACTGGTAATGAAAGATGTTACAATGAAAGTTTTGAGAACATTGACTAGTATAAAGGTGGATGATATTATTAAATAGTTTGACTATTTTAACTAATTTGATCACAGTGGTGTTTTTTTTTTGTATTAAATTGACCATTCAGTGTAATCATAAACAGTAAAACTGTTTATGTGGTTAGCATAATTGAAGCCAGAAACATAGTTGCTGTTTTTTACCTCCAATATTTGGGTGTGATATTATCATATTCAGTTCTTCATTAAGCCTATGCTTGGCGGTAGGTGTTAAGAAGCAACAAGAGCTCAGATTTACTTCCACAAGACTCATGGGAAGTATAATTGAAACATTACTTAAAATATAATTGCTTTTCCATCAGAAAATTTAAAACCGAGAGATCACTTTTCCAGGTGTCAAATAAGCATTGAATTATAAAAAAAAGTGGCTGAGTAGCTAATACTTATCAAAATATATTCTTTATATCAAACAAGAATGAGTTATGCTATCCCAAAAGCATACAATCTCACTCATAAAAAATTATATGAATGGTTACCTCTAAATTGGTATGAGTTTAGTAATTTTAATGAAGGTGTACAAATTTTGATATGACTAAAACAGAAAGCTTATAATGCCTTAGAATCCATTCTCAAATAGTCCCATTTGATCATTAGATCAAACAAAACTATTTTAATTTTAATAGAAATCTCAATTCTCAATATCATCTTTATCGTAAGAAATATTTTTGCTTCTAAAATATTACTGTCCTTTCTTAGTTGTCAACCTGGACTTTACATCAGTAGAGAAAATAGTGTGAGAAAAAGCTTTAAGTGGGCCAAGAATTTTGCTTAAATCAATTTCTGTTAAAGTGCTTTCTCATTTATCACCTCTGAGAGGACATTTAACAAAGGCCCTCTGATGTAACTTTTGTCAGAGTACCAGGTAAACTGCTGCTTAAACATTAGCTTAGTCTAGAGACTGAGTCAGGAGGGGTGAGGGGCAGTCTGCAATCGTTAATCTATATGAGGAAATGAATTTATTTTGTTAAGTAGTGAGCTGCTTTTTCTAGAATAAAAACCATCATTTGAAGCTTAACAGTTTCATGTCCAGGGTGAGGACTCCAGTGTGAAGCATGATCCCGGCAGTTAAGATATTTAAAGTTTAAAAAAACAGATGGGTGGATCCCTGGAAATATCCTTTCCAATGCAGCAGTATAAAAGGTTTTATGTGTACTGTGAACCTGGGATATTTGGATCTTGCGGGGGAAAGTTGACTTTGCTGGCAGAATTTTCTAACTTTTTTTCTTGTTTTTATGTTGTATTGGTTTATAGCACTGAAACTAGACTTCAAAGTAAAGTGCAGATTCTACATATGTGGAGAGTAAATAATTTCTATGAGGCATTTTCACAGGTTTAGTTATATTTATGTTAGTAAGTGATCAAAGGCCAAGAGTAAAACACGAAAATTTAAGGTAAGATGCCACCTGGCTTGAATGACCTTAATAGTTAGGATAAAGTTATTTTGAGGGCACAATGTATCTGAATTAGTCTCTCATTTTCAACATCACCTTTTTGGCAGTGACATTCTGAGGGTAGACCAAATTAGAGGTAGGCAATAAATTGGAACACAGCAGGAAAGATTATGCCTCCACCAAACCTGGCCACAACATCAATGTTTACTGGAACTTTTTCTTTTTTAATACCACTTGGCATTTGGAAAGGAAAAGAGAAAATCTTTTCTGTTTTATCACTTATGCTGAATGTAGTCAGGAAAAAAAAGCACCTGTGGTGATTTTAGTATTTATTTCTTTTTAAATGAGAATATAAATAGAGCAAGAAAAAACTGAATATATGTGTGTATGTGTGCTTGCGTGTGTGTTTGTACACTCCCAGCCCCCTCAGAAGTGGCTGTTATTCTGAATAAAGGAAATGCAGAATGGGATGCAGCACAGAGGGAAATCTATGATTATCGATAAAACTTCTAGGATGAAATGCATCGACTTTTAATTTTTTTTCTTTGTTTCTAGAAAATGCTCTTTGAAAAATATATAGCACAGTGTTCTGGCATGTTAGGTTCTCAATAAATGTTTTTTGATAAATTATAACCCAAGTTTCTTTAGCCCCTGACTGTTACACTAACAGCAATAACTCTGGCTATTTGTAGGCCAGCTGCAGGACTGTCAGGCCCCCTTCATGTCTCTCTCCCAGCAATTTCTAGGAGTTTGAAAGAAATGTCTTATTTTATCTGAAATGCAGGTCTGTCATGGTCTGTACCTATAATGAACAAGGAAAGCAGCTACCGAAATAACACCCTTGAATGCATTTGTGTCTTTCCACAATGCCAGGTTTATTGAGTGGAACCTTCTCAGATAAACCAATCAAATACCCACACAGGTTAACACATAACACACAGAGAGGGGAAGTACAGTCTTATACAACAGAGTAAAGGGATGAAGTTCTTAGCATCTCCAGAAGAGCTCTGGTGACTGGCGGCATGTATAGTTTCACGTTGGTCCCAAGCTAGTGGCTCCAATGAGAAGGTCAGAGTCTTCAGCCTTCAGTGTACTGTGGTGCTCTCAGGTCAGACTCGAGCATCTGTCTGAGGTGTTCAGCTTATCTGGACCTTACAAAGTGGGATCCTTAAGCTTATTGGCTCCTGCAGTTAGGGGCTTATTGGTGGCAGCCATAGCTGATGTTTCTGTAGTTTTGGTTGCACCTAAGGATGTTTTGGTTGCACCTAAGGATCTACCCATTATGTGCCAGTAGACATTACTGTCATGTCTCCCATAGAATTCATTTTGTAAAGTCCCCAAACTCCTCTATTCTTTATGCTCTATCCACAACTCCAGTCCCCTTCTTGATTTCTGCTGGTTAGAATCTGCTCAATGGGCTCAACAGGGCCATGCTAATACCTTTGCTAAGCTGTGGTCTTCTGAGCTTCTGAACAGGATCATAAAGGTTATGCCCTGCACAGCCTCAGGGAGAACTGTTCATATACATTTCATTGTGAATGGCACTCTCTGGAACTGTGCTACAATATGGCTTTGCTCATACCCTCTGGTATGATACCCTCTGGGTATCAAAAAATGACGCTATATTCTCTGGAGTCCATGATATACCAACAGTATGTATTAATACAGAAATGCAGAAAGCACTCTTTCCTTTTGTGCTATGATACCCTTGGACACCTGAGCACTGAAATAACATGGCTTGTGACCTGTTTCTTCTGAAAATAGCAGCTTCAACTTCTGGATACAGCTTCTCTATAGACAAGGCCCAGTCATGTGCAGTGGGACTAAGATTTGAGAAGAATAGATTGCTGACCCCTTCTCCTAGTCTTAACTCCACAGGTTGGACCCTTGCAACATTTTGAGTAAATGAATAAATGAGTGACTGAATTTTGGTATCTGTATCTATGTCTTTATCTATCTATATCTATATATCTATATCTATATCTATACCTATATCTAATCTATCTATATCTATATCTATATCTATATCTATATCTATATCTATATTAAACTTGGTTTGTACCTATAATGGGAAAAGACAAAGCCTATATGTGGAATTAGTTGCTATAGTGGAGTTAAAACCTGAGATCTCTTATAAATGTCCATTGGAAAGATAAGTTAATTATTCCTATGTTTTCTGTTTATTTAGATGTCCTCTCAGTATGATTGAATGGAAAAAGCTTTGAGTTTGATATAGAATCCTCATAAAACTTCCTAATAAACAAGCCATTAAACGGACAATAGGAGACAGCTCACATATTCTATAGAGGAATTCTAATAATTTCAAGACTCTTCTTGGTTTGCTCTAAGTGATGGATACCTAATGGTCCCTAGGGCATCTTTAACATAAGTAATTTACTCTTAATTTTACCCTTAAGCCACAGGGAGAATTGTGGTTTTCTATTCCAGGGTGAATTAACAGTCGAAAACACCCTGTTATTTCCAGGGCAGTAACTCCCTGATGGAAAGTGTCAGAGCCTCTAGTCAGAATGCAGTGATTAATGTTCACACACCTATTCAGCCCAAGGTCCTGCATCCAGAAAGCCTGTGGATGCAGGTTATGGAGGATACAAAGGTATTTTGCTCTCTTAAGTAGTTTCTTTTTTGAGTGTAGTGATTCTAACTAGTCTGTACATCTTTAATGTCTCCCACTTTACCAGGGGCACACTGATTGATTGATTCAAAGCTTTTGAAAAGCATTCTCTATTACTGGTAGATAAAAGTCTAAACTTCTCAACCCATTCACAAGGCTCTCAATAATGTGGCCTCAACCTACCTTTCCCAGTGTTTTCTAGCATCTCTGGCTGTATAGCCTATGCCCCAGCCAACAGTAAATAGTGTCGTTGCCCAAATACAGCATACAGCACACTTCTGTGACATCATGCTTAACATCCCTTCTGTCTAGAATGATCTGCCTTCTCTTTTTCCTTGTAACATAGTCTCATTTATCTTTAATAACTGGCAATCATCAGGGCTGTTTATAGATGATCAATTTCTCCTGCTTCCAGGCAGTTGGTAAGATTGCTCTGCCCCTACTCTATTTTAATTTAGACACAATCATGTGACTTGCATTTTCCAATATGTGTTGTGAACAGATGTGCTATGATCAGATGGGAATTTTCTGGCAGAAATTTTAAGAGGAATGAAGGATCCTGAGTCCCCTCTCCATGCTGCAATTATCAAGAAGACATGTGTTGAGATGAAGCCTCTGTTGAGCAGCAGCCGCCTGCTACCCAGAACTGGATGTGTAATGAGAGTGAGAGATACATTTTTGTGTCTGTGTTAAATCAACATGAATTTTGGTGTTTTTTTTTTCCTTTTCTTTTCTTTTTTTTTCTTTTTTCTTTTTCTTTTTCTTTTTTTTTACCGTGGCTTAACCTCACCTACCCTGACTAATACTATAACTGCACTCAATTCAAATATTGGTTTATCTAAGAAGACTGCTCCATATCTCTCCTGCTAAGGAACATTGCTCACGACTCTCTCCAGTGCTTTCATAATGCTTTGTACATAACTTCATTGTTACACTTGCCATCATGAATGTTGATTTTTGTCGACATGACTGTTTTCCCTGTCATACTTTGAACACCCCAAGGAAAAGACCATATCTTCTTCACCATGGTTACCTTCTCCTTCCTTCTACCTTTTCTCATTTTCTAGAACACTTTTGGCATATGGTTGATATTTAATGACTATTTTTAAATAAATGAGAAATAGGACAACAGGAAACTTGCTACTTTCCTCTTCTGATTAGAAGAGAGTTTTAGTGTATGTGCTGCCGAAGTGAGTGCTAGAAAAAGTTTTTTTTGTTTTGTTTTTTTAAACAGTTCTTTTGTTCAAGTGGGGAAAATAAACTCATTAAGTTATCAGGCCAAGCTTTTTTTTTTTAAAGTCAAGAATGTATTACATTTATTTAAGTGTCTATTTTGTTCTAAAAGAATGCCAGAGTATGATAGTTAATCATTTTATTAATAATGTTTAAGATCATTAAAAATCTACATCTGATATAATCAAGTTATTTCTTACTTCGCTCACATTAAGCTAATCATCAATATTGTAGTTGCTTATGAATAGTTCATTCTTCCAGTAGATATTTATTGATCATCTATGCTGTATTTGGCATTGTACTAAGCACTGGGCATACAGAGGTGACTAGAGCACAATCTCTATCTAACAACATGGAGCTGATAACTTAGTGGGACAGAGATATAAACAAGTAATTAAAATAGAATGCAATATGGACCATGATTGAAACACACACAGGGCATTATTTATGAACACAGAAGTGTTTTATCCTGCCTGAAGAGTCTAAATTAGGAGAGTGACATGATCGTATTCACAATCCAGCAATTTCACTCTGGTTACAAGATGGCTGTTTTATGTATGATGAGGGCCTGACTTTGTGTCATGGTCACAGAGTGGAGAGCAGGTAAATTCAGGCCTTAGTGATTAGATTGATGTGAGAGTAAGGAAAGAGAGGAATCAAAGATGACACCCAGGTGCTAGCTTGTGTGATTGGGTATATGATAATGCCATAGATTAAGACAACAGAAATAGGAGTAAATTTAGATAAAAATTAATAGAATGCTTTGAACATGTTGAGTTTGAGATATAGGTGGGATACAAGGCTCTATCCTGCAGAAAGGTGAAGATATAAGTC
>NW_011888806.1:3437599-3440133 GCF_000151845.1 Pteropus vampyrus | reverse complement strand
ACAGGGCATTATTTATGAACACAGAAGTGTTTTATCCTGCCTGAAGAGTCTAAATTAGGAGAGTGACATGATCGTATTCACAATCCAGCAATTTCACTCTGGTTACAAGATGGCTGTTTTATGTATGATGAGGGCCTGACTTTGTGTCATGGTCACAGAGTGGAGAGCAGGTAAATTCAGGCCTTAGTGATTAGATTGATGTGAGAGTAAGGAAAGAGAGGAATCAAAGATGACACCCAGGTGCTAGCTTGTGTGATTGGGTATATGATAATGCCATAGATTAAGACAACAGAAATAGGAGTAAATTTAGATAAAAATTAATAGAATGCTTTGAACATGTTGAGTTTGAGATATAGGTGGGATACAAGGCTCTATCCTGCAGAAAGGTGAAGATATAAGTCTGAGCTTAAGGGAGATCTATGCTGGAGAGATGGATTTGTAGTTACCAGCCTTCAGCTGGTTCCCTGAGGAGCCAGTATATAAAGAATGGCAAAAGAGACCCAAGGAATTCAGACATATGGGAGAATCATAATTCTCACCAGGGGAGAAGAGGTACTATCTCAGAGGGGGACATTTTTGCATTACAAATATTAAAAGTGCTATTAGCATTTAGGTTTCTACTATGAAAGGACACTTCTACACAGTAAAGAGTCATCTTGCATTGCATGTGACTTTTAAATATCCTGCAGGACACTGGTGCAGGTAAAAACTTGTTCTGAATACAGAAATGACTCCATTTTATATATAAACAGAGGGTATTTTTTTTTTATGATTTCAATATACACTAATTCTTTTCAGAAATGTAACTGCCTGATAAATAATTGTACCTCTTTATGTTTGGAAATTTAATAAAAGTTGCTTACCATTTTAGAAAATCATACAGACAACATCACTCATGATAGTTGAGTTACACAGCTGTGTCAATCTATATTGTAATTGTCCCAACTGGCAATTAAAAATATAGGTTGAAGAATCTGAATATTTAATTATGGCTTTTAATGTAGTTGAGTCAAAGTATTTACATATTAAAATTTGTACTAATTTATTATAAATTACTCTCTTATTAATATTAGTTAGAATATTTCACTAGATATTTTTAAACATATGTATTATGAAGATACAATATCAATTAATTTAATTTCAGGATCCTAAATGGGGCACCAGATGATATTTATCATAAAGAAGGGGCATTGGTTCTGAGAGAGTTAGTAAACTATCTCCAAAACCCGAAAAGGCCTACAAAGCACGGTGTTTCTTTCTTTCTCAGGGGTGGCAGATATGAGATGAAACAATTATTCTTCATTTTTGAGGGGATTTCCTTGTATGCCTTTAGTATATATGTTGCTGAAGCAAGAACTCACTGAATGCCTTTCAAAATGTCTGTGATGCTGTAGTCTCCTGAAACTTCATAGAGATTATCTCCCATCCTCTGGAGTGCATGTATCTTGCAAGACTTCCTTTCAGGAAGGTTAGGTGAGCTAGTCTTCAACACAGAGAGTGGGCCCCTTCTACCGGCTCAAAGGGTTAAGCAGAATCTCAGATTTCAAAGTTCTTAAGTGCCCTGATGGAGATGTTCGTATTCCAAGTCTCAGGTCCTTCAAGTCCTTCCCAGTGTGGGTGCTGTAATAAAGTTGACTTGTCAGATTTGAGAATACAAGCTTCTGGGCTTCACTCTCTTTCTAATTAAGTTCAAAGCCTGACCCTTAGTTTTTTTGCCCTCTCGTTGCACTTTTAAATTGGTGATTAATCACCATTGTCTTTTTCTAATGCATTAATAATACCCAGCAGCAGCCCTCTAATTCTCTAGTCTTTATAATCACTATTTACTTCCCCTATACTTCTCAAATGCCTGAGAATAGTACTTCTTGGGGCATTCCTTCCACCAACATCCTATAGTCCTTCACTGCAGACGAACAATTACATTGCTACAGCATGCCAGAAGCATTTATGTTCCACCTCTAATCCTCCTCCAGAGCATCACTATAGAATTGTTCCTAGGACCTCTTCGAGTTCCTAGTCCTAGGTTAGATTTCCTGGGAACAAACTCTGAGAAGGAGGTTTATACGTAGCAGGTTTTTTAGGGGTGTTCCTGGAGTAACGCCTGTGAGGAAAACACAACTGGGGAGAGAAATCACTTTTAACAGAGGCCTCAGCTGATGCCACAGGGAGCTCTGCCAGAGAGATTGTCCTTCAGAGTTGCCCCCAATTGAAGTAAGGGTGCCTGAAGACTTTCAAATGCCACATTAACCAGTGATTAAATGCGAGTGATCTCTGAGAAGGGAATAAGATCTTAGGTGAGGCAACTACCATTGGCCAAAAGTAATTTCCAGAAAAAGATGCAGTTATGACCCATAAGCAGCCAAATTATTATGATTACATTAGTAATTCCAGAATTAGGGGGTGTGTGGGGAGGCATAGGTGTCTTGGGGGTGATCTGGATGGCACACTACAGCATCACTAGAGTTAGGAATCACTATTTTAGAGGGGTAAGTGACAAAAAGATTTCAAGGAGGAGGGAAAGATGAACAGACTCA
>NW_011888806.1:3429279-3437549 GCF_000151845.1 Pteropus vampyrus | reverse complement strand
GTTCCTAGGACCTCTTCGAGTTCCTAGTCCTAGGTTAGATTTCCTGGGAACAAACTCTGAGAAGGAGGTTTATACGTAGCAGGTTTTTTAGGGGTGTTCCTGGAGTAACGCCTGTGAGGAAAACACAACTGGGGAGAGAAATCACTTTTAACAGAGGCCTCAGCTGATGCCACAGGGAGCTCTGCCAGAGAGATTGTCCTTCAGAGTTGCCCCCAATTGAAGTAAGGGTGCCTGAAGACTTTCAAATGCCACATTAACCAGTGATTAAATGCGAGTGATCTCTGAGAAGGGAATAAGATCTTAGGTGAGGCAACTACCATTGGCCAAAAGTAATTTCCAGAAAAAGATGCAGTTATGACCCATAAGCAGCCAAATTATTATGATTACATTAGTAATTCCAGAATTAGGGGGTGTGTGGGGAGGCATAGGTGTCTTGGGGGTGATCTGGATGGCACACTACAGCATCACTAGAGTTAGGAATCACTATTTTAGAGGGGTAAGTGACAAAAAGATTTCAAGGAGGAGGGAAAGATGAACAGACTCATGTCCCACCTTTTTATTTCCACTTTCTAATTCAACTAGGATGTAGTGGAAAGAGCATGAGCTTTGGAGTCAGACAGACGTGTTTGCAAATTACAGTCTGAACCATGCTCACCACGTGACCCTAGACAAGGCATTTAAACATATACTTCAGTTTTTTCACCTGTAAAATTAGGCTAGAAACACGTTCACATGGGGTTATCATAACGATTAGTGAATAGTTAACATTTATGAGTTCTTACCAAATATTAGGTGCTCTTCTCAATGCTTCGCATGTACAAATTCATTTACATGGACCAACATTGCTTCAAACTTCAAACGAAAGTATGAAGACGTTCAATACTTTGCCCAAGATTTCAAAAGCAATAAGTGACAGAGTTCATGATTTGAACAAGGCTGTGATCTTCACAGTCTTGGCCTTTAACTATAATTCTGTATTGCCTTGCTTTCTTTAAGTAAAATATTTTATTAAAAGAACTCATGGATATAGAGTGTCTTTCACAAAGTAGGCATGTGATAAATGTTAATTTTCTTCCAGTTTCTTCTTGGATGAATTTGTGGAATTGTCTGTTTTTGGTCTGGCCCTTTCTCACAGGCTTCATATGATAGTGTCACCATGTACACTTGAGACCAGAGCCTATGTGTTTTATTCGTGCAATGTACTCACAAATTGCAGATGTTATTGCAAAATAGATGCTCAAAAACATTTTTTAAATAAGTGAAAGAATAAATGACAATAGATATTTTAAAAAGACAGTTTCTAGAAATATTTTATAACATGATTGTGGTGATGGTTATACTACTATATACATTGTCAAAACTTATTGCATTAAACATTTAAATGGATAAATTATTCCTCAATAAGGCTGATTAAAAATAGTTTAGACTCTTATAGAAAAAGAAGCTCCCTGTAATACATTTAATCACTATGGGATACTGAGAAGAATTTTCTATCACTAGAAAGGAAAGCTAGTAATACAATTAGGTCATCCACTGCAGGAAGATTAAGTTTCTGGTTTAACCAAGATAATATAACAACTTGGGCTCAATGTCTCTTTAATTGATTTACTGTTTACTCTTTGCTACTTCTGAGATTCCGAGAATACTTTGAGTAAATTTTAATTTTAATTGTAAACATAACTTACTAAATTTTCTAGGAAATGGAACCTCAACAGCACTGTCATATTGGCCATATCCATAAAATTCAATGAATAGGAAATAGCGTATTGTTTTACAGTCCCAAATAGCCACATATTTTAATCGCAATCAGCCATGTTAACAAGGAAAGAAATTCCACATTAATGATATGAAGTCTGGAGTAAGGAGATTCCTTAAATGCTATTATTTCTTATTATCTGAGGGTTGGGAGTGGAGTGGTCTCAATAAATACATTTGTATGTTTATTTTCTTAAGTTGTCAAACCCTAAAAATTAACTTCGTGTTATGGCTACAAATAATATAACTTGAAATCATGTCATTCAGTTTAGAAAAATACAAAGATACATAGTTAAAATAGTCAACTATGAGAATCAATGTTGAAAGTTTTTATCGTGCAAGAGTAACTTAACTTGGTTTTTAAAGTATTAATTCCCTCTGGTGTTTGATCTCATGCTAATAAGAGTATAAATTGCTACATTAGGTCTTTCAAAAAGTTTATAGTAATAGAATTATAGGTCCAACTGTGTTAGAATTACATAGGGCAAAAATTATGCATCATGTACTGAATTTCTGGTTTGTTGGTATCTCCCATGTTTTCATTTGTTTTTAAACAATAAAATTGCATAGTTTTAAATCTTTGTTTTCCTAGCCTTACCATAGTACTAGCAAACTACTAATGCCTGCTCACTGACTGTAAACAAAATAGTCAGGTGTTATTTCAAGGCTAGCCATGAGATACGCTGAAGGCCCCAGAGGCAGCTCTTCCCAATGGAGATGCAGGGTTATTGCTGGAAGAGGAGTTAGACATCTCGATCCAGTGAGTACAGCTGAAAAATTGAGACTGACATCCAGGGAAATTGTGATGATTTGTTCAATGTTATCTAGCATTTGTTCAATGTTATCTAGCAGAACCAGATCTAGAATTTAGAACTCTTACATTCTAGTTAATTTCTCTTTCAAATACCTGATATTGGCCCTATGGATTGTTGAAGTCATCAGATAAGCATTCATTCATTTAATAGTAAACAAATACTTATTGCACTTCAATTATATATTGGGTATATTATCCTAAACACTGGGGATTAAATAGCGAATGGTACACATACCCTAGTCTTGTGGAATTAAGTTGAATAGCCATGAATAAGTAAATGGAATAAATACTAAGTTTTGCCTTAGTATAAAAATTAATTATTATAGCAAGCTTTTTATTACTTATTCAGTTAGTTACTTCACATTGCAAGTATTATACTAATATTCATATATCCTCATTTAGTCCTCACTAAAACTAGTTACTGTTATCCTCATTTTAGTGTAAGAGAGGGAAGCTTTCTGAGCATCCAAGAGCACTCAGCTCTTTCAATACCCTCCCCAGAGGGTCCCCAGGGCCAGCACTGGGAATCTGAGTGGAGAGGAGGACTGGGGGTGGAAACATTCACTTGAAGAAAATTCACCTAAGCCTCCAACTATCCCATGCTGTCAATCCAGAGACCCTATGTTTTTGCCCTTTCTACAGAGCAAACTAGTGTTTCTGTTTTTATTTTTTTTCCAAGGGTGAGGAAAGAATAGGCACCTAGATAAATGATATAGGGATTGGGACTTGGGAGTCAGATTGCTTCTTAAAAAGACTTTCAACCAATCTTTATTACTGAGGCCTTATTACTCCTCCCTTAACCCCCAGTGCCCCAGATAATAGTATGTATATGACAAATTGTGATCATTGCATCTAAATATTTGGGTATATCTAATTTTCATGATTACTAGAAATGAATAATATAATATCCATTATATTAGAATATTAATAAAAATAGAATTGCTGTGCTAAAAAGGCATAGTAATTTTAAAATTATTGGTTTTTGTAACAAACCATAAGCACCTTGAAGGGTGGGGAATCTATTCTGTTCATCATTTTCTTCTCCAGAATCTAATGTATATATGACACATAATAAACCTTTAATAAATATTCATTAAATAGGTAAATTAATGTCTACAAGAATTCATTTTGAGGCTGATAATTAGATTTTTGGCATCATGGCTACATTAAGGCCATAGATTTATTTCACACCAATTGTCTTTATCTGTGCTACTCAAAATGATGTCCCTGGGCCAGCAGTATCAACATCACTTTGGAGTTTGTTAAAAATGCAGAATCTTAAGTTCCATCTCAGAACTACTGAATCTGCATTTTCACAAGACCCCCAGGTGATTTGCATGCACATTAGTGTAGGAAACCTTGTTCTATGTGATGCCTGCTGGATTACCTGATTCAGGATCATTTCAGAAGCTTAATCTTTTTGAACTGTGCCTGACTCTTTCTGAAAAGGCCTGAAAATTCTGCATCCAATTACTCTGTTGTCTTTAATACATGCTGAATGTCCTGGGAATTAAGTAAATCTCTTATTTTCTTGCTCAAAGGGCAAGGATTTCCTTCAGGAGCACAGTTAGTGGCCTGAAAAGTTGTCTTCCCTTTTTTCACCAAGAAAATGCTAGAAATATTTGGGAGACAGTGTTTAAACCTATTGTGGTCTGTGTAATACCAAGCCTTTAAAATACATTAATATTTGTATTAAGTGGTAGAATGTTGGCAATCTTTTCGGTGTGCTTGAAAATAATGTATACGCTACATTTATTGAGTACAAAGTTCCGTATGTATTTATTAGATAGATCATGCTTTCAAGCTCTCAGATACCTATTCCAGGAAGCAGTGAGGAAGAAGCGGGAAAAAGGGGGCTTCTCCAAACTTAGCTTCTTTTAAGAAGTCTTTCTAGAAGCCTCACATAACACTTGCACTTATATCTCTTTGGCTGGGAATTAGTTACATAACAATACTTAGCCGTATGGGAGGCTGGACAGTGTAGGATTAATTCTGGGTGGCAATACTTCCAGTTAGGAATTGAGGTTTTGTTTTCAAGGAAGAACAGGAGAGTAGATATACTTGTAGGAAACTGATAGTACTTGCTACATGTAGTACAGAAATTCTTTCACCTCATTAACATAAAATTTATGTTTCTATCACTTGCTAACTGCAATCTGGCTCTTCTAGAAAACACAAGTTCCTCCCCAAATCCTCTCATATAAATGCTACTTTCTCTCCCAAATACCACCCACTGAGGTGTGACCTGAATTGTTCTTATTTCCCAAAACTATTTCAAGACCACTCATTAAATCTTTCTTTCCTTTTAAAATTTTCCCCTTGTCCTCATGTCCTATTCAGCTACATCATACCTCCTCTCGGTCACTATTCACTACCAGTCTCCCAATCGCTGCACTCGATTCATTGAAGACTTGAGTTTCTGGGTTTTCCTCTCTACTTCCACTCTGAACTTCGTCCCTTTGACTCAATGTTGACAAAAGACAGTGGCTTTCAAAGTGTGGCCCTGCAATCCTAGGATTCTCTGAGACTTTTTCAGGGGGTCCACAAAGTCAAAAGTATTTTTATAATAATTCTAAGATATTATTTCCCCTTTTTGCTCTAATTCTCTCACAAGTGTACTGTGGAGCTCATGTAGAGATAACATGATGTGTGACATTGCAACAGATCGAATGTAAAAACATGTAAGACTCCAGCTATTTCCTATTAAGCCAGATAATAAAGAGATTCATAAAGTGAAACAATGTTATTTTTATATCTAATACTTTTATTTTAGAAAAATAGTTTTTATTCATAAAAATATCTTATTTATATTAACAATAATCATTTATTATTATTTTAAAATAATATAAATATTTTTTAAATTTAATTTTTGAGTTTAAATTTCTTATATAGTAAATACACATGAACAAAATTTTTCTGGAGTCCTTAAGTTTTTAAGAGTATAAAGTTTTTCTGAGACCCATAAGTTTTAGAAATGCTGAGGTAAACAAAAAAAAATCCAATATCTCAGCCTCTCAGTTTCTTGCTTTTATCGAAAGCATATTTGCCTCATAAATATAATAGAAGAACAATGGGCGACCATTTGTGTCTGAAATCTACACTCGACTGCCCAACATAAACAACTTCCTTCTTAACATCTCCAGCTAGATGTCCTATGGGCACTTCAGGCTCATCATGTCAAAGCTAAATTTCATCACCCTCACTAAACAAGTTCTTCTTCTACTTGTACTTGTACTTTGTCCTATGGGCACTTCAGGCTCATCATGTCAAAGTTAAATTTCATCACCCTCACTAAACAAGTTCTTCTTCTACTTGTACTTTTTTCAGAAAAACAGCATCATGATCCACTCAATGTCATAAACTAGAAGACGGAAAGTAATCCTTCATACCACTCTTTCCTCCATTTCCATATTTAATAATTTATCAAGTCATTTCTAGTATCTTTTTTTTGCTGTCCATCTTTTTCAATTTTTAATTTTTATTTGTTTATTATAATTGAAGCATATTCGATATGTAATACTGTAAGTTTAAGATATACAGCATGTTGATTTGGTACATTTATATATTGCATTATGATTGTCTTTGTAGTATTAGCTAGTGCTTCTATCACAGCACATAATTATTATTTTTTTGTGTTTGGGATAATTAAGGTCAAGTCTCTTAGCAAGTATGGTGTTTATAAAACAATTTTGTTATCTATAACCACTAGACTGAGCGTTAGATCTCCAGAATTTATTTATCTACTAGTTGCAAGTTTGTACCCTTAAACTACGTCTCTTCTATTTTTCCTCAACCACCCTCCGCCCCTGGTAACCACCACTTTACTTTCCTTTTTTATGAGTTCAGCTTTTTTAGATTTCACATAAGTGATATCATACAGTAGCAATCTTGCCATTTGTGACGACGTGGATGAACCTTGAAAATGTTATGCTAATGAGATAAGTCAGACTGAAAGACATTTCTAATTTCTTAATGGCTCTTAAATCTGTCACATCTCCATCTCAGTGTCATCACTTAAGACCACCAATATCTCTAGTTCTGATTACTATGACAGACTTCCAAATGTCTCTTTGTTCCTCTCAAATCTGTATTCAGTATCTCACCCAGATTGATCTAAATCAAGTTTGGTCACGTCACTTTCTCACTAAAAATCTTTTATTGATTTCGACTCACCTTAAAGTAAAGTATAAACTCCTTAAGATAACTATCATTTAGTGAGCATACACTATTTCCTCAAAACAACTGCATAAAGCAGACAGTATTATAAGGATAATTTTCTTATAAGATAAATCGAGACATAGAGAAATTATATAACGTGTCCAATGTATCAGTCAGAGAAATAGATCCACTGTGAGTTATGGGATAAAGGATTTATTATAGTATAAGTATAATAAATAATAATGATGAGATGTTGGAAAGGATGTTTAGAGGAGAAGCTGGGAGATCAGAGAGGTCACCAGCTAGTCAATAAGAAAAGCCAATCACATTTAGTCCCTCAAGTGGGATTGTGCAGGTGGATAAGTCTAGGGAGCTGTTATATCTGTGGGTCTGCAGTCAAACATCTTGTGATGGGCCTAGGGCTATTTGTAGTCCGGAGCCAGAGTTGAGGAATAGAAGAGCTGGAAGTGGAACAAAGGAAAGTGAGGACAAGCTAGAACCCTCCAGGATCAGTGAGTCTGTCCATCATTACATCCAACCATGATGACCTTCAGAGGGTAATGGCTGCTGTGTTACTTTCATCTCCTAAATCTTATGCAAGTTCCGTTACTGGTCAATGCTAACAGAGAACAATCCAGGGAAAGAGAATATGAAATATGATTCTCAGGTTAACCAAGTTGATAATAGAATGATTCAACACACCAAAAGTCATCAAGATACAATTTACAAGTGTTCAAACCAGGATTTGAACCCAAGCAGCACTGCTTCATAGTCAATAATGGTCCGCCTTATTACGGCCTTCATGATCTCATTCCTGACTACTTTGCTTACTTCTGCTTTCACATATTTCTGTTGCACATCCTCTACTTCAGCCATACTGAACTACCTCTAGTGCCATAACTATGAGATGATCTCTCTGACTTTTAGGCCTGTGCGTCAGGACACTCTGCCTTTCCTCACCTTTTGTCTGGCCAAGTGTTATTTTCTTTTTGGCTATCAGCTAAGCTATCACTGCCTCCAGAATGACTTCCTTATCCTCTAAAGGCTGGTTTGAGTACCCCCTGTGTGATAGGATCTAGCACAGGCCTGTCTGTCTTGCCGACTTGTGTACCTAATCCTTAGTACAGTGGCTAATAAATCATAAATACATAAGCACATCCCTGAACTGTAAACTTAATCGAGACAGAGATTTTTGTCTTGTCTAATGTATCCTCGGCATCCAACATAATGTCTATTTATATAATATATGTTGAATCGACAAGGCCAAAAATAACTGGGAAGCGCTTAAAATTCAGATAATCAATTGAGTATATTCTCTACCTGGTAAATTAGGTAAAGACTTTGTGAGAATTAACTTGGAATTGAATATTATTCAGCTTAGATCATTAGACTCATTAATCACTCTTTCCTGTTCATCTTCTGAGGCACAGTTACTAAGTAAATTTTTACCGTAAAGTTTTAGGTTATTCTTTTTCTGGTTTTAGTAGCACCACAGTAAAACTGCTTCTTAGAAGATTCAGAGGTAGCCAGTAAGGATATGAAT
>NW_011888806.1:3394447-3429229 GCF_000151845.1 Pteropus vampyrus | reverse complement strand
TCTCAGGTTAACCAAGTTGATAATAGAATGATTCAACACACCAAAAGTCATCAAGATACAATTTACAAGTGTTCAAACCAGGATTTGAACCCAAGCAGCACTGCTTCATATTCAATAATGGTCCGCCTTATTACGGCCTTCATGATCTCATTCCTGACTACTTTGCTTACTTCTGCTTTCACATATTTCTGTTGCACATCCTCTACTTCAGCCATACTGAACTACCTCTAGTGCCATAACTATGAGATGATCTCTCTGACTTTTAGGCCTGTGCGTCAGGACACTCTGCCTTTCCTCACCTTTTGTCTGGCCAAGTGTTATTTTCTTTTTGGCTATCAGCTAAGCTATCACTGCCTCCAGAATGACTTCCTTATCCTCTAAAGGCTGGTTTGAGTACCCCCTGTGTGATAGGATCTAGCACAGGCCTGTCTGTCTTGCCGACTTGTGTACCTAATCCTTAGTACAGTGGCTAATAAATCATAAATACATAAGCACATCCCTGAACTGTAAACTTAATCGAGACAGAGATTTTTGTCTTGTCTAATGTATCCTCGGCATCCAACATAATGTCTATTTATATAATATATGTTGAATCGACAAGGCCAAAAATAACTGGGAAGCGCTTAAAATTCAGATAATCAATTGAGTATATTCTCTACCTGGTAAATTAGGTAAAGACCTTGTGAGAATTAACTTGGAATTGAATATTATTCAGCTTAGATCATTAGACTCATTAATCACTCTTTCCTGTTCATCTTCTGAGGCACAGTTACTAAGTAAATTTTTACCGTAAAGTTTTAGGTTATTCTTTTTCTGGTTTTAGTAGCACCACAGTAAAACTGCTTCTTAGAAGATTCAGAGGTAGCCAGTAAGGATATGAATAAGTTATGGTTATTAGGGAATGAGAAAGATTCACTGACTTCCTTTGGAAATTCTTGCTGATTATCTTGTTAGACTTGATTATCAGAAGAGCTGCGTTTAACAGTTTTGCTTGCTCAATAATTCTGATAAAGTCCAGGGAATGAAGTAATTATGGTGCTCATTCACAAGGAGGCTGCAGTCCAGATGTAGTACACAGAAAGGTAGAGTTACTAATGTGTTTTCTATGAAAATACACTGTTTTCAATAGGAAAACCAAAGGGAAAGAATGTGCTGCACATTAAAGTGAATCCTAAATCTTATAAATCCCTCTACAAGAAAAAAAACATGGAGGAGGAAATTGCATGAACTAGAATATGATCTAGGAAAAGATTCGTAATGTATACTTAGTAGCTATATTGGTATGCCACAGGTGAGGGAGATGAACATTTTTTGAAGGTAAAATCAATAGTATCAGCCACCTAAGCCAAACATCAGAAGATAAGCGTTTGCAAGATAAAGGAAAAAGTTTTAAATAAATGATTAACACCTCATAAAGTTTTACTTATTTTAACCAAAATGTTAGTTAACAGAAATGTTAATTAGCAAGTCTATGAATCAGGATTCTGTTTATATTTTCTTATGAAGGATGATTATTTGTTAGCATAAAATTTTATTCCTTGATGTTAACAGATGCCAAATGTTGGCTGAGCTTGAGTGAAAGATGAGATGTTAACAATATGTACACAATTGTGGAAATTCAAATGCAGACCTTTTGTTTAAACAAATGATTACGGTTAAAGTAGAAGTGTAAACAGAGCCATAATTCCTGACACATCAATTCTTTTTCTTGCTGCAGTCATTAATTTTCACCTCCACAGTAACACCCATATGACTGCAACAAAATAGATCATGACTAAAGGATTTGGTAAGACCTTGCTTCACAAGAAAACAAAAACAAAACCGAGCAAGACATTATGAAAAGTCCTGTGAATTGCTGCTTAATGAATTCCCTATGATTATAGAACTACATAGCTAGGCTATGGGAAATTCAACTGTATGAATCTTACTTCTTTTCTAAATCTGTTAGATTTATATTGACATATACTAGGTCTGAATTATATAAATAATTAAAATCCAGGACTTAAATAATCTCTTGAGAGTTAGTGTTAAAGAAATGGAAATATTGGTATCAGCTTTCCATCTCCTATGTATCAAGGCCTGTATTATATGTAAGGAATATGGCTGAATACAGCCAGCTTGGTCATGGTTACATAGAAATAAATGCTGCTTTTTTATAGTGGTAAAATTGTTATGCAAGATTATATATATATTCACAAGTTTATAGAAGCATTATTAAATTTAAAAAAGATTGTATTTTAGGTGTACAACCTTATGATTTGTTATTGGTATACACTAGTGATCACCATACCAACCATTACCATGAATGTTGCTTTTAAATAACATAGTAAAACTTAGGAATCTTCAAATCAGAAAAGTCTGTTGTTTCATGGTATGCTGAAATAATGCCTTCAAAGTGATATTTATTAATTGAAAAGTAAAGTGATAAATAGAATGGCAAGGAATTCTGAGGTTTATGGTATGAGATAGCAAGGCTTACAGGTAATTGGATTCTAGCCTTGCCACTTCCCATGAGCATCACACATGCATGGTATTCTATTATAGTCCCCAGGGGAAGTCATCCTAGAGAGCAAAGGTCATTAAAAGAAAATCAGCAGCCACAAAAACAAGACCATGATTAATACCTTGGCTATCTCTATGTTAATTTATATATAATACACACTTATCTGCCTTCGTGAATATTGTGAAGTTGCCAAATGTGAAAATATTTTCTGTAATGTTGAGATTATGATCAGTTGCAGATACAGTAATAATTCATGTGAAATGTTCTACTGAATGATTTGAAAGTCATTAAAAACCCTTACAGTCATTAACTTTTTGGTCAACTGCCTCAATTGCTTTCTCCTTATAAAAGTCCAGTGACTTGGGCAGCATAAGACTATGACTTTATTAATGAGTATTCAAAAGCAAAAGTAGTCTTTCTCCAAGTGGATTTCTCATTTACTAGAGAATATTCTTCATGCTTATTTAGTGTTCTTTGACTTATTAGCACCATTCAAAAAGCTGTCTCTTGTTTCTGTATAATGTGCACAGTAGACAGTTGTCATGAATATATGAGGCTTCTTTTTAGCTTTGAGATCTCTCTCTCTCACTCTCTCTCTTTCCAAACACACACACACACACACACACACACACACACACACAGCTCATACTTGAAGTCTGAAGGATGATGTCCCTATTTCAGAACTTATGTTAGAGTATCAGAATGGTTTAACTTCATTTATTTTTTAATTCTGATTTCTATCTTTACCTCTACCTCTACCTCCATCTTTATTTCATACATAAAATCAGGAAAACATAGCATAATGCCAAAATGGAATTAGAGTTGCATAATTATCTCTATATTCATTAGATATGTATTAATGTCCATTAATATGCTTCAAAGTGTGCTAAATACTGGGGAAACAAAAATACAAAGATATAGTCACAACCTCAAGAAGTTTAGCAACTAGAAGGGAGAAAGATGAAAGAAGAACTTAAAATTCAATATAATTTCAATGCTTTAAAATCTTCAACAGAAGGAAAGGAAGATGCTAAGTTAAAATATTTCTTCACTCCCTGTTAATGTTGGAATTTCAATCAAGCATAAAAATTATATCTAACATCAAATGGTATTAAAAGTCCTCTGTGATATCTGCATGACAGCTTTGTCATTAACATTTCACCATCTGTGATATCATGTCCATAGGTGACAGAAGTGAAGCAACTTTAAGAGAATGAAATAGATGATGAAATCTTCAGTCTTTCCTTCTTTCTGTTTCACAGTAGAGCATTGTTCTAAGATAAGTCCATGGTTGTAGACAGATTTGCCACTAACAGCAAAAAGAACAAAATGATAGATTTGGTTAGAAATGCATTAGCTTACACTTTTACCTATAAGTAAGTGAGTAGTAGTACTCAAAAGTTCTGGTAAGAATGTCAGCTCTATATCCTAAAAAGACCCTGGGTTTAAATATCCACTCCATCATGTACTAGCTCTGTACTTTAGCAAGTTACTTGATTTCTCAAAACCTCATTTTCTTCATCTGTAAATGATGGTATTAATAGTATCTGTGACATATGTTTATCAAATCCTTAATATGTGCCAGGTGCCAGATTACTAATTGTGTATTTGTGTCCTCAAGCTTTCATTTGTATCAGAAAACATCTTGGAATACTCTGTGTTCAGATATGAATTCTTTGAAAATCTGATCACATTCTCAGCCATGTGTGATTCGATGACTGTTTTCTGCCAGTTAGAGATAATAGTTACTATGAACTGAATGTTTGTGTTCTCTCCCTCACATTCAAATGTTGAAATTCTAACCCTCATCAGTGAGATCAACCCTTTTGGAGGTCTTTAAATCATGAGAATAAAGCTCTTATGAATGGAATTAATGCCCTTATACGGATGAAGAGACCAAAGCTTTTTTCTTCTACCATGCAAGGACACAAGGAGAAGCTAGTCATCTGGAAAGGGCCTTTACCATAACTGGACCATGCTGGCACCCTGATCTTGAACTATCAGTCTAGAGAACTGTGTGAAATAAATTTCTGTTCTTTAAGCCACCAGTTTATAGTATTTTTGTTACAGTGGTCCGAATGGGCTAAGACAATATTCTTTGAATTTCTGAGCCAGGAATGAAGCAATTTTACCCCTGAGACAGTAATCCCTATGCCTGACTAAACTTCGACCATCTGGGCCCTCCCTATTCCACACCCAACCAAAATTACTACTCAGATTGGTCTGACCATTTTGTGCTAAACCTTTGATTGCCCGGCCCTACAGTAAATAAACTTGGTGGCTTTTCTCTTCATTTAAAAATATTTTTTTATTTTTAATTTTTAAACATAAATCCCAAACAAAACCCACTGTTACCTATATAACCCATTTGTAGGATGTTAATTGTTGCTTCAAAAGACTTCTTTTGAGTGTTCAATACTGTTGGAAATCTACAGATGGTTCTAAAATCTGGCCTCATGATTTTAACGTAATTGTGAAGTTTTATAGTTCTACATTCCTTCAACAGCAAAGATATATGGAGCACCTATCATGTGCTAGATACTATGCTGTGGGTTAAAAATATAAAAAGAAATAAAATATATGAGAAAGGTGAAGCCAAAGTGTGAGAAGGAATGACTAATATGCCTGGAGAAATGAAGACATGTTTTATAAAAGACATTTGATTAAGGTCTAGAAGGTGAACATCAGATAACAAAAGAATAGAGTTCAGGAGGCCAGATGGTACACTAGCCAGGAGAAATGGCCAGCAGTCTGTGAGACTGGAGTGTTTGGCAGGAGATTTGCTAGAAGGGAATGCTGAGGCCAGATTACGATGGGCCCTGAAGGTCTTACTGGGATGCATGGCTTATTTTGTAGGCAGATTTAAACAGGTGTATTATAATCAGATCTTCAAACATTTTATGTATTCTGGCTTACTACGTAAATATCTAATTCAATTTAATGAATAGTGTTACTTAACCAAATCACAAATCCAATCTATGTGTTAAAACAGAATTCTTTCTTTCTTGTAGAAAAAAAGGATATTATATAAATGCCTAATCACTATGTTGTACACATGAAACTAACATAATATCGTATGTCAACTGTAATTAAAAAATAAAAAAAATTATTAAAAAAATTTAAACACATCATATAATATACTTTCTGATACTTAAACAATTTTAATCAAAGAATTTATAACTTGGTGTTCTAAAGACTGATTAGATAGATAAGGCCTGTTACCTTCCTGAAATATGAACTCTGTAGTTCAGATTGCCGAATTATTTATTCTGAGTTTCAGCAATACAATCATTAAATAGCAATAAAGTGAATTTCCCTTGGTAGTTCTAAAAAGAAAAAAGAGAAAAGATATTTTAGAACTTAATTTACTCAAATTTCCTCCTTGGTCTTTCGCTTTCTCATTCCTGTTATTTTTTTTTTTTTCTTGGAGGACTTGTTTTCTCTTTTGGTTCTTTCCTTCTTAGTCTTCAGTTCTGTCATTTTCCTTTCCATTAGTACTACCACAAAACTTCCCAGATTTGTTGAATATTGCTAAGTAAGGCTGTGGCTTTAATCTGTAGTATGTCCTGGAGAGCATCAATTTAGCTATTTTGTGGTATGGAAATCTATATAGCTTTCAATGCTCTAGTATGAATATCTTCACAATATATCATTTAAATGATATTCTTTTTTATTTGTCTTTTATTTTATTTTTTATTAAAATTTTTATTTTTTAATTATAGTTGACATTCAATATTATATTAGTTTCAAGGTGTACAGCATAGTGGTTAGACATTTATATAATTCATGAGGTGATCCTCCAATAAGTCTAGTATCACTAATACATATAATATTTTTATAATTAGAAATGTCAGCAAGGAACTCCTAAAATGTCATATTTTAGTTAATGTGGTTATATGCAATATTATTTCTGACATTAGCACCGTGTTAAATCTTTCCGAATTTATATAAGGCACAATATCTGAATCCATGGAACAGAAGTTAAATTTTTTCTTCATAAGCTTAAAACAATTCTCTAACTTAAGAAAATATAATAGAAAGAACAGGCTTTTAGTTAGTAAGAGTAAAACTCATTCTTTTCAGGTTGTTTAATTGGATGTTTATTCTTCATGTGATTTTATTCTCTAATTTTTTTGTTCTTTTTTATAGTACAGAAGGAAATAGTTACCATATACTTCTTCCTGAGGCACACACTGTAAATATGCTGTGAGTCAGGAAAACACTGAGAAGTTCCAGGGTTGGCAAATTATTTTAGAAGGAAAAAGTCATCAGAAACATGAGATTCCAAAGAAACAGATGTAAGAATTACTTTTTATGAATTTTTTTTGCAGAAAGTTTTCCTAATTTTCCAATTTGAGGAATTATGTAGGTGTATGGATCAGGATGGTTCAGAAAAAAAGATGTCAGGCTTTAGAAATTTAGAAAAAAAATTAAAAATTGAAATGAAATAATATTGTTTTCAAATTCAATTTCAAAGAGATTAATTTATGTAAGACCCTGGATAATTTGGCAGCATATAAATAGGTAGATATTATGTCTGCTTTCATTAAGAAAATCAGAACAATGCTGAGAGCAAAAGAAAGTAAAATCCTTTTAGCATTTCTACTTCAGATTTTTTTTCATGGCTTGTTTCTGTTTCGGGTGAGGACTTCTATTTTTCTTGAACTTACATATTGGACAAAATTAATTTGTTACAGAACTAGAATCTATGTGTTATTTGTTTCAGATATGCACAATCACAGTTGTTTTATATAAAAATCAAATAAAGAGAATAGTAGAAAATAGAGTAGAAGTTTTAGGATGTGAGTCTGGGAGTGATTTAGTGTGTATTTTAATTGTGAGATTATCATTGACATGTTATGTACCAGAGTGAGTTGTCAGCAATATCGTCATTCATAGTAACAGTAATGTAATATCCATATTAATATTAACATTAATATTTTATGAATGATATAAAGTTATGTCTCCATTGATATTTGTATTAATATTTTAAATTAGTCACATTAACTATGTTAAATATAGATTCAGAAAGAAGAAAGGGGTCTTAGAGATTTTTGGTCGGCCCTTCCACCCACAGTAGGAACCCCTTCCATAAAATTCCATCCCTACCTTTCCTTAAATGTTCGTGATGGAAATCTCACTACTTTATCATGCAATCTACTATACTGCATGAAAAAATATGATTTTGAGCTAAGCTCACCCATTTCTAGCTAGCAAAAGTGGTTGTGTTAAAAAAAAAAAAAGTGGCTGGAGAGAGTAGGAAGAGACAGAGTAGGGATCCTCAGGAAGTCCATGACTTGGCAGAGGGCCTAGCCAAGGGCATTAAATGCTGATCCAGAGAGGGAAAATTTAAAAACCACAAACCATATTGCTTCCCATGTTCCTGGCATCACTAGCTTCCCCCGCCCCAGCTGCTAGCTTTCCAAGAAGCTCGGGAAACTGTTTAACAAAATGTAAAGGACTCAAGTACTCTGACTTTTCATACTTTCTAGGTAGGATCAGGTCATATATTATCTTAGATTCAAGCTCTTTTTGTATTTTTGGCTAGTGTCCGTTCATTGGATATTTAAAAATGTTCTCACTTCTGTAGAGTCATTTATTACACTGACTAAGGAAGGCTTAGGTGCTGTAGCCACACTGACTGGGTTCATATCCTGCCTCTTCCGCTTGAGCATGTTATCTAACTTTTCTGTCCCTCAGTTTCCTCATGTGTAAAATGGGAATAAAATAGTACCTACCTTATTATGACATCTCAGTGTGTTAAAATGTGTGAGTACTTAGTTGTGTGCCTAGCATATAGTATTTACTCAATACACTTGTCTTTTATTAGAGAAGTTACACATTTCAGCAATACTTATACATTCTTATATTAATAAGTGAGGATTTACTTACTTGTTATTGAGAAATTTAATCTCTTATTTTGTGTATGTAAGTCAATGCATTAGCAATGGGTTTTAAGACAGCCATTTAAGACAGTATGAGTCATGGGGAAAGAAAAAGATTTCTTCCTTCTGCTGAAATATTTCTTTCACGTGATTCCTAAAATATTCCCCCAAAGAGACAAACTTTTATTCCACCTTTAAAGAGAAATAATTTTAAAAGATACACTCTAGAATGTTACATAATACAGTATACCTTGATTTATAATAAAATATTAATGGTTGTCAGATTCTTTGTAGTTTTGAAAGGGCGAGATGGAAAAGGGAAAGATGCGAGAGTGAGGATAGCAATGAAGGGGAAACAGGTGGAGAAAAAGGGAAGCTGAAAGCACAGAAGCAAGCTCACCGCATTATTTTGTTTCTCGGGTCTGTCCTATTTAGCTTTATGTAAATTCCCAAAATAGTTTGAGTCCTGTGGAATTGGGAAAATGTCTTCCTTAATGGGAAATAAGCCTGCGAATTCTTTGAGAGTCCTTTCTCTCACTGCTCTGGCGTCTTCTCCTGGAATATTTGGAACTTCGAGATGATTTACTTTTATAATTGGATGAAAAAAGAAATTGTGTGTTTGCCCAAATATGTCATTCTACTAAACTTAGCCCCTCTCTCTTCTAGTCCTCAATACTTCTCCCCCAGTGGTCCCTATTGTTTTTAAAAGCACCACCATTCCAGGCTGCAAAGCACCATTCCAGGCTGCAAAGCACAGCTTCTACAATTCTGTCTGAAGTTTCTTTCGAGGCCGCTCATGATCTTGGTAGCCATATCACTATCTTGGTTCAGATTTTTACTCTTTATATGACAACTTCTAATTGATTTTGAGCTTTCGTTTCTCCCTCTCTACCTCTAAATGATTGGAAAATCTCAATCCACCATTTAACTCCTTTGCTGAAAAATTTCTAGTGCTTCCGTATCGCCTAACATGGAAAAATCTATTTCATTAGTATAGCTGGCAAGGTCATTCCGGAAACCTGCTTAGCCCAAGATTCACCTGCTGTACTTGCTCCTCATAACTTGGGTAGCAGCATTGAACTACTGGCTCTCCTTAAATGCATTATGCTTTTTCATACTGTTCTCTCTGCTTAGAATGCTTATTCTCTTTTTAACCACCCTTTGGGCTCTGAAGAACCTTTAGGACCCTGATAAAATGTGACCACCATGTGCAGTTTTTCCTGATATTCCTAGGAAGAACAGATTTTTTTCTTTACTCCAACAGTTAGCTGTGTGTTCATGTACTGATCACTGTACTTCTCACAGAATGGTCCAGTTTTCTTATTTTTTTTAATTTTTAATATCTTGTTTGTTCTTCTATGAGTTTCAAGAAGGGAGGACAGGGTTTGAATCTCAGGTACTCAATAAATATTGATTGTTCAATGGCTTATATCCCAGATTCCCCATCCCCACCTATTGAAATGCTACTTTCTAAGGCCCAACTCAAACAATTTCCCTGATGGCACCTTTCTGATTCTCTTCTACCCAGAATGTTTTTTGTTTTTTGTTTTTTTTTTTTTTAAATAAAAACCTATGATAATTTAATAATTTCTTTATTCCTCTGATTTATAACTTTTAAATACCTTATAATTAAAAAATTACCTATTTTTTTGTAAGTTAACTAAATGGAATTTGTACAAGTCCTATAATCAAGAGATGTTTAGAAGGATATTTGCTGAACACAGTTAAGCCAGGGACAGGCAATCCTTAGTACAGCTTCTGAAAAGATATGGGCAGCCCAAATACTTTTTATTCCAAAACTTTTCCCATAATGTCTGATTTATTTCACTGCAGTTTATATATTTGTTATTGGTAATGAAAGTATCACACAGTAATTCACATAGTAGAAGGGGATTCATTCAATCTGATTTCTTTTCTTTAAAGCTAGTTAATGTTGAAAGATGGAGATAGAAAATTTGACCACCAGAAGGAAGGTAATCTAGTTGCAGAGAGAACTTGGGGTGAGGGTAGAATGGCTGGATTCTACCTTGGCATTCTTGGGACAATAAATACTGGTACTAGGGACTAGAATGGAGGCTGAGCAAAGGAAGGGAGATGATGCCACAGACAACTACTATCTGTTTTGAAAATTTTCTAGAGTTACGTTAAATAGTACTTTCTTCTTCCAGTCTGGCACCAGGAACCAGAATGCAGAGTAGACCTGATAATAGTATGGGTCAGATACATTGAGGGGCAAATAGAGTTTCATGGGGACTTTGACATTTATTTGATGGGGAAAATGTGCCCACATTTCACAGACTCTTAATAAATGCTTGGAGCATCACCTGCTCCTAAGTGGGAGATGCATAAAATAAACTTATACACAATTTAATTTATTTCTTATTGGTAAATTCAAAGGATTATATATAATATCTAATGTAAAAGGATTTAATTGGAATAATTTAAGAGGAGGGAGGAGGAGCTGAAAGAAAACGGTAGGCTAAGAATTAAACAGACGGTAGAAATAGATGTGAAGAACTTTGTAAAAAAGCTATGCGAAAGTGAAATTGTATTATATTATTTAAATCACACGTTTGATGGTAATCCGTCAATATATTTGGACGATTGGAAACATTTTACAAAAGGAGGAAATTAATTCTGGGGGATAGGCAGCTGAAAAGCATTGGGAGGAAAAAAATATTTGGGAGTCATTAGATATCTCCCTGGGAGATAGAGTTGGCAAAATGGCTGATTTTAAAAGGTTAACTATTCTCCTGAAGTCTCCCGAAAGACTGTAGAGTAGCTTCATTTTATTTACTTTCTTAGAAAATGTTTCAACACTTAAAAATTTAGCAAGGAGAACACAAAGACGTTACATACTTTTCCAAACTAAACACTACTAATTGTAAAATTTCATCAAATACAAATGGAAGCTTTTTTGATAGTATTTGTTTGCTTGTTTTTAACAGTTTCAAATTATTTGAAGAAAGGAAATATTTCATTTTCTTCGGAGGCCCAATTGTATGCTTCTGGGTTCCTAAACTCCCGTCTAGACCTGCAGGCATAATTTGGGGTGTGTGTGTGTGTGTGTGTGTGTGTGTGTGTGTGTGTGTGTATATATATATATATATATATTTTTTTTACGAGGTGTGTCAACATCTTACTAACTTCTCAAGTGTCAATGGCCCTGAAAATTTAAATCCACTATACTAGATCATCTTTGGGACACCCAGCTCTCAATGTGCTTTTAATTCCACGGACCTTTGTTCTTTTAGGATTTATTTTTTCAGTTTTTGAAACTCCTCCTTACACATACATGAGTAAGAAAGCATCTATGATTGAAATGGAAATGATGCCCTGAGAGGCAGACTACATTTTGGAAGTTCACCCTCGATCCAGGGCTGGGGAAGGGAGCGATGTCGCGTGGCTCCCCAGGTCCGCGCGCCCTTCCTCAACACAGGCAGCGCCGCTGGGGCAGCTCCAAGTGCGTCGAGAAGTGTAATCCCTCCGCTAAGTACTTGGCTCTCAGTCTCCAATCACTAGTGGGAGCTGGAGAGGGCAAGTGAAAAAAAAATTCCAGAGGCAGCCGAGGAGCGAGAGGAAAAAAAAAGTCCGGCGGCAGCGGCGGCGGCGGCGGCAGAGCGACCACGGCGGCCAGGAGTTGACGGTGCGGTCGGCGCGGGGCGCGGAGTTGGCGCGGGGCCTGCGCGGGCGCCGGGACGGTTCGGGATCGCAGGGACTGCGGCGCCGAGGACGCCAGCGCCGTAGCGCAGCGGCGGGTAAGGCGCGGGCGGGCGCGGCGGGGTCGGTCCCGCGCGCGGGAGGCTCTGCTGAGCGGGCGGGAGCTGAGCGGATGCGGGGCCGACGCGGGGCTCGGCAACGTCGCTCGGGGCAGGAGCGAGCGCGCAGGAGCGAGGACAAGAACGAGCAGCACGGCCGTGGGGCGGCGGGGAGGGAGGGGTTCAGGCAGTGGCCGCTGGGCTTTGTGCGCGGGAGGCTCTGCTGGGACCCCGAGACCTCGTGTCCGCGCTGCAAGGAGTCGGCAGCAGAGGCGGGTGCGGGCGGGACACGTGCTCCGTAGTTGGGGAGTCGGGACAGCCGGCCCAGGGATGGGGCGGGAGGGAGAGTGAGACGCAGCCCGGGAATCAGGGAAATGGGAGGGAGCGCGCCGGCCGGGGACGAGGAGCCCGCCGAGACAGGACCCGAAGACGCCCAGCTAGAACGGAGCCACCTGCCTCGGACGCCTCCTGGGACCCAGCCTTGTAGCGGGAGAAAGTGCGCAGCGGGCTGATCCGCGCGTCCCGGACTTGGCTCTGTCTGCTGCTACTGCCTGTCTCTTTCTCTCTATTGCTCGCTCTGTCACGTTCTCATGTTTCTGTCCGTCTTCTTCTAGTCTCTGTCTTTCTCCTCTCCCCACCCCCTCTGTCTTGCTCTCCCTGGGTCTGTTTGTCTCTCTGTCTCCCCACCCCCTTCTCTTGTCTTTCTGTCTCTGTGTGTCCCTCCCTCTCTGTCGCCTTATCTTTGTCCCTCTCTGTCTCCCACACTCTTTCGTTCTCATTTGGAGGCTGCCTTTCTGCTTCTTGTCTCATCATCTTTCCTTTGCTCTGTCTCTCGCTCTCTGCGCCCATTTGTCTTCTCATCCCTGTTTCTGTCAGGGCTCGGTTCTGTCTGTCCCTTGCTGGTGTTAGGATTTTAAACATTAAGAGATCTTCCGGAAGTTGTCGGGTGCGGTGTCATACTCCTTTTGAGCCGCACCACTCCAGCTAGATTCGGGTCCTTCTCACTTGTTTTCTATACATTGGGAACACTGTGGCTTCCTTGAGTTATTAGAAATTGCTCTTAGTCACCGCTCCACTAAGGTGAGGTCAGTGACTGAGCAGCCACAAAGGTGCCAGTGAAAGAAAACAGAAGAAGAGAGTTGTTTAATTGCCTTCAATACATAAAGAGAATGTACCAAACATATCTGGAGTGAAGCACAAACACCTGAGTAAAGGTTCTTGAATTCTGGAAAGAAACACAAAAGTCTCCACCAATAATGAGAAAACTCCGCCAGAAAATATTTGAAAATAATTCGAAAAAGCACTTATGGAAATTTCTTGCTGTACTAAACTGACGCCAACTAATATGTTTTCTTACATATTTTTTAGGATCCTAGTGACAGCTCTTCTAATTATTGTTTTGGGAAAATTATGGGGAATGCCCTGTGTCAACTGGGACATTTGTTTTAAGAAAATATTCAATCTGTACTGTTACGACTTTTTACACTCTAGTGATCAAGAAGAATTATTTCTGACTGCAAAGAAAATAGGAAAGGATTTGTCAGTAATTTTAAAACGAGACATTCCAGAGATCAATAATTTCTTTGGAAAACTTTCACTATAAGGATGTTTTGAAGGATATTACATCTTAATGAAATATGCAAGTTATTACACACTTAGATCATTGTGTGATGCAAAAAAGGTTGGATGCTATAAGCAAATCGTAGTGATTTTTTTTTTTTTTAATGGGAAACATAGCTGGGAAATTAATTGCTCTGATTTTCACTGTTTTCTTTAGTCCTGCATAATGTACCTTTGTTTTTAGCCAAATATGGCCTAGGGCTACAAAACTTGATACAGTGTGTTATTTGTCTAATCTGACTCACCATTTAGAAAACCACCTTTTCCTTTTGGTTACAAGATATAAGTTGATATGATCTCATTACTTATATAGTAGGGTCTGCTGATGAATTTTAATGGCACTGATTTGTGATTTTAAATCAAAATGTTAGTTTTTGGTGAGTTAAAATCTTGATTTATGTCATGTTAGTGAATCATCACTATTTATAGGGGCTTTGCCACCTTGTCTGCCAGGTGCTGTACAGCATTTAGCTCAGGCAGGGTTGTCTGAAATTCCCGGTTAGATTATTGTCCCTGAGTGACGTGCTGCCTCTACTCATGGTGTGTTCATATATGTCCCTCAAAATGTTCCAGTCGTTAACATAACATTTATTAAAAGGAAATTGACTTAATATTTTCCTCATAAACTTTGAAAACTGTGTGAGATGGCCCGATAAATTATTTTTATTACAGTAAATGCTGATTTTATTATTTGTTTATAAGGCAGTTTAAAATGTGATATCTTTTGGTACATATAGCACTCTCCACTCTTCCTTAGCACTCAACGTATATTTATCATTCAAATATAAAATCAGTTGTCTTCTAGTCCAACCTAATAAAGCCTTTCCTGATTCTCATAAGCACCCTTATTGCTGCCTCTTGGGGGGCTGCTGAGCATACTTCTTTTGATGTTCACTTCTTCACTGTATAATGACTTGCTTGGCTCTTCCTCACTGGGCTGTTTTCTCATTGAGCTGAGATAGCGTTTCTTTTCTTTCCTTCTCTGAATTTCAGATGCCCAGCAGAGTACCTGGCATATGAAAAATACTCAAACAATACTTGAAAGATTATTCGTTTTCTTGTTTGTCTCTAACTTGTGATACTAATTCTTAAGGGAAATACATTAGCATGGTAATAATCACTGATCTTAGACTGAGGAATGAATGAGTCTTAGGAAGCATCTTATCGTACACATTAATATTAAAGATGAAGTGGCCGAAGCTCAAAGAGTTTGAAGACCATGCTCTGAAATAGACAGCGAAGTCACTGGACTGTGGAACCAAGACCTTGTGCTATTTTCACTGTCACAGTTCTTTTCACTGGACTCCGGCTTGCCTTTTTTCATTGGAAGTGGCTAAAGCTATTATTAGACTGTAACAATTGTCTAAACACTGACGATTTCTTCTCATGCCAGCCTATAATAAGAGTCTTGCATGACATTTATCAATTTGCAATAACTGATAAGCATTTGTCATACATAAGCATGGAGGCAACGTTTGCCTTTCAGAACATTGACTTCTAAGGTGCTTTTCTGTGCTAAGCATTGTTTTGAGTGCTAACTGTGTCATCTTGGGAAGAATATTTCTACCTGCAAAAACGATTTAAGCTCTCCTAAATTTTCTCCTCTACTTTTTGTGAGTGTGTTGAAGCGGGGTGGAGAGGAAACGAAGTTTGGACCAGATTAGGGGCTCTTTTTGAAGTTTTTCTTTAGGGACCACCAGTTTAACTCCCAGAACAACTGCAAATTCATCTGTTTCACATATCTGACTTCTCTGTGAGCTTTTGTTTCAAAAAAGGCTAACAGTTTGAAAAAGTCTTGGAGACTACTTCACTTGATGTTTTCTGATCTTCTAGCTCTTAAATTTCATAATCAAGATAATTTCTAGCTCTTAAATCTGGGGATCTGGAGGGTGGTTGATAAAAGTATTAAAGATAGAAGGAGATTTTGCCTGAGAGATACTCACTTCAGGTTTCCATATGCTAAAATTGACATGATGGCAGAAACTGAAGTAGAAGTTATTGCCATATACAGAGGCAGGCTGGAATTCAGGGGAGGGAGGGGCCGGGGCTAGAAATATGGATTTAACAGTCATTCACATAGAATTAATGATTAAAATTGAAGAAAAGAAAACTTGTCAGGAATAGGATCTTGAGAGAAATAAATGAAGATTTAGGGGTGGACAAGAGGGACATTTAATGACACTTCGGAATCTTTGTTAAGCTCATCTATAGTATTAAGATAAAAAAGATAATGCATGATTTACATCAGACAGTAATCCATTTTCATGACTTTTAGAATATCCATTGACATGCTAGTTATCTTAATTACATTCATTTTTGTTTAAATGTTTGAGTGCCTACTCTCTGCCTGGCATTATTATACACTTCGAGGACATTGCAGCCATCTGAGACACAAGATCCTTGCTGTCATTGAACTTGCACTCTAGAGAGTGGAATCGCAATGAACTATAAACAAGTACATGAGTAAGATTATTTTCAATAGTGAAGTTGTCACGAGGAAAAATAAGGGTGATATGACAGTGAATGACTGGGCTACTTTCTATGCAGTGATCAAGGAAGGCCTCTCCAAGGACATCCCTGAACAACAAGAAAAAGCCAGCCCAGTGAAGATCTGGGAGAATGTCCTGGCAGAGGGAACGTGAAGGCTGTCTCTAAAGCAGCAACAAGCTGGGCGCACACTGGCCTGTGTGGTTGCACTCAGGCAGTTGGGGGAAGTGGTAAGAATGAGGTCAGGGAGATGGCCAGGCCCTTACGAAGTATGCATTTTATCCAAAGTACATCTGATTGACCCACCCTGGAGGATTTTAAACAGGATTTTAAATCTGACTTAACATGTCTGTCTGCAGTATGAGCAAGAATGCTGAAGATAATGTGGGAGGCTTTGAGGAGGAACTGGTTGAGAGTTCCGTGGTTTCCCCAAGGGTGGAACCTGGAGAGATGGATCAAACACTGTTCTTATCACTGAGTAAGAGTCACTGAGTTGAATTAGGCTTTTTTTTTCCCTTTCTTTTTTTTTTTTTTTGCCTTGATCTACATTACAGCAATTCTCTGGTTCAACAGTTGCTTTTACTTTTAAATTGCAGACCTCAGCACCTCATAGTTCCCAGATGTCACATAAAATTTGCATTCTGGTTACAAGGGAAAGGAAGCAAGTCAGAATTCTCTAATCAGGTTTGAGTGTCATTTTTCTCTACCCCTCAGCTTTGAAAACGTTGCAAGCTTCTTGAAAGACTCCACTGTAAAGTTCACGTTGTTAGATCTGGAACTCACCCATCGTTGTACCCTAGGCCCTTGCAAAGAGCTAGTATACAGTAGACATTCAGTAAATATTTGTGGAATGCTGTTGGATGCAGTCTGCTAGAGACCCATAGTTTTCATTCATTTATTTTTCCTATCAACCAGTATATGGCTCCATGTGCCTTCAGCTTTAGAAGATATTAAGTAGCAAGTTTAGAAATGATTTTTCTGATGGTTGTATTTACTTACTGGCTAAAGGCAAAAAAAGATACAATCCAATATATTGCCTTATAACATTTCTTGCCTGGCTGTCTTGAGATAAACATTTTAGTCATTTTCATAGCAGTTAGATAGATATGGACTTAAACAAGTACAGACACATCTGTCACTAGTTAATTTGTTGATTTATGAATCTAAAATGATTCCAAGGAAGTCTGTAATGATGATGCCTTTGTCTAAATTAATGTCTTGATAGAAATCAGTGAGTTTTATCTAAGTAATACACTTTACAACCATCTACAAAAAGTGCTAAATTATTATCAGTTCTTTTTCTGGAAACAAGCCACTATTCTGCTGTTGTCCAATAAACATTTAGCCATAATGATACACACAGTGGGGGAGTATCCCCACATTCCTCTTGTTGCAGAATGTAGCGCTCTACTTAAATGGGTTGCAAACTACTGACATCACATTTTTATGTATCTAGCAATTATCTTTCACTATTTCTTTAGAGCTTTTTCAGTTATTCAAGAATCCCTTCTGCATTTCTTTACTTTTTTTGCCCTAACCATTGTGTTGTATACTTGAAACTAATAAAAATGTATTACCAAAAAAACCCCAAACAACAAAAAACCCAAAACAAAACAGAAAAGGAGTCCCTTCTGTATGTGGACGTCTTCTCTTCCCGTCTAACTTGATTTCGCCAAAACCTCATGTGTTGTTCCCATTATCTTCTATGTCAGGCATCCTCCGTTTGCCTCTCCAGATCCACTTCTACCTCATGCTTTCTGCTCACAAGAACACCTGGGTGAACAGCTCTGATTTCCAGATGGCTTAGGGCATTGGGGAGCCCCAGCAGGGATTAGAGGGAGGTTGGAGAGAGGGTATTTATTCTCTTGGCTCCTTCTCTGCTAGATCAACTTGGGCTGCCTGTGTCCCTCACAGAAAGTCACTGCTCTCTTTAGGTAGCCTTCTCTATATTACTCTGTCCTTTCAGATTCCAGTAATCTCTGGAACAGCTCTGCTTTTACTTCCCTGATTTACTCCACTACCATTCAAGTTCTTTTACATTCCTCCTCCTCTTCTTATCAGACGTGGTAACAGTTAAGGCCCCATTTTCTGTTAATTCAGCTTCTGAAAAGCCTCCTTTTTTTGGGAAACCTATTGGATTGATAAGAGCATCTATCAATCTACTGGGCATCTACTTTCCACTCCAAATTTTATGCTTCTGTCTATGCACAATGGCACGGAAAACCTATGTTGTTATTATATAAATACTTTTCTGTCAACCAGTTTATTGGTTTCAACTTCTTACTTGATAGCCTGTATACCTTCTACGTATGTAATTTGGTTGTCTCATTCATTCTTTCAATCATTCATTAATCCAGTGCAAATTTATAGACTCATTAGGACCAGACACTGTGCTAGGCACTGTGGATACAAAAAGGCAGAAATGTATCTTTATTTGAGATGAGCATTGGGGAAGAGGTAGGAAATAAAAAAAACTAAACAATATTTACAAATTAAATTTATGATTAGTGCGGTGAAAGAAATAGTGTGCAGTGGTAGGGAGTAATAGAAAGGAGTAGCATTTGCTTGAGAGCACAAGCAACTGAAAGGCAGGGGTGCTTGTTTCTAAGTGGCTTTTGTTGACCAGCATATTATGCAGGCTCTTCAGGTGTGAATTTTAAAAGCTTTTCTCAATGATATAAATAATAAATCTTCTTGATAGGAGAATTAGAAATTTCAGGTAAACCTACAGAAAATAAATTGCCTTATACTATTATCTAAAATCGCTATTTTGATGCACACATATATATATAACCTTTAAGAATTTTCTTGTGCATTTTTATGTATTTTTAAACAAAAATAAGATCTTGTTACTTGCATTTTTCACTTAACCATACATGGACAACACCATTCTATATCAATCTATTCATTTTGAAACATAATATTTAATGTATAATAATTTAATATAAAATCACAAGCTTCCCTGTCTTCCTACTGGGTTATATTTATTAGAATTTTTAAAAAGTAAGATAGGCATGAAGAAGAAAACAAAAATGATCAATAATTCTACCACACATACAATCTTTGAAAATTATGAGATACTTAGAACTTAAGTCATGCAGATTTTTATTTCACCCAAACTCCTTTAGATTGTAATGTCTGATAAAATTAATTAAATGACAACAGAAAGGGAAAATAATTTAAACAAACTTCTCTTGTTTAGTAATCACTTTCAAGATATTTTTAGGTCTAATACCATTGCTAGTTCTTTTTGTCTCATTATATATTTAGTGAAAAATTGGAGTTTGAGGTAGTATGAGCTATTTGACTAATTCAGATAAGCAATTTACATATAACAGTATGTTTTACTAGATTGCATTTGTTTTCCCAGTATGTTCCACAGAACAGTGGTTTTGTGGAATGTTTGGTGTGTAGCCAGCCCGAGAAAGATTCCGTGGGTGGCCCCATAGCCTTACTGGTTAACTGTGGGGACTCTGGAGTTGGCTTGGCTCGGCTCTGAATCTTGGCTTTATCATTTGTTAGCTGTGTGACCTTGGCCAAGTTACTGAAACTTCTGTGTCTCAGCTTCATTATCTGTAAAATGGGAATGACAATAATAGTGATTATAGGTTTGTTTGAGGATTAAAATAGTGTATATTTGTAAAGTGTTTAGAACAATGCCAGGCACATGGTAAATACCACAGAAGCATTGATAAGTAAATAAATGATCTAAGAAGTCTTGGAATTTTTTGTATTTTAAAACTGCAAGCTTTTCTGAGACTTTATTATGCTGGTGTGCATTGTGACAATCCTAAAAAGGAGTTTTTGACCCTTCTAGTTTTCCCTGCATATATCACTGGACTAATATGCCTCAGAACATACTTTGGGAAAAGATGAATACAAATAATTGAATAAACATTTAACCAGTGTATTGTCTCCCGAAAGAAAGGGACCGTTCTTATTGCCAGCATTTGTTCTTCTACCTATCACCCTTATCATAGAGTAGGAACCAAACACAGCTCTTTTTTTTTTTTTTTTTAATTTTCTCCCTCTTTTCCATTTTAGAGGTAAAGTGAATTTTCTTTTTCATTATCAGAGAAAGAATTTCTGCCGTTACAGATGTATCTGCTGGGAATTGTTGAACTCAAGGTTTACAGTGTATAATATTTTTAAAAAATCTACTTATTGTTATTTTTTCTAATAATTAAGAGTACATATTCATTGAAGTGAACCTGAGAAGTATAGGGAACTGTAACAAATAAAATAAAAATCGCTCTTCTAACACAAAGAAATAGCCACTATTAACATTTTGGGTCTTTTTTTTTTTACATGATTGGGAACATAATATAATATAGTTTTGTGTCCTGCCTTTCTTTTTCCATTGACTTTATTTATATAATATTCTCAGTCCAAGACATGCAGTGATTTCTGGCCTACAGATGATTGGTAATCTACATTTCAAAAGAGCTTCCTTCCTTACTTACCGAATCCTGTGGCCAGAGACAATATGAAAATAAAATGGTGTATCTAGAATGAGTTTCTCTCTTATTTTAAGTATTCTCGGAAATTGGAACCACCTGGTAAGCAGTTGGCAATTCTGTTTAAAAGACCTGGAGTAGGTGACCTCAGGTTGCTTCATTTTTATGAGTCATTCCAGTGTTCTAGCCAGCAGCCAGATGGACGCACAGGAATCCATGACCAGGCGGGTTTGGAGGCATTACTTACTCACCCTGAATGACTGTGAGTGAATTTATATAATGTTGAGATTAACTAGGAAATGTTATTCAGAGAAACCTGAATTATTCCAAAATAAATATAACTTTAATTTTTAAATAATAAATCTGTTTTTTTTTTTGGTGTGTGTTGGAGGTAGGGGTTCTAATAATATACTGATATGGAAGACAAACATTGTCTCTAAGTATTTTATCTTGTCCTATAATTTTGAATAGAAATAATATTGTATTTATATGGCAGTACATAAGTAAGAACTTCAGAAATACTAATTGTCATAAGTTTTACTCTGTGTACTTCATAAAGGATGGATGCTGTAGTGATTGGAATATATCTGCTCAGTAAGTCCTTTTCCATTCAAAAGTCCTCAACAATTTTGAATCCATCTCACTTGAGATTAAATTAATTATTCTTTAAAACACTTATCTTTAACATCTGCAGCAAATGAAAATATTTAAACTCTTTCTGAAGAGGAAAACCATGCTACACTGTTTAATTGAATTAAATTAGCTTTTCATGGAAATTTACCTAGGAGCTGGTTCTGGAACCAATTTGGAAAATGATCTTTGTATTCTGTGGCATTTATGTTTGATTATGTTTTTCTTAGTAATTCTCAATGGACCTGATTCACTCCTTGCTTTAGTCATCAAACCTTTGCAATTTTTGTAGGCAAATTAGGTATTTCCTACCCCATAATTATGCATATTTATGAAATAATGTATGCTTCCTCCTTATATATAGATGTTATAAGAAATTCTTAATTCTGTAACTTAATTCTGTAGCATTCTATAGACTATGTTAAGGCTGAGAGAAAACAGTCATATATAAATTAACTTCTTCCAAAAAATGTTTTGTAGAATTTAAGTTTTGACACCTTTACTGATAAAGGAAGAGCTGGTGTTTGTAAAAACAGATAATCCAAAACTTCTTATAAATCTATTGCCTGGGAGCAGTCTGTATTTAAGAAGCATCAAAGATTTTTCACAGTATATTTTCTGCATTCTCTCTTATGCTGTAATCTGTTGTTTTACAAAACCGTGAAGAAATTGAAAATTGCTTACAAAAGCTCAGTTTTCAAGTTTTTTAGCTATAAAATTTATCCTTTATGATCAACAGCATAGGGACATTATTTTATATGCTTGGTACAAGGACTATAACATAATGCTTTTATTTTTTGAATACTCCATATTTAGCAGCTTAAAGATATTTGAAACATATTTAGCTTTTAAAAAAACCTTCGTGGTATCTGCCACAATCTGAATGTTAAAATTGGGCTATTTTCTCCTCAATACTGTGAATACATGTATGTTCACTGCATTCTCTTTTACTCTCCTCTAACTACCTCCTCCCCTTTCCCTTCTTCCTTCTCTTTTTCTCTCTCACTTTTGCGCTTGATTTGCAAACACCGTTTCCTCTGACCACTTTTTTGAGCCAGAGGAGGTTAAAACATGCTCATTCTATGATCCTGACCCTCTAGGATACTTCCAGCGTCCTTACTAGCTTACTGTCTTCTGATGGATTGGAATTTTGACTGAGTTACCATAATTTGAATGATAATTGGTATTCAGTAGACATAATATTAAGATACTTTAATATTATCACAGACTGATAATAACAGTAAGACGTATTTCTATTTTGTTATGTAATCACTCATTTAATTGTATAATTTCATTCAAAGTGTTTTGATGGAATGTCCATGTTTTAAACATTTAAACAGATTTTCACAACTAAAAAAAAAGCTGAAAATGACACAGACATATAGTATATAAAATATGTTGTAGATATCACTTCGGACTAAAAACTTTTCATTCCTTAATAGAATCTCTTTGATATACAAAAATCTGTAATTGTGTTATGTAGGATTTTCACTAAATACTCTCTAGCTCCTATTTTATTTGAAATTTCATGTATTTATAATTGTGGTTTGAAATTCGTTATTATGTGTCGATCAACATTTTTCTGATAACTTACTAGCATGTAGCCTGACTTACCATGAGACTAAATTCCTTTTTTTGGCTCATCTTGCCTAAACCTGGAAGGTATAATGCAGTTTAACGATAATATTTTACATCTTTAGTTTGTGAATAATGTCTTTCTTATAAATAGAATTATTAAATATTTATGCAGTATGAATGAACTTGATGCTATATGTGTCAGAGAAATAGTGTCTTGCTCTCAGGGAAAAGATGTTTAAAATCACATAATACACTATCAAAAAATAAATGCAGAGCACAAATAAACTGAGTGTAGGAAAGACAAAATAAGTCAGTGAGAATATTTATGAAATTCCAGGTTGATGCAATCTATTATTCTGTCCTAAGGCAGTGCCATCAGGGGCCATGTTAAAGGAGTCTAGGATTGGTGTTCCGTGATTCCACTTTTAAAATTTACTGAATTTTAGTTTTCTTCAATGTAAACCACTGTTCTCTTTTTGGAACTGATGAGAATTTCTTTGTTTGGCTTCTTGGCTTTATATTTCTTCCTGAATGAAATTATGTGTTCTAGTTGAAGTATAGCAGCCATTCGTTAGCTCTACATGTGTCTCGTCCATGCTTTCCATTGTTGTATAGAGGCTACGAGTCTTAACATCTCCAATGTTTCCTTGTTACTTCACTTTTATAGGCTTAAAGATTGCTGATTTTTCTTGTTTTTCTTCATAGGTCCTGTGGTCCACTTGATTATTTATTTTTATTTATTTATATTTTTATTTGTTTTGATTTTCCTCAGTTTCTAAATCTTTTTTGAATTAGAGTTATGGTTTTTTTTCATTCAGCAGTAGATATTTTTGGAGGGCTAGGCTGTGTTAGGCTAACACCGCACGTAGTATTATAGGTAAAGAAGAACTGTATTTTTAAGTAGGATGAGAATAGTGGTTTTGTTCTTAGGTGATGTTGGTGCCATTGTTAGCTTTGTTGGCCACGGGAACACATCAGTGCAGTGACTTTCAAGCTCCTTGCTGTTGTAGCTAAGGGTCATTATCCTGAGAAGTACAGTCTGTATATTTCCTCCCCTAATGCATAACCCCATAGTTTTCCACTTTGAATCTTATTAGATGTCCCCCTAGTAACTCATAAAATTTTGGAAATCTTGTAGGTTATCCCACTGTCTTGGCATTACACATACTGGAAAAACTTAGTATCTTGCAGACCTGGAAAATTTAATTTACATTTCCTCTTCTACATCATTTATAAAGACGTTAAATAAGACCACTTCCAGCACCTTTGCTATTTATAGTTTTCCTGCCAAAGCAATGCCTTTTTTCACTGTATTCTTTGTTTCTCCAGTAAAAGTTAACCTAATCCTATGGTGACTCAGTTCTTTTTAATAACTTTTGTGGTAGTACCTTGTCAAGGGCTTTTTAAAAAAATGGAGTGGATTATATCCACTGGTTTCTCTCTTGAGGCTCCACTCAGCTTTTAATTTGCCAACACATGAATACCCCTGAAAAAATCAAAGCTAGTCCTCCTGCCATTACCTAAATTCTTCAGTGACCTTATGCTTTAGCATATATAGACCTCACAAATTTGCCAAATTTCTAAGAAATATTTATAACACTAAATTGGAGAAATTTGGAAGGCTGTGGATAAAAAAGGCGAAAGTGTTAGCATTGATGTAGATGGTTAAGCTATATAAGCAAGCAAAAAAAGAGGTTACCATGTTTGAGTCTTTCTTAGATTCCAATAAATATGCTAAATAAGCCCATCTCATTTAAGATAGTAGTGATTGTCATCCATTTTACTTTTGAAGGAACTTAAGGCACAGTGAGATTCAGCAGGTGGTAGTCCAGGATTCTAATATAGGACCATCTGATTCTAAATCCATGTTTAAAGGATGGAGGCCTTATTAAATCCAGATTTTGTGTTAATTATTGATGACACAGATGACCAGTACTCAACCTTGATGGTCCATGAGTTTGGAAAGATTCCCAAGGGATGGAAGAGACCTGGGGATAACAACTGTATGGGATGGTAATTGCTTGTGAAAGGTGCTGGAAGAGCATAGAGAAAGGTTGATTATTAAAGAGCGTTCGAGATAGAGGCTTGGCTTATTGATCGTATTTTGAGAAGCGAGATGGATAGAGAAAATGTTTAAAAACTTTAAAAAAAATATATTTTGTACCTTAAACGGTATAGTCTCCACCCCTCCGCCCCAACCTCTTGCCCTTTCAGTTATGGATCATATTTATATGGAGAGTACTGGCACTGTCTTTTTTAGAGCAGAGTTACCACATCTTCACTAAAATTGACTTCTCTTTGATCCACATTTTTGTGTGTGTGTGAGAGAAAGAAAGAGATAGTTAGCTTATTATGAGAGGCATTTAAGATGGGTTAAATGTAGTGGCATTTTAGTGAATTTGGGAAATCAAATAGATCAGGTAATTTGCTAAGAATACATAGATGCAAATGATAAAAAAAAGATTATTTAAAATTGATCAATTTATCTGAAATGACATTTTTAAATGTAAACAATTATTTCGAAGGAAGTACCATACCGTATACCTAATAGTAAACATTCGCAAAAGTTCAGTTAATGGAAGGGACCAAAAGATATAAATTAAAAGCATAGTTTAAATCTTCAAAGAGAGTTTAATTTTGAACCTCTTGTAAATCATTTTTTTCTAATATTTAAATGGACTTTGGATCATCATCTATAATAGATATATTACCTAAATTTTACCTCCTCTATTTTGATTTGTCAGAATATGCTAGAGTGAAATGAAATCACTGCTGCTGTTCTTCAAGCTGGTTTGCAACCTTCTAAAGTGACATTGTCTGCCTGTCAGACAGCTTGCTTTATATCCTTTCAAGTGTCTTTTCTAGAAGGAGTTATAAAACCTCTTTTTTTTTGTTTTAAGCATAACACTGTTTTGTTTTTGTTTGTTTGTTTTCAGAGCAAAATGCAATGGGGTCTATTGGCTGTGGCCATAGAGTTTAGTCAAGGCAGAATTATTAAATTAAAAAAGAAATCTTTAGTTTCCAAAATAAAGATTAAATATGTATTTTACGTGGAGCCAAAGTACTATGAGGAAAGCAAAATTTAAAATAGATTTAGGCATTAAAAGCAAAATGGTAAATTGAAAAAAACAACATTAAAATATTACATATGTGTTAAATCAACACGTTTTGCTAGTCCAGTGATGATCATTTGATTTTGCAAGTGTGTATAAATATCACGAAAACATACTAAGCTATAGTAAAATTCATAACAAATCTAAAGCTTCCTTAGTGACTTCTTATATTCCAAAATACAATTTTTCCATTATGGAAAATTGTGTTTATGTTCAACATAAATAATCGGATATTTGTTTCACTAATGATCCAGATTATTTTAAAATCATGTTACTGGATTTAACGATGCGACCTCTGTTCTGCAGCCTATACTGTAGGCTTGTTATGCATGTCAAGGGTATTTCCTTTTGTTTGTTCTCATTTTACCTGCCATTTAGATCACTGAATGACCCCTTCATAATTTTATTATGAAACTGTATAATAAGGAAGGACTAGTTGATTATTTTTTACTTTAACTTTCATAATCTTATATAATTCAGATCTTCTTTGTGTTCTCATTTCTCAGGTCAAATAATTCTTGTTTAGCAATTTCTCATCACAGTAATGAATGGGATAGAGTAATATGTTTCAATACATTCATTGTTCTTATTTTAGCATTTTACATCTGTTCTCTTTTTCAGGGGAAGGAGGCAAGGAGTATGTTGAGGAGAATGATGATTGGGAAGCAGGAAAGGCCATAATTAGTTTTGGAATCTCAGACTGATCACTTAAATAAAAGATTGGCTAGGTTCTCTAAGGTCTTTCTGGCTCTGAAATGCTATGGTTCGGTAACCCAAGTTGGGCAATCTTATCATAGCTAAAGATTGTAGTATAGCTGTGGTTTCTTGAGAGCAAGACACCGTAAGTGTTTCATGTTTGTATTTTTTTCCTCAGGTGTTTTTTGAAATTTTGGAGACAAAGAATATTTATAAATTAAGTCCCAAACCTATCACCTCTGAGATTTTATAATTCTTTACATGAGAGGCTGATACTTAAAATTCACATAATTATACTATGTACCATTTTACATACTTTTATAAATAAACCTTTTACTTGGGGGTTGCAAATAATTTTGATTAGTAGGAAGTAATTAGGCTTCAGTCAATACCATACTTTCTTGGAATTATTTTCTAAGAACTTAAGGCAGTTGTTGAAAACATTTTTGTTGAGAAGTCAGATTCAGTTTTATGTTTGTGTTGGATTCTAAGGCTAATTTTACTATACATAAAATATGTAGAGCATGCCAGCAATATGATAAAATAGTTTTTGTGATTATAACTTTCACTAATTAATAACAACTTTCTGTGTGCCTTATTGGTTACCTTTATTTCTGCGACTCCCCATTCTAAGTATTCTTTTTTAAAACTCTTTTTAATATAAAAGCAAAGACTAAACTAGTTTGAAATGTTGTACAATTACACTGGTTCTTTGTACGAGAAAGTAATGCCCATTGTATCTTTTCCTAAAATGTTTTTTTATATTGCTCTAGGATTGATTTAATGTTCAAATGCCTTTAAAATGTCCAGGATACTTGATATATTATTATTTTCAAGTTGATTAGTAATTTCGTTTTAAGGACTATATTTTCATACAGCAGTCAACTCTACTGTTGTTGTATGTGAAGATTTCAGTGGTATTTTCTAGATTATCCATAGCAACCTTTCCCTATAGTATGTCAGTATGTGTTAAAAAAATCTAGGCTAACAGGAAAATTGTTCTTAGTCAAGTAAAATTGTACTTTTACTAAGCTAAGTAAAATAGAGAAAACAAATCATCTGTGTCCCTAAAAATTCTTCCTGGACCGTTTGCTGTTAACATAAAGTAGGAAGCCTCCACTGAATACTATAGAGTTACTCGTTTCACATGAATTGTTTGCTCTTTTGGGTAAGGGAAACAAGGTAACGAAAAAGTTGAAGTTCTTAAGAAATGCTGAAAATGTTCTTGGCCATAGTGGATGGATTAGGGTTCATGATACTAAAACTCTTGAATCAGAAATGAGGAAGACTGTAAAACAGTAAGGCCAGTTGCCCCTTCATATGGACTCCTTTTTTGAAAGTTGGATTGAAAAAATGAAAAAGATAATCTGATTACCTTTTATGTCCAAGATGTATGATTTTATTTATGAATTTTTCATATGGATACTATTCTTTTTACTTGTTCTTTTCCCTTCTTTTGAGACCTAATTCATAGTTCACTTTCAGGAAATACTCTGTTAATGCCATTTCACTGGACTCGTGTCTTCCTTTTCTTGGCCCCAACCCTCGTCTATTCTTATGTACTCTGCATTATATCAATTTGTAATTACTAGTTTCCTGAATTGTTAGTGTAATCAACATCTTTACCATTTTAACTGTATTGAATGCCAGGAGCTGTCTTCTGTTCCTCTGTTTTTATACATATTTCACAATAAGGATATAACACCCAAAAAGTGCTTGGTCAGTGTCGATTGACTTCCCTATTTTGTATGGTTCTAACCTTTATTTCCTTGTCATTGTGGAAATTTTCACTTTGAGAATATGCGAGGAGGCTTAGGAATTTAAAAAAAGTGCCATTTGTTGGATTCGTTTTAAAAATGCATTCTGAGACATAAAATAGGAAAAAAATTCTCTTCTGTATTTTGACTAAAGCCATTGTAGATGTTCAACATTGGAATTTGGAGGCCAAGGTGGGTTTGTATCCCAGCTGTCCCCGTGTCCTCATCTGTAAAATGGGGATAATAAGAGGACCAACTTAGTAAGAATGTTCTGGAAATTAAATGAAGTACCTAGAACTCTGCCTTATACAATAATTGTTTAGTAAATGTTCACTCTTGTCCTTTATTTTAAATATCTTTAAGTGGCATTGATACTCAGACTACTTTACTAGGTATCTATATAAGACTGTTCTACTAAAATAGATTGAAGCAAATTTAGAAATCTAATTGATCAATTTTAATGAGAAAATTTTTTTATAACATGTTTCCAAATGCAAAAGTTTTAGATCATTGATATTCATATTAAAATGTTAACTCCCTAGTTAGAAACAAGAAGTTCTTAGAAACAACGTTATTTCCTCCCCTTTTCATTCGATTTGGGATCCTTCCATTTCTATTTCGAATGCTTGCTTCTAAAAAAAAGTTTATATAATAAAATAAGAGGATGAATTATGTTTTTATTAATTTGAATGACATTTTCCCCTTGGATGCATTATGAAAAGTCTGGTTAAGTTTAGCGTTAGTGGAGCTTGAAGAGATGTTAATATTCAGCAAGTGTTTAGTTGCATGACATGATCAGTTTACACTATTGCAGAACCTTAATTAAAGTTTTATTAAACTGTGTAAACCATGATCCAGTTTGGATTTGAAAGTAGATAGACATCTGTTTCTAATATTATTACTACAGTTAGAAATTAATAACTTTTTTTCTGAAAGTCTGAAAGTTTCCCTTTTGAAACTTTTGTTTCTATATCCTCATTATTTTCTCTGTATTAACATGTTAAGGTTATTTTAAAAATCACATTTATAATCTATCCAATAGCTATACAAAAGAAATTCAGGGGTGTTTTGAAATATTTTATAGAACACTATAACAAGACTCCTTTGTTTTATGTTAAAAGTTGATGTATATAGTGTTGCTTCAGAAGCAGTTAGACAGTTTTCTTGATTGAGGACCCTTGTCCCCTCCTTCTTTCCCTCACTTTTTTCTCCCTTCCTCCTCCCCGAACCCCTTTAATGAATTGAAGGTCAATTCTAGGTAAATTTTGGTGTCATTTTGCTCACTTAAGCGGTAAGCATAAAGTACCCTAATTTTATTTTATTTTATTTTTTTTTTGCCTCAGTGGCATTAGAAAATTCATAAGCACATGCATTTCTTTAGCTAATTGTATATGTGTTTTCTTCTTAGTTCTGGAAAGGAATCTCGATATCATAGTTTACACAGACAGAATACTTAAAGCTACTAGTGTGAAAACATCAGAATTTAAATGTCTTATTAAAATTTCTTACTAAAATAGTAGAAAACAAATTTCGTGATATCCCAAAGTTCAGAATTCATTAATTTACTGTATTGCTATGTCTTAGTTCTGCCAGAACTGATTATTTAATTAAATGACTATAAGTTTAATGGAAACTGTAAAACTTAGGAAGAAGTCAAAAAGGAAATTGCACTACTTGGAATCTGTTATTTGTAATCATTTTGATATATTTTCCTCACTCTTTCTCATGTGTTATTTTTAGATTTTAAAAAGCTGAAAAGTTACCATCTTAATTTTGTATTTTGTTTGATTTTTGCTTGAAATTATATTATGAATGTTTTCTCATGTCATTAAATATACTTCAAAATATTTTAGTTAATAACTGGAAAATATTCATTTGTTTACATTTTTCTTATTTTTTTATACATAATGCATAAGCATTTTTTATGAATAGATCTTTAAATATTTTCTCAAAGGCTTTTATATATAACATCAAATTGCTTATCAGTGAAGTCATTCTAATTTATAATACAAGTATAGTTCTATATAATTTTACCCCTATTTTTAGATATGTTAATAAATATTTCAGTTATATCCATGAAGTCTCCACTATGCTCAGAAAAGACAAAAAGTGTAAAAGACTCAAACAATACTTTTGAATAAGTAGGAATGTGCTTCATGTTATTTTTATTATGAAAAAAAAGAAAAACAGGAGTTTTACTACTTAGAAATACTGACCATTACCTCTGATAATTTCTTAAAATTTATAAAAGAAATGCAAATTAGCTCTAATCATTTTTCTGTTATATAGTTCTAAGTTTTAATTTGTACAATAGGAATGATTTAAGGAAAAGCTGTTAATTCACACAAAAAATCTTGATGTCAAAGGCAGAAAAGACCTTAGTGAAAAAATCTAATCAAATTCTTATTTGATATGCAAGTAAGTCTTAAGATGGTTTCGTGCTTTGTGAAAATTTGCTCATATTGTAGCAGAGCTACAGAAACTAAGTTGTCTGATTCCTGCTCTTTTCTTACTTTAAAATGTGTAGGCTTTTAAATGAAACATTTTTTCATATTAAAGGGTATATAACGTATATTTTAAGGAATAATAGAGTGAATGCTCTTATATCTACTAGACAGCTCATGAAACAAAGTTAAGACCAATACCTTTTAAGCCTACGTACCTTTCAGTCACATCTTTCTTCTTTCTTTCTCATCTGAGCAAACACTAAACTGACTTTTATCTTTATTATTCACTTTTTTAATCAATTTACCATATGCATGTGTATCCCTAAGCAGTATATTTTGAGCTTTATAAAAATACCATTTTTTTGTCTAAATTTTAATCTGTATTGGCACGAAGTTTATACTGGCTCCAGTTCATGTCTCTCCCTATATTCTTTGGGCTCCATCAACCCCTCAGACCTCATCTACTTTCCCTACTTTCTTTTTAGTGTGGACCCAGTAATAGCTTATGCCATTCTTATGGGTGTAAAGACATGGCTATTTTCTTCATAACCTCATCTTTGACACCATAGGTTATCTTAGCCTCCCTCTTGTGTTTTGGGGCAGACTTCACATGATCTTTGGGGTGGGAGCCAGAGCAAATCCAAGGCAAGGTCTAACCGTCTAGTTCCACAGAGCCTCAGGCTTCCCCATCAGCTACCTAGAGGGGCCAGATAACATAGCCTGGACATACAGAATTCTCATGCTGTGTAACAGACACTGACCCATGAGTGATGAGAGATAGGGAGGAGATGGGAGATAAATTGCTTCCATTTGGCCTGCCACTGTGGAGATGTTCCTTTTAGCCAACTGTGATTTCTTATAAAGCTTTGGTCAGTTTATTAATGTATCACCTTATAGTTGTTTTCCCTTCTGTCCTGCCCCGTTTCCCCTTTACCTTCACTCTTCCTTTCCTGTAGTTGCCAAAAAATCAGTGGCATATATGGTTTGTCTCAAACTCTGATTTCTAAGGAACAGGAATAGAAGTCGATACTTGGATGGGGCTTTATAGTTGGACTGCTTACCTCTTTGAAGGCCATGAGGACTACCTGTTGTAAGGGAACTGACAGTGTCCTCTAGCATGCAGTGACATCACAATGACTACAGCTTTTACCTGTGATTATTTGGTGTGAATTGTGTGTGAAAGGCAAACTATGTTAGGATTTTTATGTTTTGACAGCTATAGAACCCTTGAAAAAGAAAAGGATAGTCCCAGGACATCTGAAAGTCAACCTAAGGCACATTGTGAGGGCCAGAGGACCTCTATAATTGCTTTACGAGGGACTCATTTCTGTATCCACAGAGAATATTATGCTGAAAACTAGGCCCAGGATCTAATCATAATGGTGGCAGGGCTGAAAGTAGATGAAGTGTATCATTTTGACAGATCACTTATGTCAAACTCAAGACTTTGGTAGAGGCAGAATAGGACTCTGAGACTGGGAATAGAGACAGTTGGGTGGATGTGCTTGATGGTATTGAAGCCTCAAATTTCCCTTTATTTCTTGGCCAGGGTTTAATCAGCCTTCCCTTTGTTGGAGTCTATTCAGTGACCTTACCTGAAGTTCGTGCTTTATAAGTTGATGCTTATGCTCCCCAAAACCTATCTGCATTGTCCCTCATTACTTTCAGGTTGAATAGCCTGAATAGGGTCTCATCTTAGCACAGGCTGACTGGGAGATCCCTACTCCAAGAAGAAATATACCATCTGTCAAAATAATTTCAAGATGGCATATACTTTCAGAGATTATGTGAACATTTGTAGGAGTAGATCTTGAGGATATTAAAAGATAGTAGGACATGGAATATAAGATGTTATTGGGTGAAAATTCATTATCATGTAGATACTTAACTGTGACTTCTGAGTAAATATTCTGGCTAGAACATGTGGAAATGTCAGAATTTCCTTGGCATGTTATTGAAGAAAGAGTCATACATCTTAGTAAAAAGGAATATTAGAAAGGATTTGCTTTGCGGGACTTGAAGATCCACCACTTCTATTTCCTAGGACATTTCCTTCACCAAGGCAACAAGGGATGCTTTGCTGAACCTTCTGCTGAATGCCCAACCTGCTACTGAGGTAGACAATGAGCCCTGATACAGCACAATCTGGCCAGCCCCAGGTGGCAGATGGGTGATCCTGGATACCTTTAACTTTGGAAGAGGTAGCAAATTGTCCTTACCAGAACTGATATATACACCAGATAGAGGTTTTTTATTTGTCTGCCTGCAGAGACCTGCCAATATCACCATCTGAGTGTTTACTCCACTGACTGGATGCTGAATATATCAAATATATCAACATGATAGCCCCTGTGACATTTCCTTGGACTAAGGGACCTATTTTATACTTGAGCCCATGATTATAGGATTCATGCATCTTCTTATGTTCCCCAGCACCTAGATACATCTGGGTAGAAGGGTGGAGTGGCTTGTGGAATAAAGTTTCAGTGAAGGCAGCAAGCAGCTTGTAGACAATTCTGTGGGGTTGGATAGACTACCTGACTCAATAGCCAGTAGTTGGTGCTGACTCAATAGCCAGTAGTTGGTGCCAAGTTGGTACAGATGAAAATCTGAAAATGAAGGGGTGGGTGTTGGATTTGCCTTTACCGTAAGTCACAGTGACCCATTTGCAGACTTTATGCTTTCTGTCCTTGTAGTGTTAGGCCCTGCTGGGAAAGAGGTCCTGATTCCCGGAGGGTGGGATGAAGAACACTGTAGCCAGAGGATACAGTAAGAATTCCATTGACTGGAAGCTGTGACTACCACCTGTTTGCTTTGGGCTTATGACAGTGTACCAGCAAGCATAAAAGGAGTATCAGCCAGACCAGTCAACGTCGAACACCACAAGTTAAGGTTACTACTATACAGTCAGTACAGGAAGCAGCACCTCGGGCCCAGGGAATTCACTGGGCCATCTTCTGGTGCTTCCTTGCTGTGGTAACTGTGAATGGACCATTTAACAACCATAGCCTGCCAAAGGCAAGGCAATTATAGCCCCAAGCCTCTTGGGAATAAATGTCTCAGTCACCCCAGTAGACAAAACCCCAGACCACCCAGAGCACTGATCAGGAATGAAGGGAACCTAAAATGGACGTAGAGCAGGGTGATCACCTCTTTAGTTATGTAAATGTCTAATTACTGTGTTGTATACCTGAACCCGATATGATATCGTACGTCAACTATAAGAAAAATAAAAAATATGTTAAAAAAATAAAATGGGATATTGAGGAGGGGATGATAAATATAAATTTGCTGAGCCAGCTGAAAATGGCACTCACTGTAGCTTGGTTTACTTACTCTCTTTTTTGGCGATTGAGTCACTGCCATGAAGAACTGGACCTGCACCTCCTCTCTTGGAGAAGAGCTAAGGGCCGCCTTCTCACCGGAGATCTGCACAGCCTCAGAGAGTGCAAGTCATCTGAGTGGCACAAGGGAAGGATTGCACTAGATCCAATTTATGTGCCTTCTAGGTCTTCTGGGTCCCACCTGCCCACGTCTCAGCAGCTTCCTGTGCTTCCTCTTCAGAGCAGCCCTGCAATCTCCTATCTTAACTGGGTGGCTTGCCTCTGCCACCACCTTCTCTTGATCACTTCTCTGTCTCAGATACCTCTGAAGAGGTGAGGGCCGGGCTTCTGTCCACTTCCATCACCCCCACTGAGACATGTCAGTAGCTCCAGTGCCGAGGTACTGCCTGAATGGAGAGGCTGTGCCTTCCCGGTAAGCTGCCCGGAGATGGCTAAGAAGCAGAAGCTGGAAGTATGAGGAGATGACACCCTGGGGTAGAAAACTGCCTAATAAGAGATGGGAGATGG
>NW_011888806.1:3391786-3394397 GCF_000151845.1 Pteropus vampyrus | reverse complement strand
ATGTTAATATTCAGCAAGTGTTTAGTTGCATGACATGATCAGTTTACACTATTGCAGAACCTTAATTAAAGTTTTATTAAACTGTGTAAACCATGATCCAGTTTGGATTTGAAAGTAGATAGACATCTGTTTCTAATATTATTACTACAGTTAGAAATTAATAACTTTTTTTCTGAAAGTCTGAAAGTTTCCCTTTTGAAACTTTTGTTTCTATATCCTCATTATTTTCTCTGTATTAACATGTTAAGGTTACTTTAAAAATCACATTTATAATCTATCCAATAGCTATACAAAAGAAATTCAGGGGTGTTTTGAAATATTTTATAGAACACTATAACAAGACTCCTTTGTTTTATGTTAAAAGTTGATGTATATAGTGTTGCTTCAGAAGCAGTTAGACAGTTTTCTTGATTGAGGACCCTTGTCCCCTCCTTCCTTCCCTCACTTTTTTCTCCCTTCCTCCTCCCCGCACCCCTTTAATGAATTGAAGGTCAATTCTAGGTAAATTTTGGTGTCATTTTGCTCACTTAAGCGGTAAGCATAAAGTACCCTAATTTTATTTTATTTTATTTTTTTTTTGCCTCAGTGGCATTAGAAAATTCATAAGCACATGCATTTCTTTAGCTAATTGTATATGTGTTTTCTTCTTAGTTCTGGAAAGGAATCTCGATATCATAGTTTACACAGACAGAATACTTAAAGCTACTAGTGTGAAAACATCAGAATTTAAATGTCTTATTAAAATTTCTTACTAAAATAGTAGAAAACAAATTTCGTGATATCCCAAAGTTCAGAATTCATTAATTTACTATATTGCTATGTCTTAATTCTGCCAGAACTGATTATTTAATTAAATGACTATAAGTTTAATGGAAACTGTAAAACTTAGGAAGAAGTCAAAAAGGAAATTGCACTACTTGGAATCTGTTATTTGTAATCATTTTGATATATTTTCCTCACTCTTTCTCATGTGTTATTTTTAGATTTTAAAAAGCTGGAAAGTTACCATCTTAATTTTGTATTTTGTTTGATTTTTGCTTGAAATTATATTATGAATGTTTTCTCATGTCATTAAATATACTTCAAAATATTTTAGTTAATAACTGGAAAATATTCATTTGTTTACATTTTTCTTATTTTTTTATACATAATGCATAAGCATTTTTTATGAATAGATCTTTAAATATTTTCTCAAAGGCTTTTATATATAACATCAAATTGCTTATCAGTGAAGTCATTCTAATTTATAATACAAGTATAGTTCTATATAATTTTACCCCTATTTTTAGATATGTTAATAAATATTTCAGTTATATCCATGAAGTCTCCACTATGCTCAGAAAAGACAAAAAGTGTAAAAGACTCAAACAATACTTTTGAATAAGTAGGAATGTGCTTCATGTTATTTTTATTATGAAAAAAAAGAAAAACAGGAGTTTTACTACTTAGAAATACTGACCATTACCTCTGATAATTTCTTAAAATTTATAAAAGAAATGCAAATTAGCTCTAATCATTTTTCTGTTATATAGTTCTAAGTTTTAATTTGTACAATAGGAATGATTTAAGGAAAAGCTGTTAATTCACACAAAAAATCTTGATGTCAAAGGCAGAAAAGACCTTAGTGAAAAAATCTAATCAAATTCTTATTTGATATGCAAGTAAGTCTTAAGATGGTTTCGTGCTTTGTGAAAATTTGCTCATATTGTAGCAGAGCTACAGAAACTAAGTTGTCTGATTCCTGCTCTTTTCTTACTTTAAAATGTGTAGGCTTTTAAATGAAACATTTTTTCATATTAAAGGGTATATAACGTATATTTTAAGGAATAATAGAGTGAATGCTCTTATATCTACTAGACAGCTCATGAAACAAAGTTAAGACCAATACCTTTTAAGCCTACGTACCTTTCAGTCACATCTTTCTTCTTTCTTTCTCATCTGAGCAAACACTAAACTGACTTTTATCTTTATTATTCACTTTTTTAATCAATTTACCATATGCATGTGTATCCCTAAGCAGTATATTTTGAGCTTTATAAAAATACCATTTTTTTGTCTAAATTTTAATCTGTATTGGCACGAAGTTTATACTGGCTCCAGTTCATGTCTCTCCCTATATTCTTTGGGCTCCATCAACCCCTCAGACCTCATCTACTTTCCCTACTTTCTTTTTAGTGTGGACCCAGTAATAGCTTATGCCATTCTTATGGGTGTAAAGACATGGCTATTTTCTTCATAACCTCATCTTTGACACCATAGGTTATCTTAGCCTCCCTCTTGTGTTTTGGGGCAGACTTCACATGATCTTTGGGGTGGGAGCCAGAGCAAATCCAAGGCAAGGTCTAACCGTCTAGTTCCACAGAGCCTCAGGCTTCCCCATCAGCTACCTAGAGGGGCCAGATAACATAGCCTGGACATACAGAATTCTCATGCTGTGTAACAGACACTGACCCATGAGTGATGAGAGATAGGGAGGAGATGGGAGATAAATTGCTTCCATTTGGCCTGCCACTGTGGAGATGTTCCTTTTAGCCAACTGTGATTTCTTATAAAGCTTTGGTCAGTTTATTAATGTATCACCTTATAGTTGTTTTCCCTTCTGTCCTGCCCC
>NW_011888806.1:3386370-3388021 GCF_000151845.1 Pteropus vampyrus | reverse complement strand
GTAAGCTGCCCGGAGATGGCTAAGAAGCAGAAGCTGGAAGTATGAGGAGATGACACCCTGGGGTAGAAAACTGCCTAATAAGAGATGGGAGATGGGGAGGAGACAAACAATTACTCATCTTTCTTTCCTTCAACAGCTTGTTCTAAGATGCAGCGGTCCCATCAGTGGTCCATCAGAAATGTGAAGAATGAATATGCACTAATAGGTAACCTGAGGTAGGAGGAGAGAGAGTTGTTCCAAAGACAGAACAGCAGCCTCAGAGGCCTTATTAAGATTGGAAAAGGCATCCTGTGATTGAGGAATTGAAGTTGTTTAGTAAGTGGAGATCAGTGGAGAACTGAAAAAAATGAGATTTGAGTGGTAGATAGAGACCTGATTTTAAAGATTTAACTTTTAAGTTAACTTTTAACTTTATCCTAGAGTTCAGTAGTGATCTCCAAAATGGTGAACTTGTTCATTGGGGCGTATGAAGAAAATAATAAACTTCTATTAATACTTAATTTTAGTCTAATTTTTTATAAATTTCTATTTTATTTATATAAATGTTTTAGTACCATAGATCATATATGTGTATATCTCTTTCTCTATTTCTGTCTCTATCTCTATGACAACATATTGTTTGATAGATGCTAAGAAGGACCAGTATGAGTTGTTACGTTGTTGTAACGTAGTGGACTAACGTCATCAGATATCACTTAGAAAGATAACTCCATTGAGTGTCAGGAATAGGTTACAAGATGGGGCTATTGGGGTTCTAGAGGCAGGAAGAGCAGTTAGGAGGTTTATGACTTCCAAATGTTGAGGATGCATTCACCTACCTTCTCACTCTTCCTCTTCTCTCAGCCCTGGCCTGGATCTTTCTAACTTTCTGCCGAGTCGTTCATACCGTAGAAGCCTGGCACCGAGGGGACATCCTGTGGTTTTCCGTTGTTCATATTTAGGCTCTACACTTTCAGTCCAGAGTTCTCATTATATCTCTCTACAATTTGTTGAGGTAGAAGAAATTTTTCTTGAATCTTGGTAACTTTTAAAAAATTAATAGACTTTATTTTTTAAAGTGGATTGAGGTTTAATCAAGATAAATTTCGAACAAAAAGAAAAGATACCTTTTAGTTTAGTTTTTTTTTTTTTTTACCTCTTATTATCTTTAGTATCTCATGCTTCATCACGGTTAATGGCTCCTCTGTAGGTTGTGGTATCTGTTTTATAGAAATTCTATGTAGCCTTTCTGGATTTACATTCTTTCACTGTCTTTAATAACTACTTTGATAGTTTTAGTAAGTTATCAAGTATAATTTTGAAATCCTAAGTAAATCTTTTTATTATTCAGTATTACCATGATGACTTTATTTGGAGTAGATCTAAGACTTTTATCTCTATGAAGTTTAGAAATGGTCACTGCTTCATGTTCTTTAAATAGTGTTTTAACTGTCTAGAAAGAGCTGAAAAATATGTGTGAACTATTTCAATGCCAAAGAAAAAGTTTTGTTTCAATTATGTTCTTGTAAAATTTTAAAAATATTTTCATGAAATTTTGAGTCTTCTAATCACTTGCAAAAATATTTGTTATCTAAATTTTTTATTTACTTGATTTAAAATATGGAATGTACACCATTAAATAAAAGGGAATAGAATGAATTTAGTTCTGCAC
>NW_011888806.1:3340332-3386320 GCF_000151845.1 Pteropus vampyrus | reverse complement strand
TAGAAATTCTATGTAGCCTTTCTGGATTTACATTCTTTCACTGTCTTTAATAACTACTTTGATAGTTTTAGTAAGTTATCAAGTATAATTTTGAAATCCTAAGTAAATCTTTTTATTATTCAGTATTACCATGATGACTTTATTTGGAGTAGATCTAAGACTTTTATCTCTATGAAGTTTAGAAATGGTCACTGCTTCATGTTCTTTAAATAGTGTTTTAACTGTCTAGAAAGAGCTGAAAAATATGTGTGAACTATTTCAATGCCAAAGAAAAAGTTTTGTTTCAATTATGTTCTTGTAAAATTTTAAAAATATTTTCATGAAATTTTGAGTCTTCTAATCACTTGCAAAAATATTTGTTATCTAAATTTTTTATTTACTTGATTTAAAATATGGAATGTACACCATTAAATAAAAGGGAATAGAATGAATTTAGTTCTGCACTTTCTTTTCCTGTTGTCCACCAGTTTTATATTCTAAATGAAGTTTATCCCAAAGTAAATGATTTAGGAGAAGCTACCCCAAATAAACCAGGAAGAGGTATCCCACCCTCTCCCTTTTCCTTCCCTCCTGCCTGTTTTCTGAAATTAATAGCACTTTATTTCCTAACCTTATCTTTGCTGGTTGTTTTTAAACTATAATTTCTTCCTTTGATCAGTGGCCTAACTTTACTTAGCATCCTTTGATTTATGATATATTTTAAAAAGAGGCATAAATGCTTAAAAATAAACTAAATAGTAATTCCTTATTTATCTGGTATATTTGAATACTGGATTATTCAAATTAAGAGAATTTTTCAGATAACTAAGTTTCATGTTTCTGATCATTAAAATGTAATTTTCATTATCACTGCTAGGCAATTTAAAAAAATGTATGCTTTTTTGCCACTTAAAAATAGGTTATATTAAACATAATTTAATCTCTTTGGTTACTCAGTCGTATTATAGATGTACTTTTTAAATCTCTGCTTTCATAAAGACTGCTGATGTAAGTGGGCTGTTTGTCCTACTTCCAATGTTCTCTGGAATGAATTATTTTGTCTCTTTTGGCCTCTGATTTTTGTCAGTTCTTAGATGGCTGCAGTGTTTTTGTCTCTCTTGTGTCCGTGTCAGTTCCCCTTCTCTCCCCTTTCCATTCCCTTCTCATCATCTTCTTTCTCCATAACACACCATACACACGACATACACACAGACATCTTCACACACACACACACACACACACACACACACACACACACACACACACACACACACACTCCTTTTGCTGTTTTTAGTGCTTCGAGTGCTTGAAAACTTAGAATTAGGTGCCAAATGGGACAAAATAAGGGCCTTAATCTGAAGCCAAGAGATTCTATTATGAGTAAAGTATCCAAATCTTCATTGTATTTATCATCTGGCATCTCTGTTAACTGATCAGTGGTCTTGTTTTTTTGTTATTCTGTCTTGGCTATACTAGAGAGTTGAATTTTCTAATTAAACAAGACTTTAGGTTAATTGAGTTGCTACTGTTAAAATATAACTTTTAGGTAGTTATGTAGGAATTTTTTGAAGCACAATCATTTATGGAAGCATATCCAAGAAAATACAACTGTCTTCTTTATGTAGTATTCACTAACAACCAAACGTAACCGAAAAATATCCAAAGCAACTTAAATGGATTCTGCTTTTACCTTTTAGGAAATTACTGTCTCAAAGCAATGCCACTGTTGAGAGAATCACAAAAAACGAAAAGGGAAAATATGGTGTAACTTATTTCTTGTGTTAAGATTTATAGAAAACCTCTTATTGAAACATTTAAAAATTTGGGTCTGGATTAACATTTAAAATAAGTAAAAATTATAGCACATTTGAGTTCACTAAAACAATTGGGGAGCAGACTGCAATAAGCAGGACTATAAAATGTTTAGCCTCAGATTTTGGAGTTTGAATTTATGTTTGGTAGATTCATTTTGAATTTGTAAAAGTGGTGATATTACTTCACATATTTGGAGATGGTCAATAAATTGTCAGGCAGAGTTTAAATGAGCTTTTAAAAATGCTGTCTAATTCTGAAGACATGCCATGTAGTTGATAGTATTTAGATGAAGTCATGTTTGTAATAGTAGGTCTGACTCTGTTCTATTGAACAGTAAGTTGGGTAAAGGTGTAGGCTTGTGACAGATGTTTGTGGTATCAGCGTGTTTCTGAATAGCCTGGACAAGTAGTAATAGTATATATTGAACAAAACCATGTTGTAAGCTTTTCTCAGATTATATACAAATGGGAAATAATTCAAACCTTTGAGAAGAGGTTTTAAAAAATGTTTATTAAGTTTTAGGCTAAGGATCAGGACTGAATGAATAGAACGAGGGACATTATTTAAGCACATCTCTTGATTGCTCTTTAAACTCATTAAAGGCAGCCTTTAAGGTAGCAGATTTCCCCAGAAGAGGGTATTCTTTCTGAGCTTTCATTTCTTATATGTTGCCTCTATGTCTTTATTGGGCTTCCCCAAGTTTCTACTGATTATGTAGTTCCAATAATTTTTTCCCCAGTGCTTCTGGAAATTGTCGTGTGTGCTATAAAGGAGATAACAACAACGAAAATAACCTCCAAAGTAATTTTTGCTTATTTCTCATTTATCTTTAATCTGTACTTGTAGTCAGGTTTAATAAGGTTTACTTGTTTATTTAAATATCGAATGTAATATGGAAGTATATAAAGTATAGTTTGGCCTCTATTGGGGTATTCAGAGTTCAAGAGATATATGTAAGAAGTTAATATAATTTTTTTTCAGAACCATTATTTCTCTATTTGTAGAATAGTTATTTTTAAAGTACTAAGGGAAAAATATTCAGAAATATGTATATTCCTGAAGTATATATTCTGTAAACTAAAATGGTACAATTGCAAATGTGTTGTACAGAAGAAATGATACAACTAAATATTAAATATGAATTCAAAAGGTGTTGGGAATTATGGAGGTAAAAATTGTGGCCAACTTTAGGCCTAGTGATTAATAGTGAATTTGAATTCACATTGATATGGAGTGGATTATGTAGTATTTCCTAAACTTGCCTAATAGCAAGACTTTCCTGGGTGGCGGAGGAAGGGTGTATGTGTTTTGAAACCCATTTCTAGGCCCTTTCTGGAGAGATTCTGATTGAGTAGAGTTGGAATGGAACCAATGAGTTCATGTTTTTATCAAGGACCCCACGATATTCTTAAGCACATTTGGCAAGCATTTGAATGGGTGAAAATTTCAGACTGGTAGGTAGTGTCTGTTGACTGCAGCTGCCAAACAAAAGGCAGTACGTATGCTGTTGATGAAGATTATTTGCTATGTTAGTTAGTGGATGAATTTATAATACTGATGATGGGAAATAGCTCTAGTCATATATAATTTCATTGTTTTTCATCATAATAACTAGTTTTTATTTAGTATTTAGAATATCGTGTTTATCACATAAAGCATTTATGATTATTGTTCATACAGCTCATCTAATTTTAATTTCATTGCAGAGATGAGGAAACCAAGACTCTGAGAGTTGTGACTTAACTAGGATCAAGTTTAGGGAGTGGGGGAGGTAAGATTTAAATCTAGTTGCTAGAGTTAGCATTCTTAACCGAAGAATAGGTAATATTGTGTACTTTGATTCCTTTTTTTTTTTTGATAAGAATTTATAATTCCAGGGTCTTCAACGCCAACATCTTTGTAATAAGTCAATTCTGATAACAGTCGCTGTTGGGAGTTTTATGAAGGACTGTTGCTGTTCCCAATGAAATGTGTCCCACGGTTCTCAAAGAATGCTTTGTATAGGGAGAGATGCATGTAGCCTGACTTGGTCCTAGAGTATCCCTCATTCTTAGTTACAAGTCTCCAAATATCAGCTGAGAGCTCACATAAAACACCACATCACCACCACCCCGCTGCCCTGAATTCCTATTATATCAAGCCTCCCACACGCACATTGTCTTAAAGCCAGGCAGCAGCATGTGTTTTTACTTACTGACAGACCTTTGGCAGGTTTAGCAACCTCAGTCCTGAGCGATAACTTTTATGGTGGGTGACATCTGCCTGTCAGTTAGAGCTGAGAGTGGAGAGTTTAATCAGGTGCTGATAATCTGAGGTGCTGACTGTGGGGGAGGTTGAGAGCAGCAGAGTGTGATATACCCTTCGAGTTCTCAGGATTATAAATACTGAAGGTTTCTCCTCTCCTGTCCCATCCCACTCCCCATGTTTTCAAGCAGATTAATTAATCTTAGTGCTGAAATCTGTGCTCTTGTGTTGCTTTTCCAGAGAGCAGCACTGGAGAGGAAGATAGAGACAGGCAGTATCCTCCGCATGGTGTTCGGCTTATGTGAGTCACTGTGGTTTTCATCTGAAACTTCCCAGTGACCACGCATCCTAGGCATGTTTTAGTGTAGTTTCTCAGATTACTCCCATAAAGCTTTTCTTTCCAGTCAGGTTCGAAGCAAAGGAAAAACAATGGCTGGCACTCATAATATACTTCTAGAATGTAATTTTTCAATGCAGCCTCTCCCTCCTTCACACTGGGTGAGAACTTGTTCTCTGTTCTCTCGATGGCTTAACAGATCGTATCTTTGAGATGCCTGCTAAATAGAGTTCACACTGACTACAGTGGTCAGTGACACTGACCTAATAACCTTCCATTTGCAAGGAGAGAAGACATTGGGAACCTTCTTTAGACCTCTTAGACAAAGGGGAAGTGAAAGCCAAATTAAAAAAAAAAGAATTTCACTCTTGGGTGATTTAAAAAGACTATGTTTTTTTTTAATTCATGAATTATTTCCTCTGTTGAGTGCACTTGATTCAATGCATATCACTTTTTTTCTGCGTGGTATTTAATCAGAATAGTGTGGTATTTGTGATTGTAATAAGTGTCCTCTACTTGGGTAGAACTAGAGGATGATCCCAGATTTCTCTCATTTGCTTTTATGTCCTCTTTAGCAAAAGACATTCTTTCATTCCTGTGTCTACAGAAAGAAATTCCAGGCTGTTGTCAGTACCTCACTGGCTCTATTAAATCCGGAATCGCCCTTTCAGCAAGGTTTGCACATTTATAATCAGAGATATCATTTGTGTAGGAAGGGCTTTTGGATCCAGATGTGAGACTTTATAATAGTTTAAAGTTTATATTTGAAGAGCGTGTAGGAGATTTATTTTATGCCATTTCAGGGATTGGGACGTAGCCCAGTATAAAAGTTTACTTTAAGGATTATTTAGACATTTACTTGTGGGAAGCAAAAATATTTTAAGAAATTTTAGTCGTTTTACTGTTTTCTTTGGTCAGCAAATGGCCTTTTAGTGAATAAGACAAGGACTATTATACACCGAATATGAGTGCAGTACCATTTCATATGCGAGCAGCTGTGAAGGAATGAAGTCAGCATGCTTGGAGTAATGTGTGACTTTAGGCCAGTCCTTTCCTATCTTTGGCCTTTGGTGTCCTCAGCTGTAAAATGGAACTGTCATATCATGGACACTATTTGCTTTCCTAATTAGGTTGTTTTGAGGATCAGGGAGATGCTATGTATTTTTCAACTATAAAACAATTATCTAAAAATTAATTGGTGGTATTAGTACTTTTTTTTTGTATAGTCATTATTCTTGACAACTTGCAGTTTGTTTGTTTGAACAGTGTTCATGTAAAACAAATATTTAAAGAGCAGTGTAAAATAGGATACAACCAAATGCAATTCCTTTTCAGCAGTTTGTATATTTTACAGGACATCAAGAAAGGGAAGGTTTAAGTGTGGATGGGGCAGAGGGTGATCATGGTGGTGGGAAGGTAGGTAAGCCGATCAACCTGGCTTCATCCAAGTGCCATGGGACTGAAAATTTTCTGCCTGCATATGTCACCCAGAGTCCTCCATAACAGATCCCGTGATACCTGGGATCTGCTTACTCCTTTGCACATAATTGTTTCTCTTCTTGGAATTCTTTTCTGCTGCTTCTTCACCTTCTAATTCAGTGTCATATATCTCATGTCTGATGAAGTATCATCATCCTGATTCCCTTGCTGCACAGTTAAGCCTGGCTTCCTCTGCCTTCCTACAGTACCTTCTAGAGGACTCCGTTACTTATGACACTTAGCATTAGCTAAGTATCATTTCATTTTGTTTAATAGCTTTGTAAGTCAGGTGGTACTGTTATTATCCATATTTTATAAATAATACTAAATCCCTGAGACTTTGGATATTTAAATTTGTTCAGGGTCTTTCAACCAGTAATAAGTACTGGGACTTGAACCAAGCCTATGTACCAACCGATTCTTCCCAGTGATGGAGAATTGAAAGACAATTTTTAAGTATTTGATTTTCAGAAGTTTTTTGCATATAAATCTGAGAGAAAAAGAGACAAAAACTTTTAGACTTTTGAAACTTTCCTTCTGGATTTTGCTGAACGATAAAGAAATGAACTTTATGATTAAATAAATAAAGGATAAGTAATATGTTGAGATAATTAAGAGTTAATTACAGGTTTTTAAGGATGTATTTTGTCTTCTTTTCACTGTGGAGACTTTGTACGATTTAAGTCCAAAGAATTCTTTATTCTGGTTTTAGGATTCTGTTATTTTATTTCATATTTTACAAATAAATTGAATATATACTGAGGAAAATTGTTTAAAAGTGACTTTGTTTATTTTTGCTGGGAGAAATACTTTCCCTGGGGGGCAAGGAATGCTTTGAATGTGGTTATAGGTGTAGTAGTTAGTTACCTACTGTAATTGTGAGAGACATGTAGTAGACATCGTGTTTACTGTATGTTTGACTTCTTGCTTTTTCCAGGTCATTGGTTCTGGCTAAACACTAAGCATTTGTACTGAGTTTGGTGTGGCCTACGACTGTGACAGAGAACTATTCCCCTTGGTGACAGGCTCTAGGAGCTAGGTAAACTGTGCCACTCTGGGAGACTCGTCAGTATTTTTTTTTCTTTAAGAGGTCTTTGTCATCCCGGGAGTTCAATCATCTAGCCTAAAGTTATCTTTGTCTAAGGAGGTTGGTGAAGAGAGAGATGAGAAGGTAAAAATAGAAGACTTTGTGGTAAATGTGGAATTTGAGCTGAACCTTTAGGGATGGTAGGACTGACTTAGAAGTGTTGCATAGAGGATATGAGCATAGACCTAGAACTGACACCAGATAGAGGATCTTAGTGGAAATTTTGATAGGATTAGAGGAAAATGTTTCATGGGACCATAAAACTCACTATTAAAACTTGGTTGTACAGGGAAATATGTAATTTATTTTGTATATAATTGATCTGGACTTTCTAGTAAAGCTTATTTACTTATTGCTTAAGAGGGAAAAAAAAACTATTGAGCCAATCTAAATTAAAAGTAGTTTGAGTTTATATTTTAAATAATCTACTTGGGTAATAATACTTCTCTTTAGGAAACATCACTCATCTCTCAGATATCTCACCATTCTTCCTAGCACTTCTCCAAGATGGCAAGATGTATGGGATAGGAGGTAGGACAGAGTTATTGATTTTGTGCTCATCGTCCACTGCCATTGTCTCTGGAGCAGCATCTTTTATTTCCCTGGTTGCTGAATGCCCTTTTTACCTCCAGTGTTCGTGCTTGCAACTGATAGACTCATGCCATTCTTTTTCATTTCTCTCACTGAGTACTCCCTGGCTGTCTCCAGATTTCTCCTTGACTCTTGCTCTACCATGGAACCCTTGGAGGTCTGGCTGTGATACTTACTTGGTCATGTCCTGGACAGTCTATCTACCCTGTAGGCTTTGTTCTTCTATGATAAATCTTAATCCCTCCTAGATGGTAGCCTCAGGCAGATTTGGGAAAGGGTAATTTGCTCAAAAAATCAAAAGATAAAAAGCATATTAACATTTCAGAGTATGTTTGTCACAGAGGTAAAAAGTATCTCAGAAAATCGACTCAAGATTTTTAAACCAGACTTTCCAAACTATTTTTTAGAATTAGTTAATATTATGCTTAAAATGATTCCTTCCAAATGAGATGTATAGCCAAACAGGGTATCTGTCTGTCTCTTGGCGAGTCAAAACTATTAGCTTATTAAACGTCCTGAAAAGTCCTGAATTACAAAAAAGTATCTGTTAAATTTTGACCATGAGGCTTAAAAAAAATTATTAACTACCTATTGATTCTTAGTAAAAAGTAGTTTATAATGATGATTAACCTATATACAGGGCAGCGTCATAGCCGTGCTAGTTAGAGCCTAAAACCAAAGAGAAATCAGAGGTTTGAACGGCTGTTTATACAACTTGCTTTGTAATGCCTTTTTGCCAAGAACCATTACTGTGACTCGAATGAAGGTGTTTTTCAAAGTAAATGTATAGTTCAAACCTGTTCACCAAGTATTTACTTTGAACTGAACTCCAGGTAGAAATCATTTTCTTTGGGAAATACTTTTCGGTAAGGTAGTTCAGGTGATGTGGAAACTGTAACATATGCTGAAGCAGTGAGCCTTTCGTTGGATCCAATTAAAGTTTTCTTTTCTGATTAAATGTGAGACTCTGAAATGTTGTTTCACTTGGCTGTAGGCAAACAGATTCACTTGGGACCTCTTCTAAGTCAGCTTTCTGCAGACCAACAGTATAATATTAATAATATTTATGTTTACGTAATTCTGGAATTCATTATAGACAGAAATAGCCAGGACGTACACTTGTCTGAAGTAATGTACCAATAGTGCTTACATGAGAGTTCTTCTATGATCTGCAAAATAAAGGGCTAGCTTAAGACTTAGAATTAGAGAATTAAAGACACAGAATTTTGGACCTTGGAGAAACTAAGCGAATGTCTCTATATACCATATATCAAAGCAGAGAAATGAAGCCCAGATAAGTTAAATAACAATTTTAAGATTATATAGTGAGCACTAAAATATCGTTTACTTTGTTGGATTGATGAATGATGATTTAACATTTAGGTAACTTTGTTTTAGGATAAAACATTATACTGAAACTCAAGGAATCTTATATCTTTTAAGATCTTAAACCAAATGCATATTATGGATGTTAAATCCTCTATTGTCTAAATATTTTATTCATTGAAAATATATTTGCAAACTTATAAATAGGTGAAGAAACAGTTTTGACTTTTATTTTGAAAATAAGAGTATTTTGTGATTGATGATAAATGAATGCTTCAACTTTGTTGCAGAAGGCCTTTGCCCTTCAATATGGTCGTATTGATGAGCCACAATGGAATAAATTTATAATACAATTATAAATTATACTTATATAGTTGCTCCCAACATTTGCAATGGATTTTAAATAGAAAAGAATAATTACATTGTCCTGTTGGGGGTAGGAAAATTAATATGGGGAGTGGCGTGAAAAGTGAGAAGGCAGTGTGGATGTAGATGGAGATTTTGTCAAAACCCTGGCTTTTAACCTATAACTCCTTGAAAATGAATAAATACGTTATATTTTGTCACAAACTTTTATTCTTTATGTTGAAATCTTCATATTCTAACATATAGCAGCAGCTAGAAAGTTGTATGTAGAACAAATGTAGAAAATAAATGAATAAATAATGTCTAGAAAATTATAGCCAATAATAGTGTAACAGAAAATTTTCTGTACAATTAAAACACTGCAAATTCCCTTTACAATACATTTGTCCGATTTTTTCATTGCCTGGGTATGTTTTGGAGTCCAGTGCAAGACAACAAATATTTTTCCAAGCAATACATTTCAGAGATGAATGGTAAGTATAGTTCAATTTACCTTTTTTTCAAGAATACCAATATTTTATTATCTAAATGGGGCATTCTCCTTATCATGTCAAGTTGATCTTAAGAAGAGTATATAAAACTTAAACTCAGACTGTGTCAAGGCACTTTTAACAATAGTTAGTGAATTTAGTCATTGTCAACAGTGAGTTTCTAAATGTCAGGCCCAGAGTTAACATTCTTGATCCTGACTGGGAGTTCTGACAAAATTAGTTGGCTTAGTCATTCATTTTGACCCTATTGTTTGTAGCAGACTATTAGCTGCTGAACTTCAAACTAGTTACTTAAGCTCACAGAGACTCTGCTTCCTCAAGTAAAATGAGAGTGATACCTATGTTACAGGGTTTTGGTGAGGATGAAATGGATCATTTGATATGTCACCTGCCTAGCACAGTTCAAGAGGAGGTTATTGTACCAGTAACTAGTAATTCCTTCTTCACTTTCCCTCTTCTGTATTATGTTACTATTTTGCAGGTCAAAATGTAAATAACTGAATTAGTTATGCTTCCAATGTTTTAATATTCCTTTTATTACTTCCGGGGCTGCCAGATAAAATATAGGACACTCAGTTAAACTTGAATTTAAGATAAATAAGGAATAAATTTTTAGTAGAGTTTGTCCCAAATATTATATGGGCATACTTATATTATAAAATTATTCATATTTATCTGCAATTCTAATTTAAATGAGTATCTTGTATGTTTATTTGCTAAGTTTGGCAACTTTATTACTATGTGCTGAATTTTACATTATTAGCAACTGATATTTTTTTTTTACTATTACATTAAAAATATTACTAGCCTTTTCACCACTTTCTTAATCAGGGCATCTGGAGCATAATGGGTGGCAAGGGAGAAAAGGGCCAAATCCTGAAGAAACCTGAATGCCAAAGAGGAAAGCATGGATTTGGGAGAGATCTTGTTCTCCCTCTGCTACCTGCCCACAGCAGGGAGGCTCACCCTTACATTGATCAAATGTCAGAACCTCAACACAATGGACATCACAGATCCAGATGTCAGAGTGTCCCTGCTTTGTGACGGGCAGAGACTGAAGAAAAAGAAAACCACCACAAAGAAGAACATGCTCGATCCTGTCCACAATGAGGCTGTCATCTTTGGCATTCCTCCCGAGAACGTGAATCAAGTCAGCCTGCTCATCTCTGTTGTAGATTGTGACCAAGTGAGCCACAGTAAGACATAGGAGTCTGTCGTGTGGGGATCAGAGCCGAAGGCCTAGGCAGGGAACACTGGAATGAGCTGCTGGCATACCAGCAGATGCCCATTGTGCACTGACACTCCTTGGTGGAGGAAAACTCTCAGTTGCAGTTGGATTCACTTGGATGCTACAAGCAGAGAGACCACCACCTGGAGTTATGACAAAATTCAAGAAAGCTTACAAGTAGCTGGAAAAGTGGCAGGGCAGCACTGCCAGCTTTGACAGTGAGAGCTCGTGTCCCTCTCCAAAGCCATCTCTGACACCATGAGCTGCATGGCTGAGACATAAATGGGACTCAGCACCGTGCCTTTTGCAATGGTTCACCTGTCTGAACACAGTGGGTGCAATAGCAGCGGCAGGGGCAGCACATCGTTCTGCAGTCCTAACTGTTCCTGTGTAGGTCAAGGTCGAGACACTTGTCCTCTGGTCAGATCTGTCTTTGTCTTCTCTGTCTCCTGAGATTGTGTGTGTGTGTGTGTGTGTGTGTGTGTGTGTGTGTGTGTGTATTTGGTGGTTTTTACTTTTTATGGATCTGCTGTGAGGAAAAGAAGAAGAAAAAAAGGAAGTAGGATAGAATGAAGAAAAGAGAGCCCAGAAGTTGGTTTAACAAAATACAATGTAAAATAATTGTCTTTTAGGGGGACATGGTTTGAATTTCTGAAATTTTGTGTCTCCACTAAGCTCCGTTACTCTGGAGAAGAAGGAAATGGGATGGAGCATGGGTGCTTTCTCAGTGGCCTGCAGGAACGAGCCGATGAATCTAAGAACCATTACAAAGCTGATTCTGACTAGTAGAAGCTCTGCTAATGTGACATAAACTGAGATGTGGGCTCCTGGTTCCATGTTGAAATTACGAGTGCCCTGTAGTGTCTGTGAACCTTCGGCTGGTCTGCAGGCTCTGTGTTTCCCTTCCCCTTGGACTTCCTTCATGATTTGAAAATGTCATTTCTCATGAGAACTTAGTCACTTTCTTTAGGAATGGTTCTGCTGAAATCAAACGTGCCATGTTTTTTCTTGTGCCTCACAGTTAATGACCATATTTGTTTGAAAACAGGATCTTCGTTCTTGAGAATAACCTGTCCTGTAAAGAAAAGGAGGGACATGTGCTCCACAATGTTTTCTGCTTTATAATTCCATGAAATGTCAAGCAGCTGTTTAAAATGCCTACACAGATCAAAGAAAAACCTCAATAAAATGTTCTTTTCTGAATGAGGAGTTTTGACATCCAAGTAATAGATGGAGTCCATCTTCACATGACCAATATCTACTTGATTGAAACTAAGTCACCTTTCGCCTATTTCAATCTCCTTGACTCTGGAGTACATCAGTGTATGTTTGTTTGTTTTGGTAGTAATGAAGGTTTATTTATTTTTTTTCTTTTTAGATTTTTACCTTAGGCCAAATTCAGTTTAGGGAAAAAACGTTTAAACTATTCTGTATTGTAATAGCACGTTTCTGCTGAGTTAATAGTGGCCTTCCCACCAACCCCCAATAACTAGGTTGATTTGTTCAGATCCGTCTGCATAACCCTGGTAAATGCATGGAGGTGAGTTTCCATTTCAAGTTGTAACTTGACAATGCCAATTTCCAGAGCAGTGTGTGTGGCTTGCAAGAGGCAAGTCTGCTGAAGAACTCCTTCTTTCAACAATGGAAAGTCAAGACTGTAAAGCTATTCACACACCCCGTATCCTTTATATTTGTCGCATTCTTTAGGAGCCTTAACTCAATCAAGTAACCCTCATTTTAAGCTGAAAATTAAATAAATTCATTGTGAATAATGAATAGTAGATAGTTGCTAGTTATTCATGTATTACAATATTATATAATGAAAGATATATGTTAAAATAATCAGATTTGATATTAAAAATTTGATATGGTTTTTATTATAAATGTCCTTGTCTTAAGAAGCCACTGAGAGAGAGAGAGAGAGAGAGAGAGAGAGAGAGAGAGAGAGAGAGAGGAGAGAGAGAGGAGAGAGAGAGAGAGAGAATGAAAATGAATCCAGTAGAGAGAAATTATAAATGTACTTTGGGCCATAAATTAATTAACTAATGAAATGAATCACACTTAGGTCATTAAGAACAATTTAATTTAACTTCAAGGAGTGAAATGTGGTAACAAATGCCATGAATGTGTCAGCCATACCTGGGACATTGTGACTATTTTTTAATCTGTGGAGAATAGAAAGTAAATTTTATATGGATCCATCATTATGTTTAATGTACTTTGTTTTATATTGCTTCAGCATTTAAAATAATAGTTTGAACCAAACTCCAGGTAGAAATAATTTACTTTAGGAACCATTTTTTTTTTTTGTAAAACAGTTTATAAATTTTTAGGAATTTAGAAATTTTTAAATTTTTTAAATTAAAAACTTTAGAAAATTTTTACTGAAACATTGTATTCATAATATTTGTGATATTCTATTTTTTAGAATATCACAGTTATTTGTAATTGTTACTTTGTAGCATTTCTAAAATTAAATGAATGTCATATTTGGTTTTAATGCTATTTTTAAAGGTTTTACATTTTTTTTCGATATAGGTATATACCAAATATAAGAAAAACTGGAATTTATGGAAAATTAGAAAAATTACTCATGGCTTCATAACCTAGAGAAAGCCTCTGGTATCTTTTTGATATTTTAGTCTTTACTTTTATACATATTTTAGATTGGTAATAATTATTATTTTATAATGTAGCAGCATAATTATGGTTTTAATGCTACTTAATGTTACGTCCTGCTGGTGTACAATAATTAACTCAGCTCATCTAGTGCTGTTAGACCTTTATTTTGGTTGCAGTTTTTTATTAGAAGTAATGTTGAGAATGAACAGTTTTGGTCTATGGTTTTTTTATATGGTCAAAATTTTGCTTTAGGCTAATTAACAAAGGTAGAATTTTAATGATTCAAAGAAAATATACATATAAGGTTCTAAACATATGCTTTGGATTGTGTTTATTTTTGTCAACACTGACAGTGAGTCAGAGTTTCTGATTTTATTCCACCATTTTAGCATTGACCTTATATTTTCAGAAGTTTTTGCTAATTTGCTAAATAAAACTAAAATTTTTACATTTCTTGATTAATTATTACTGTGATTGAACCTTTATAAGTGTGTTTAACCACTGAATTTTTTGTTCATTTTACTTTTTATGATATTTTAATCAAATTTTAGAGTAGCAGTGTGTTATAGGCATGTGATGGGAGCTTAATAGATACTTGTTGCTTGAGTATTGTATGTAGGTAGAACATTGTATAAAATTATCCTTGAACACTTTCTATTTCTACCTCCTTTACTCCATTATAATTAAAAAAAGAGTTCACTTGAAATGAGGTTATCATACTGTGTGAAATGTACAGCCCAACAGTTCTTTCATAATATATAAGCTTCAGATGATATCGCTTTCAAGTCTCTGAGGATCATGCTGATTCTAAGTCAGAGAGCACAAACAACAAATATCTAGTACAGCTGTTTTCTTCTCTATTACTAAATAGTCTCATTTAGTGCCTTTTTCCAGGCATGTATTTTCTTTCCCTTTTGTGTAGACTGTATAGTCCCTCCATGCCAACTTGTGGAAAAGAGAAAACATATTTGCATGAATAACTTTTATGCTTCTCTTTCTAAAGCACATTTGTTTTTCTCTTCAGAAACAGTGGCCAAGAATCTGTAGGACTCAAAAATACCAGTTAGCTTTCTGCTGAAGGAAAGAGTTTTTGCATAAAGCTGAATACCCATCTCTGACAGTATCCAAGATTTGAGGCAAAAGTACAGCCAAGTGTTTACCCATGAGGAGAGGGAAGGACTCAAGTATCAGTTGTTATTGGACCCTAGGACCTGAATTCTTAAAAGAAAGGAAGTATGTGTGTCAATGCCACCTCAGTTGTTTTGCAATAGTCTAAAACCACAGAGGAGCAGGTGAATTTATAGCGTTTCTGACCCTAAAACAGGTTGGCAATGGACTAAGATTCAGATGGCACAGTGTTCTTTTCTATCTTATGAGCTGTAAACTGAAACTTTTAAGAAATAAAAAGAGAATATTATGCAGGTCATTACTATCTATCGCCTCTCAAGAAATATGGCTCTTCGAGCCACATTCCCTTGTCATTCAACATGTTGGCATTTATTTGCTTCCAGGCCAATCAAATTATTTTTACTATTTTGTGTCAAAGACATGCTACAATTTGTTTAATACTTATTGGGCATATACTGTTTTTAATGGGTACCACATTAACTTAATTATACTCAGAATGCTAAGCAATATGGAGAAATTTGAAAAACATGTAATTTGCAACACTATAAATAGGTATATAACCAAATACTGCCAATAGTTGAGTGAGTCATTTTGTTTCTGTCTCTTGGAGGAGTGTCTAGTCATTTTGAAGGATTAGAAAGTCAGTGCAAGGGGAAAAAGTTAAATTTGGTGTGTGAATGAAACTAGCAGTAAATTGCATTGTGTTATTGTCCCAAGATCAGGAATACAGCAAGCTCGGGATGCCAGCCTATATCATTATAAAGACAAATGTAATTTGATTTGTATTTTGTATGGCATGTAGAGCCAAATTAAATTCTATTCTCAAAAAACATAAAATATACTTCAGACCCAAATCTCTTTTACTATAAACATAAAAACTAAACTGTATTTATCGAAGCAGTTGATTATGAGTAAAGCCAGAGAAGAAATATGCCAAATATGCCAAGTGTGCCATCCTGCTGGGGGGGTATGTGTCGTTTTCACCCGTGTGTGTTGAGTGACGACCTCAGTGTCAGACACATAGTAGGGTAGTTAATTGATGCTAATTAGATTAATTGGGCATGATGCTTTAAAGCAAGGATTAAATATCTTTATTAGTTACGTTTGATATAAAAGTTACATATGTGATGTATATATAAAATTTTTTATAGTGCCTAACACAGTGTTAAGAAGATTGAGTAGAAGGTTTACTGGTTACAAGAAAAAATCAAATGTTTATGATTCCCTGTGAAATGAGAAAAAGGTAACATAATAAGGTTATTGAATACTTACTAAAATTCTCAAACTATTAATTTTCAGACTCAGTGAGTATAGTTACAATAATGCTAACTTATATAACGAGGATATCTCAAAATGTGTAGTGCTTAACTATCAGAAGAAACAAATTTATTTCTTATTCATAGAAAGTTCAAAACAGGTTTTCTGACCAGTGGATGGTTCTCTGATGAGTGATTCAGGGACCCAGGGTAATCTTATTTTATGTCTTCATCCTTTTTCACATACGGCATCCATGGTGCTTATATTTATCAAGCTAAATGAAGAGAAAGAACAGGGAAATTGTGCAAGTTCTCAAGGGAAAGAACAGGGAAATTTGGAAGTTCTCAAGGACAAGGCCTGGAGGTGCTGCACATGCTTTTGCTCACATCCCATTGGATAAAATTCACATATAGGTCCTCACCTATCTGCAAGGGCCTAGAAATAGAGTCTAGCGACGTGCTAGACTGTAGATAATCAGTTGCCACTCAGACTTCTTAAATCACTGTTTCTTTTCATTTGTGAATAAAATGACTCCAATAAGATTATTATACTCTAGTCTAGGCTGATTATTAAAAGATTTAATGGCTCTTTTAAAAATCAAGCTTGTACTGAATGTTTGAGAACAAAATTCCTAATTTTAGGAACTGCTAAGCTTCAATACCTTGGTCATGACAACCTTCCCTAGTGCCAAGGAGGGAACATTTGAATCCAAATATTTTCTCTGTATAAAAGGCCCACCCACAATAACATTCATTTGCAGAAGGAAATGATTTATTGCTCCCTGTGAATGCATGCCAAAAAAAGTTTTCTACTGAAATATGGTGCCAGTGTTTCCATATAAACACAATTTTACCATATTCAGAGATGTGGAAATTTATTTTTTCATATAATTTATAGGTTTTGAGATGTAAGGGTTCCTCATAAAGTCCTTGTGCAGTTTGAGAACTTGAAAATATTTAACTTTTATAGTTCAAAAATTCATCTTGTAGAAATGATAGAAACAATATCTAGAGGACATTTAAAGCTTTTTTTCCTTCCAGTTTATGTGATCTGCTAGCCAGAGGATACTGTTTTATATTTTCATCTATTAAATAAACATTTTGGCACCAGCTGTGTGCTGCACAATGGGCACATACTTAGTCCCTAGTCCTCCAGAGTTGAAAGTCAATTAGGGTAGAGAGGCTCTCAGTCTATGAACTCTTAACACAATATCCATCCTATCATAGAAGGAATGGTGAAAGAAGAAGAGACTATTAATATTTTCAAAGAGAGTTTGTAAAGTTTTATAGAGAAGATAACATTTCATCTTGGCTTTGGGTAATCAATTGGTGTTTGCCTGGAGTAGAAAGAGGTTTTTAAATATTCAAGGTACATAACAGGATAGGCAAAATGATGAAAATTTTGAAAATTCATGACACGATTGGGATCCTGGTATTAGTTCCTAAAGGGTGAAATTTGGCAGTTTGGGGAAGAATTGTGGAATGTGAAGGTTTCTCAGAAGGTCGGATTGGTTTTACAGATCATACTGAGGCTTTTTGCTGCTGCTTGTAGGCATCGGGTAAGTATGTGAGTTTTTAATTTGGGTGGTGATATAATCAGATCTGTGTTTTAGAAAGATAGCCCTGTTAGCTCTGCAAATGTTGTGTTATTGTTGAAAAGATCAGAGGCAGGGAGAGAAGATGAGAGGGCAGTCTCTGGGAGGAGAGAGTCTAAAATGGGTAGGAGAGAGAGTCCACAGGTAGGACTGCCAAAGATTTGTCATTGGTTTCTGAAAGTGTTTTTTTGGTTTGTCATGAGAAATCAAAAAGATAATGATAAGTAAAATTGAGTAGTTTATTTAACCCAAACTTTAACAAATTTATTTTAAATACAGTTTATAGACTTTGCATTATTTATCAAATCTGGGGGAACAAATAAAATTAAAAACATACAAGAAGATTAAGACAACCTTTATTTCTTATTATGACAGTATTTGATGTTTTACTCTAAGGCTGCTTTTCTTGCTTCATCTCACATAGGGATTTTAACCATTGTTCTAATTTTATTAACTGATTTGTGGACTAATCACACAAATATTCATAAAGCACCTACATATACTCATAGATGACCTAGGTTGTGAAGACAGATTATATAACCCCTGCCTGCTTAGAGATTAATATTCTCTTAAGGGAGACATATAATGTATCAAATAAACAAATATACAGTGGCAGGTGGCCATAAGAGTTATGGAGAAAAATAAAGCAGGGGAAGGGACATGGCTACAGTTGAAGGATTTGTTATTTACAGAGTGGTTAAGGAGAGCCACTTAAAGAATGTAACATCTGAGGAGGGACCTGAAGGTCATGCGGAAACAAGTTCTCAGGATTCCAAGGGGAAGGATTTCCAAGTAGAAGGAACAGCCAGTGCCAAGACTAAGGTAGAAATCTGCTGGGCCTACGTGTAAGAAACACCAGGAATGACTTTGTGGCTGGAAGAGTATGACAGGGAAGGAGATCGGGTAGGGGAGTGGGATGGGCCACATCACTGTAGCCTTGTAGGCTGCTGTTCGGATTTTGGAATTTTCTCTGAATTTAACAGGATAGCCAATTTTGAGTAGAAACGTGATATCATCTGACTGAAGTTTTGAAGGAATAGCATAGGTTGCTGTGTTGAGAGTAGGCTGACGTGGGCCAATGTGGGAGGCAGTGAGGAGGCCACCCTGACAATCCAGTTAAGAGAAAGTTGTGGCTTAGACTAGAGTGATAGTGGTGAATGTAGCAAGGAGTGGTCAGATTCAGATCATGTGTGCTCCCAGATTACATATGTAGTCTGAGAGAGAGGAGTCCAGGATGACACCAAAGTTTTGGGCCTATACAGCCGGAAGAATGGAGTTAGCAATATCAAGGTGGGGAAAGCAAGAATATTGGGAGGAAATATCAGGAGTTTAGTTTTGGATGTCTTTAAGTTGCTATGTCTATAAGATGTGCAGGTAGAAATGCCAAGTAGGCAGTTGTCTAATGGTCTACCTTGGAAGTTTGAAGTCGGGGTAGAAGTTTGAGTATGTTGTGATTATATTTTGGGGAAAATAGAGTTAATTTAAAACTGGCTGCAAGTAACATATCATTTATTGATAACGATTTAAAGATTATAACATTTAAAAATGAATAAGCTTATGTTATAATGACAAGAAAAATAAATCATTTTTATAAAAATGTATTTCTCAGTGACCTCTTTTTTAAGATAATAAGATTATCTTAAAATTATTTTTTAACATAGTCTCATTTTTATAAATCTGGAATTTGGTAGAGGAGAACTTAAAACATGGTTTATCTTTAATTCATCTTTAGTTCAGAAAGTAAGCTTTCTCAAATCCACATCATGTTGCTGCTATAGGTAAACATTAAGCTTACTCATTGTTTACCTATGTCCTTATTCTGCTTTCCAGTAATAAGAGTTTTTGACAGGGTCACACAGTGAGTGCCAAAGAACAGAACTGCTCGGTTGTTAAGAGTGTGGGCTCTGGAACGCATCCTAGCTCTGCAACGCATCCTAGCTCTGCAGTTTATTAGCTGGCTGAATTTAGGCAAATTACTTACTAACCCTCTGCCTCGTTTTCCTTATTAGTAAGCTAGATATAATATAAGTATTGTTATGAGGATTACAGATGTCAATGCATAAAAGTTCTTAGAACAGTACAAGGTATTTATAATAAGTGCATAAATGTTACCTATTACCTACTATTGATCAAGGAAAACTAAATGATTCAGGCTCATCCCATTCGTAAGTCTTTAGTCAGAAAAGAACAATGCAAGTAGTTTTCTTTCCCCATGTGTCTGACTGTGTAAAGATAGTAATTTCACACCTGTAAATTGTTTTGAGAATTCTTAGCTGGTATAGAAGACAACAGTTTAATTCCGAGATGTACCACAAAATCCCTAGAAAATTTGTCGTCAGGCAGTGAACTTTTCAAATACCATGTGTCATTTTCCTTTCATAGTTTCCCCTTTTCATTCTTTGGCTAATCCAGATTCTGGCACTACTGTTTCTTAGGTTTGTGGCCTTTGGCATATTAACCTCAAGGCCTTAGTTTCTCTTCCTGGTGGGTAAATTTGGAATCCTGATACCTCCCTTGTAGGCAGGGCTACATAATTAAGCCAGGATAGTCCTTTCATTGCAACTAGTGTAATTCTGATTGATCAGTGTCTATGTCTAATTGGTTGCTAAATATTTTTTAAATATCTCTTGCTTCCAGGGTTACTGTGAGAGTGTTTCTGTTATGTGCTCCGGTCAGGGGGCTGATGGTGGGAGAATAGATGCCCGTCAAGAGAAGGCTTCAGGATCATACATAAAATCTTTTCTGATGGCTCCACTCTTCTCCTCTTCCAACCACTTTCATGGGGAGTTTCTCATACTGATGGAATGTGTTATATGCCTCGGATGCATTGAGGTGGAAAAGACTGGAAACCATAATTCTAGCTGGGTGGTTGTTAACTATTGCTTCACAGTAGGATCACTAGGGGAACTTTAAAAATTAAGTCAGAAACTCTGAAGTGGCGCCCAGACATTAGCTTTTTAAAAAGCTCTGCCGATGATTCTATTGTTACCTAGATTTGAAGACAAATACTCTGAATTATTTTTCTATAGTAAATGCAGTACTGCTCTTTGTATTCTCTCCCCCTTTTTAAAAATTTACTTTATTATTTTATTTGGGCTCCTTTCTAGATATCCCTGTTATCAGTTCATTGCAGTACCTTTGTCTTGTGCTTTTATTTATACTCTTGCTATTTTAGTTTAGCCTTCTAGGTCTCATTTATTCAATAAACAATTTATCCAATACTTATGTACTGCTTATTTTGTGCCAGGCACTATCCTAAGTACTCTAGATATTTAACTCTATTCAATTTCCATGACAAACACATAGGATAGGTACTATTATCACCCCATTTTGCACATGAAGAAACAGGCTCAAAGAGGCTAAATGCCTTGCTCAGCGTTATACAGCTAGTAAGAGGTAGAGCTGGACCTCACTGGTACAGTTTAAGCTTTTAGCTTCCAAGCTATTTACCAGGGACCGTTCTTGTTGCTAAGATTAAAGCAGTGGACAGAACAGAGCAGATGGAAATCTTACTCTTGGTGGAACATCTAGTCTAGTGGAAATTCTAAGGGTACTCTTGATTTTTAGTTAAGATCGTGTGTATTGGCAAATGCTCTACCCTTAACCTCTTTCCTTATCCACATAATTACTTATAAATGTGTGTAAATGAAAAATATATAAGTATCTTTACTGCAAGAAAATGTTAATTAGTCTAGACTGATTTTGGAGGAGGGAGATGAATAAGTGGAGATTTATAGAAAAAAAAACCTGACACCCATTCTCTAGACTTTCTCAAGTTTTTTAGCCTTGGGCCAGAGGGCATAACTTTATAGTTAGAACTGGCTTAGTCCTCTCAAAGAGAAGGGCCCTAATACAGTTCCCCCCCCCACCCCCGCCCTTTTTTCCCCTAACTGGAAATAGTCAAGTATCCAGACCTTTATTAATCGTCATTCACCTTTACAACTTCTCTTCGTGGCATCGCATTCTCTCTGAGCCCTGTTGAATAACTGACTAATGAACTAAACTAATTGAGCTAAGATATTGGCTAATCAGCTTAAAGAGCTGCCCATTCTGGTACCAGCTGCATTTTAGCTGGAGTTTCTGTGCGAGCTCCAAAGAAGGAATGGTGTGGGAATTCCAGGGACTGTGGCACAGCCAATGAATGTATTTTTAGCCCAGGGGCCCTTTCATCACCCCCTCCAGTCACACCACTTAAACAGCTGCTTATTCCCTGTGTGTAAACAAGTTTTTCTCCCTACTCCCCAAGGACCTAGATTTGAGACCCTTGTTCAATCCCTTACAAATATAGCATCGGTGGTGACCTTTTACTCCATAATCTGGACACTCTTGAGATTTTCAAGTACATGCTGACAGAGATTTTATGGGAATCTGTAAGTATCTGCTTCATGGTGAGAAATGAATCTTTGAACAAGGAGCTCACCCAGCACTGCACGTTTGGACACACTCAGTAGTACCTTAATAGTGGAACAGGATTTACTTAATGACATTTTGTTTTTTCAAAGATCGGCTTGAACACATTTGATTCAGTTGTTGTTAGAGGAGCACTTTCCTGCCAAAAGGAACAATTCCTGAAACAGACTGTCCTTCAGAGCTTTTATTCTCTCCTGCTCATTCTCCTTAGCTCTATCCATTTGCCCCATGAGTAGTGAAGAGCTAAACAAATTGAAACTGCCTGGATTTATTATCAGTGTTTACCACAACACTGTAAGATCTTTGAAGCCTGGGAAGCACATCTTGTTCAAGGTATTATTATTCCAGTACCTCCCCCAGAGAGGCCCATTTAGACCCTCATTATCCACCACTGCAAAGAAGGAAGTAAGAGACATTTTCCCAGGGTGAGTGTATGGAGCAGGAATTTTATCGAGGTGGTATGATTCCAAATTTATGGCTCAACTTCACCAACAAATTAATTATTAAATGAATTTAAAAACCAGTGGACTATATGCCAACCACACAGTAAACCTTTGTTTTCTCAGAGAGCTTAACAGAGCTTGTGATTGGTGAGCAGTTTACCAATAGATGTAAACTGATTGATTGCTGGTCTGCCTTTCCAGTGGGACTGTCTACCCTTCCAGGACAGGGAGGGTGCTTTGTTCATTGTTCATTCCCAGGACCATGCAGAATGTTCCGTAAAAAAAATGTTTTATATTAATGCCTTATGATTAAAACATTTTTCTCATAAAGTTACAGTAGCAATTGCATCAATAAGAGAAGCCTTTTCTCTGAGTACTTGAAAGCAATCAGAACTTTTAAAAAGGATATTAACTTATTCTCAAAGAGCAGTTGTACCTAGGATTTTTAACTCAGGTGATAAAATATCAATGACAAAGTCAGAAGTATAAATTTATTTTTAATTCTTATCGATGTTAACGAAATCACACAGACATCTAATCTAATTTGTACTCAGAAACTTCATGGATTAAAAGAGGTAAATTTAAACTAGTTAGAAAAAACCTGATTTATTCTACTTCTGGCACTAACTTCAATCAAATAACATATGTTGCTAGAATTGAGAGTTTTCAAAAATATGGTATTCATGATAATTAGAATAATGGATTCTAAGAGAGATTATTAGAGCTCACAATGTTCTTTAACTCTTACCAGCTGTGACAGGGCACACCGTTGCTGTTTCTCAGATTTTGCCTACAAGCTTTAAAAGAATCTGTTTATAAACTGGAACCAATACTTAAGTGTCACTGGATTAACACTTCAGAATTTCATGTTTACACATATATTTCACAACTCTCTTTAATATGCTTTAAAGCTAACTGAGACTTATTTATGTGTTACACAGCTATGCTGGGTTCCATAATCTATAGCTACTTTCTTTTGAAATTAAATTTATTGCCACAGAAAATTGTGGCGAAAATAAAGCCAAAAGCTGTTGCAACCTACTAATTGAAAGCATGTATTCTGTAACTAGTAAGCATTAGTAAGTACTTAAGAGGTAAGTTTTATTCAGTATTTTTTATGTTTAATGCTAACAAAAAATAAAGATTTAAACATATTAGCAAATTTTCTCAAAAATGATATTAACTAGATTATATACAACATTACAATTAAAAAACAAAAAAACTTTAAACAAGTCTAAACTCTAATTCCAAATAGAATTCATGCAAAACTGTTAAGGTTCGACTTAAGATAATGTTGGAAGTGATTCCTGCCTGTGAGGATCTTAAAACAATCAAAATCAATATGAGTTCATTATAACAGCAGTACATGTAAGCTGTTGAAGTCAATTCCTTAAAACACTTAAGAAGCTACTATTTGCAAGGCATTGTGCTAGGCAATCTGAATATAGGAATGAACTAATGGTGTGGATTTAATTATAAGTGTAATAAAGACAAGGTTCGTAAGTGTTTTTTTCTTGTGGCTTGAGTGGAACCTTGTGTCAGCAGCTAGTTTAAAACTCCTGGATTGCTTTTGGTAAATTTGTGTCATGTGCATCTATTCAGGTGGTAGGCAAGTGAATTTTCCAACTCCTCTTCTTCACTCTCCCATGTTAATGAGACACTTCTTTCTATGTGTGGGTACACAAAGCTCTGTGATAGCACTTATTTTATTGTGTAGTGATTGCTCATCTATCTGATTTTTTCACTGGACTGTGAGCTCCTAGAAAACAGAGACCATGCTTAGGTTTACAAAAGTCCAGAGCTGGCACAGTGAGCATTTTTAATGGTGGTTGGATAGGTGGGTTACTTAATAAGTTGGAAAGAAAGGGAGAACTTGGAAAAGAGAGAAAAAAGAATAAGGAGGAAAATGGACAGGGTAGAAGAGAAAGAAAGAAGGAAATAGAAGAGAGAATAGGAGATGGTTTACCATCTCTCTTCCTTGACCTTGTCAGATGACATGAGCTGTGAACTTCTGGCCTTGGGGTTGGGGCGGGCATGATAGTAGCAGCTTTACAGCTGTGTTTGGGCTGAGGTGAGACCCTGAGACTTATTGAAAAGTCACTACCATAGGCTTAATTCCTAGACAGGCAGTTGGGGGACCTGTTTGCCCCCTCATCTGTCTCTTGAATGGCAACATTACCTTATCAGCTGCTGAGCCAGTGTAAAGGATACACCAAGGCTTTTTTAGTGTAATACTGTACAGCTCAGTGTTCTTTCCACAATGCTGTGCTGCCTTTCCTGTCAGCTAAACTTTGAATGATTGCATTCGAATGGGAAATGCTTTGCCTAAGATGTGTACTTCAGGTAGAATTCTATTTTTGCCTCCTAGTTAAAAAGCATTCATGTCAAAACTAAATGTTTTCAAGTTAATTTTTGATATCAACGTTGGCAAACATTTCCACAGGTAGCCATTGTCTGTGCCATACTATAAGTTTTCCTGTTAACCAGAAATCCTTTGAAATGCTTAGTTAAAATTTGAAATCATTTGTTACTGAAGTTGTGATGACCTTTCTCAGCTCACATCCTAAATTTGCCTCACTGAAAAGCAGCGTAAGGTTTTAAAGAATTCTGAGATAAAACTACTTTTCAAAATTTTGGTTAAAACTAGAGTGGAGTGGGCAAACGGAAGGGGTTCTTTGCTGGTGAGGGGTTGGTGGGAGAACTGACTTATTGGAAATTGAGCTTTGATGTCTTTCACTTTAGTGCTTCTTGCTGGAGGGACTGCCACATTCTGTGGGTAGAGATGTATGAGCTATGAGAAAAGGTGGGGGGCAAAGCTGTTTTTCAGATCTGCTTTAAGGAGCTCTGCCCCTACTTTGGGGAACCAGTAGCTGGAAAGTGATTCTGAGAGAGAACTAGCAGAGGAGAAGAAAATAGTTCACAGTTATGAAGAAACAATAGAAAGATCTGAAATAACATACTGAGATCTCTTTACTGCCCACACACAGCCCAGCCTCTCTATATAGCAAAGTACTGACCCTACATTCCCAGGGCTGGTTTTTGCCTGAGATATGAAATAGAGAAATGGTTAAATGTGCCTATTTCAGCAGCTTGCAGATTGAAGAATATTTATCTTAACATCCTTTTAGTGTGTAGAGTTTAGAGTCTCATTTGGTGTTTACATTTCTTTCAAAATTTTAATGAAGTAAAATCACATGTATACTTTAGCTACTAATTTAAGTGTTTAACAATTTAAAACATTTTTGTTTGGATGTTGATGCGTTAACTTACCGTATAATTCTAATAGGCCCGATCATTGCCAACACTTTCCCATGCATCTATTCAGCAGGAAGCTAAGGAAACCTTCCTTGATATTACTTATTCCTTCTTTGCGAACTTGCCAGTTAAGGAGACACGCCCTTCTTTGGGCTGGTCCACTGCTCTGTGGTAACACTTATTTTATATATGGTGATTGTTCCATGTCTGATTTCTTTAGTGTACCATGAGCATGTGAACAGGGCAAGTATCTTAATTATCTATGAAGCTTCCATATTGAAACCATTTCATAGTTAGGCCCAAAATGCACCAGTAGTGCATTCATGTGATATTTGAACTAATCCATTTCGAAACATCTTAATTATTTACTGAAAATCTCGCTAGATCCACTAAATTATAAAATCACAACTCTTTTTCACTGTCTATATGGTGTTTAGAGACAATTTTGTTTGAGAGAATGAAAACATTTCATTGTGAAAGAAGACAAATATGAACCTTATTCAAAATGTTTGATTCACAAAAAAACTTTTCTATTAAATGGAGAAGTCAGTGGGGGAACTTTGGTGGTAGACTTTTGAGTAAAAACATTTTTATATTAGGTACATTTTTATTTTGGTCTCTGAATTTAATAAAGCTACATGTAATAATCAAATTACTGTCATTTCTGCTTTCTACAAAGTTTTATTGAATGTTGTAGATATGAATGGAGGCCTTGAGTCAGTTTAAATAATTTAAATTGACTTTATATTTCATTGGTGTATCAGGATAATTTTTCATACAAACAAGAAGTTCCAATTCAAACTGACTTGAACAAGAAAGGAGTTTATAATCTCTCTTAAGTGGATGTCCGGATAGGGTGGTGCCAGAGCTGATTGATATAGAGGTGCAGTCATGTAGCTGCTTGGATTTTTGGTGGTTGTTCATCCCTAGTCTCTGACATTCTATGTTGGCCTCATCCTCTGGCTATTAGCAACATGCACCAACTGCAGATAGAACATTTCCAGAGGAAGAACAGGTATCATCTTTTTTTGTGCCTCTTTCTTAGTATGGCAGAAATCTTTCCCAGAAGCCACACAGCAGACTTGTCCTATCATTGGCAAGAACTGGACCACTTGTCCATTCCTAAGTCATCACTGACAAGGGAAATGGATGACAGTGACTGTCTGACACTACGTTCGTGAATATGGAAACAAAATGTATTTCATTACCCATCAGTGAAAATAGTTTTATAAGAAAATAAAAAACAAATCTCATAAATATACTTTACTTTTGTAGAGAAATAAAAAATACCACAACAAAGGAAAATTTTTTTTTCTGGTTTTTCTGAACTTTGGAGCCAGGTGCATGATAACATTTTTATTTTATTTTATTTTTTAATTTTGTGCTTTTGCATTAAGGATATTACTACCACCACCCCCCGCCCCGCCCCAGTGGTTATTAGGACAGGATCTAAAGTTTATTTTTATTTGTGTAAAAAATATTTTTAAAAATTTCATGAAAAGAATGCAGAATCATATTTTATTTTTTATTTTCTTTGATAATAGCCAATCAAGAGATAAATGAATTGATGGAATGGTACTGAATATGGAACTTAGATTTTTGAAGAAACATGAATGAAATAGTTACTTAAATATGGAGTAACTAGAAATTTTACATGAAGCTTCGGCTGTAGTCTGTTGGTGGGAGTGTTTATAGTTTGCGAAGAATGTTAAGGTTAAGTAAGGGTTGAAGGATATTGCAGATGTTATTCCTCTGTCAAGTGCAGTCATTTGCACACCTGCAACGTTGAGGTCTTCTTTCAGTGTGCATGAAAACCTCACTAGGGGCCAGACTGCTTCCAGATTTACTTCCTGTTCACTTTGTTCTCTTTCCCACTGTGCTTTTATGCTGTGTCCTCGCTCTCTGTTGTTTAAGCCATTTCCATAAGAGATGTTGTTTTTTGTGCTGTTAAGATTTTCTTGTAATATAAAAACATGGAGTAATCGAGATTCCTATTAAAAGTTTTTCTTTTTCTATTCAATTACTGTTACTATTAGTAAGGTGATTATAAAGGGAAACATAGTAAATGTATTCTTTGGGGAATATCAATGAAGGAGGAACATCTGGAAAGTTCTGTACAATAATAAAAATGGAAACAGATGCATAATCGCTACCCTGCCTCCTGTCAGAAGTCTCTGTTATTAGTCATTTAGGAAAAATTTTATTCTGCTTATCCACAAGAAAAGGTAAATATATACTCATAATATTAAATTGTTGACCCTGAACTCAATACTTTTATATTAGTCTTAGAGATTTCAGCGAATAATCTTATATTTCCAAGAGTAACAATTTTGCCAATAAATATAGGAATTAAAATATTGTAGCCTTGATATGACTTGTCAGATGTAAATTCTTTAGTTAAAATAATTGACATTTAAAAATGAAGCATATTACTACTTTCAAAATGATATGATTATAAAAATAAGTAAAAACTGAATTCTATAAAAATCTCTGGGGTTTTTTTCGGAAGTAACTTTTCTAATATGAAATCTAGTCTAATTTGGCTCATTAAATGAATATTCTTCCTAAAATGACATTCTATGTAATAGGAGTTTTCTTTACCCCATTTCTAGTCCCCCACTGTTTCTCTGATTGTGTTGGTTGACACTTGAGCAAAAAAAAAAAAAAGCGTCTCCTTCTATAGGATAAGAGTTTTAAATGGCAGTTCCTCTCTTGACATTAGTATGATTATGTTATATAAGTTCTGTATTGCCTTTGGGAATCCAAATAATCCTTGAAAATAAGGTTTATGTAAAGGTCTAAACTCTCTCAAACATATTATTATGTTTCTGTGCTGTTTTCATATTACCCTTACTCACAAATTCAATAAATATATGTGGAATATCTGCAGTGTGCCCAAGCCCTGGATTAGGCACTAGAAAAGACAAAAATCTTTTCCCTCACTGAAGTTACATTCTTTAAATCCTATTAAATATTTACAGATGCCTTCATTAAGAACTAGCTTTTTTCTTTTTGTTCCCTTAGTAATTCATTCTTGCTATTCTTATGGCAGCCGGCAGTGCTTAGCTTCTAATATAGCACTATTTGAAAGTATCTGTCTGTATTATGATGTGAAAGGTTTTAAAGATATATGTAATTACATGCAATTTTTGTGATTAAAAGGAAGGAGAAAAAAGCTGCTAGATAAAATGAACAGGATGGGTTTAAAAGTTACCACTGAGGCAGGGCAGTGTAATGGAGAGATGACGGGAGTGTGAGTCAAAAGACACGTCATCACTTAGTTCCATGAACTGGTGACTCACTTTGCTGCTCCTTTTCTCTGTGAATGAACTCATGGTAACACACAGAGAGAAAAGCCCGCCATACAGCTTCACACGAGGTGTTTGTAAATAGCAGATAAGATCATGTATCAGAAAATATTTTGACCTGAACATACTTAATGTCTTTTATCCCATTGTTTTAAGTATGTTATTAGTAAATGTGAACAAATAAAATAGATTTGGGGCTGTCAGTATTTCAAATTCAAAATGATATTCAATTATGCGTAAATTCTAATTAATCGATGATTGAAGCATTGGGTGATATTGACATTCACTTTACACCAAGAGCTGCAGAAGTTAGCATTGCAAGAAAGGATATACACAATTGGATGAACCGAGCCTGATCTGAAGTCGAGATGCTATTTATTTGGACAGGATTCATACATGGTAAGAAGTTGGATTATTTCCAGAAACAGACTTATTTTCTGATGAAAAACATTTTAAGGAAACAGTTCTAAAGAGTCAAATGTAGATTTTTCCAAAGTTTCCACAGAGCATGGTGAGATGTTAATAATTGCTCTTTGGTTAAAGGATTCCATGATTAAACAATTTTGTTTGATAAACAATGTAAAACTATTACTTTACTGCAGAACTTTTCGCAGCTTTTAATGTGCTAATGTTATAGTAAAATTTTGAGAGGACATACAGAATATGTAGCATTTTCTAACAGTAGTTGAAAATGGATATTTTTCCCCTCACAGAACATCTATTAGCAGCACACTTGGGCATTAGTCCTCAAAGTGTGGTCCCAGGATGAGCAGCATTGCCATCACCTGGGCCCCATCCCAAACCTACTGAATCAGAATTTCTGAAGGTGGGGCTCAGTAGCTTGTGTTTTAACAAGGCCTCCAGGTGATTCTGATGCACGTGAGAACCACTACTCTGCAACAGAGTTTGGACAACAAAGTTCTAAAGAACTTAAAATATGTATGCTTTTAAAAAAAGGCCACCATCCTATGCTGGTTGTGATGTTTAGGCCTCAAGTTTTCATGGGGGTGGTGGTGGTGGTGGTGGTGGTGGTGGTGGTGGTGGTGGTGGTGGTGGTGGTGGTGTGTGTGTGTGTGTGTGTGTGTGTGTGTGACATCATCAAAGAAAAAAAAAAGTGAATGCATTTTTGCCAAGTGGAATAGGTGTGGTAGAATGAAAAAGGTGTTGAATGTTTATGAGTCAGGATTTAGTAAAAGTAGAGTTGGATTAGCTTTAGATTATGTATCTGACCTTATACACCACACCCTGATTACTTCACATTTAAACTTCCATAAATTGAAGAAGTGCATACTTGCACATCATGGATTAGAAAGTAGAATTCCTTAGGATTTTAATTTTCATGAGGAGCTTTGCCTTTATCCTTTCCTTAAAGCTTCTTGACTCTCTATTTCAGCATGTCATAATTTCCTTATGATGTTGCTCTTAGGAAATTCTTTGAACAGTTATTTATTGGCCGCTTCCTAGGGGCTTGGCACACATTGTGCACATACACTGGTAAATACAGTGTGGATCACCACAGAACTTGTAGAGTAAGGGAAGGTGGAGGCAAGGACACAGGCATTGTCTCAGGAGAGATGTGCTCTGGTAAGGAAGTCCAAGATGACAGACAAAAATGGACGGGCACGCAGTCTAGATCTTGGGCATTATAGAAGGTTCCTTGGAGGAAGTATAGAAAAAAAATATTGTGATGTGGTATATACAGGTATTTATATTGCTCAGCGATTAACTTAAAAATAGTGCAGGAATATTCTAACACATTTCGAATACAAATTTAGGAGGGAAAAACAGTACTTAGTTTGGGAACAAGTGTGAGCAGTGGGCAGGTGCATCTGTCTTCTCTAGGTTGAGTTGTAGGAAAAACAAAAAACGTATTTATCCTGAATTTAAAAAATTTTGGAACTGACATTTGATAAAATAAGTATGTGATGATGAAGTTATCCAAGCTTGTTCTGATAAGTGATGTATTTAGGCTATCAGAAAAAAATTTATATTAAATAAATAACTATTGCATATATTTGAGTTATTGTGAATTTTCTTAGAAACAGATAAGAAGTTATTTGGACATTTTCCAAAGAGAAACTCCAAATTTAGTAAGAATATGAGAAATATTTGTGAATTAAAACGTTTCTCAGAAACATTAATGTGTAAACACAACGTTTGATTATAGAATTCTGTGTGTTTACATTTATGTGCTTCAGTGTATTTTAATATTTGTGAATATAATTATCTCTTTATATAAATAAGCTGTTCATATGGTATGAATAATACTAGTCTCAGCTTTAAAATTTCAATATTTAAAATATTTTTGAGTCATTAGTTTTTATTAATTAATTACCTGTTAATTATCAGCATCATAGATAGGATTTGATTCTGTGTAGTTTAAAATTTTAGGTTCCTCCTCCCTCCCCTTTTTAAAACTCAGATACAGTTATTACTGAAGTTTCCTTTTGGGAAATTTACCACTAGATACTGCCATTCTGTCTGAAATAATAGAGGTGGATGTTAATGTAAGTGTGTATTATTATTATTTTTCAGTTAACTGCTGGAGGTAAATGTTTATGTACTTCAGACACCGTTATTCCTTCAGTTAACTAGAATCCCTTAGTGTTGATAAAGGAAGGTTTGTTGACTCCTTGGAGTAGCTGGTTTACTTGTTTGATAAGATTGGTCTCAAGTAGAAAGGGAAGTATTAAAGTCATATCCCTTCTCTGTCCCTACATTGTGTATATCATTTAATTTTTCTGTGAATTAGTTTCTTCATCTTAGAAATGTAAATATAAATAGTATCTGCTTTATAGAGATGTTATAAGGATTAAAAAGGTTAATATAAAATGCTTAGAATAGCTCCTGGCATATAGTAGGTGATCAACAAATATTAGAAATTATCATGTTTGATTTGCCTTCAGTATCCTTTCATTATTGCATCCAGTATCCTTTCATTATTGTCAAGGTAAAGAAAACAGCCTTAACAAGGCCCACAAAACAGCCCCGTTGTCTGGTCACCATCTGTTCTTCACGCTTTCCTTTTTTTTCCTGAACCTTCCAATTCCTTTCCATCTTTGTGAGATTTTGTACCTTCTTGTCATTCTCTATGCTGATATGCTGTCTTCCTCATCCTCCTTTGGCCAACTGATTTCTCATGCTTTAGATTTGAGCTCAAACCTGAATTTTAGTCTAATGATTTCTGATATACCCACCAGCTCCCCACACCCCCAAACTAGATGCTGCTCCCAGTTATTGGCTATGTTCCATGTAGAATTTTAACAGTTAATAATGATACAATTAGGCTATTTGACGTCTCTCCACACCATAGCATATTATAGACCTACAACTGTTCTTAGCAAAGAGTGGGCATAGAATATTTGGTGAGTTTGTGTGTGAGGAAGTGAGTGAATTATGAACAAATGAATTGTCCTGTTCCACTTGGGAATTATGTATATATGGATATTGTAAACGCAGGCACCACCTAATCCTGACATTGTGAGATTAGACATTTTTGTTCTTGAAACTTGAGACAGTAAATGCTTCACTGTATGCAGGTGTGTTTGAGAACTACTCACACAGAGTATAATATTTGGTTTTGTTGATTAAATGAAAAAATTTTTTTTTGATATTTGCAAATTGTGGAAAACAGAATAGTATATTATTGTGCTTGAAATATGCTAACCATAGTATGAACATTACCTGTCATTTCCCATTATACTTGGGGATTTAAATATTACCATCTCGAATGGCTTTCCTAGGCTGCTGTGGGGCTATGGGAGGCACAGTTGTATCCCTGGTGTGCCCTCTGCAGGTGATCACCCTGAGGCAATTGCTTGCAGGAAGTCATGGAGAATCAGGACAAGTTGGATGCCAAGGCTACTGCATGAGCCTTATAAGTACAGATTTGTTTGTGGGACAGATCACTTCCATTAGGTTGTATTCATATGTTACCTTCCTTATTTTCTCCTATCCCCTTTTTTCCTTTAAATTTGTGCAACTCTCTTCTCTACTCTTAGTCTGTTCTTTCTTTTTTCCTCCTTCCTCTAGCTTTGCACAGTTGAAAGCTTTTCTTCCTCTGCCCCCTTGTTTCCTCTTTGGTTTGAAAACTGAGGGATGCATTTTTCTCCTTTCGAAATTCTAAGTTTTTTGTGTGTGTGTATGTGTGTGTGTGTGAATCTCTGAAGCCTTCTACATATTTGACATAGGCAGTGAAATACTGGTAAAAATTAAACCTGTTTAAAGACATTAAACTGTTTCACTCAGAGATTAAAATTTGGCGTAGGAAATGAAATTCTGTAGTTTAGAACTTTATGAACCAGAACCAATAAAATGGTTCACCAGAAAAGGAGTGTTTTATACTTTGCGGATGACTGATTATCCAGTACAGAAAGTTCAGCATCACCAACACACAACAGTTGGCAGCTCCTCTATATCTTTCTCTGGAAGGAAAATGGTAGTGCCTACTTTAGATATTTTGATAGTAAAGGGGACTAATTTTTTCTCTACTGATTGAACCCAACAGTTCTTAAGAATGAGGCTGTAATTAAGAGAAATCTGAATACTGTGCAGTTTGTTTTTTCTTTTTCTTTGAAGATATCCTTTAAAGATAGGGAAATATCTTTCCTTTTCACCTGGTTCAGGTGTTATCCGTTTGACAAACATTTACTTTTGTAGCTTCTAGGCCTGTTTTGGAAGATAGATTGCCTAGGTGGCCTGAGTCATCATCTTTGGTTATGCAGACAGTCGTAAAGATTTTTTTGTAAGCTGTTTTAATTATTTATAGGGGTTGTCTTTACAGCAGTTTTTAAAATGTAAGACATGATTTGTCGACACTTTCTTTTTGGCAGCCGCAGTGTCCACACGGATCTTCAACTACAGTCATTCCCTATGTATGTTAACACTGTGTGAAGTTATTTTCTTAAAGAAAATACCTTTTTAAGAATGGGCTGACCTTCTACTAAGGTTAGCAAGTTTTCAGAATTGCCATAAATTATATCAGTTGGCAAAACATTCTACATTGTCATAGCGATGATGTATTTGGTGATAAATAAATATAACCAGAAAGACGTAATAATATATTTTTAGGTGCCAACTTATATTGAAAATCTTTATTAAGTATAAGTTTTGTAAAACTCTACTATTTAAAGATTCTATCTCCTAAAACCATGCTAATTTTTATTAATAAGTAAGATTACTAGCCATTTAAAAACCATCATATTTCTTATTGAGGGTAGTTAATCAGGTAATGATGAAAATAACTGTACACAAAGTTGATTTTAGTAATGATTTTTTGGTCTACATTCTAATCTTACTTTATGGGAAGTCTTTTCTAGAGAGTCACTGAAAAGAGATAACTATTGGAAAAACTTAAGGACATTATTTTAGTAATAACTCACCTACATGTGTCCTTCAAGCATAGTACATGCTTTAAGGTTTTACTGCGACAGAGTAAAAAGGGCTTAGAAACTTGTTTTTAAAAAATGAATACTTTAATTTGCTAGGTGAAGAGGATTTTTTAGGCACATGATATAAAACTCAAAAGCTACACAAGCCATCTTCCTCTTGTTCTTGTCACCCATCCACTCAGATGTCCTTTTCAGAGACAGTCGCCGTGACCAGGTTCTTGTTATCCTTTCAGAGATTGTGCGTGTGTGTGTGTGTGTGTGTGTGCTTGCGCATATACATATATAGATGATATAGAACAGTGTATATACAATATATGTGATATGTATATTTCTCGCTTTTGAATACAAATGAGAGTAGTTATATCTACAGTTATGTATCTTCTTGCTTTCATTTAATATATGTTGTCAGTTATTCCATGTTAAATACATATAAAGCTGCATCATTCCTATAAATACTGCATACAATTCTTTTAAATTCAGTGTATGGCCAGAATATGTTTGGTTTCCCACAGATCTGCTATTTATATACATGTGTGCATAGAACTGCGGAACATTTCCTAGAGCATAGAGAGTTGTATACTGCAGAGCTTGTACCGATTTCCATGCCCACCCGCAATGTGCGAGAGTGCCTGCTCCCCTTTGTGCTACCAGTGAATGTGTTATCAGACTCATCGACTTTTGCAAAACTGAAAAGGAAAAAAATATTATCTCTTTAATATTTTAATTTGTGCTTTTCTTATTATGAGAGTGGGTTCTGTATCTTTTCATATATTTAAAAACCACTTTTGTTTGATTTTTTTTGTAAAACGTTTCTTAATAGCAGTTATGAATTGTTGGACTTTGTTCTTGTTTATTTTTTAGGCACTTATTATATACTGGGGGAAAAAAGGCCCTTTGTGCTGATTTGGAAATATTTACTCAATTTGTATTTTGACTTGATTTATGATTTTTTTTTTTTGATCCAGAAGCATAGGTAACTTTTTTTGCCATTTACTTTGTGCCAAGCATTCTTTAAAACCCTTTAATTTGTCCTCATAAACTTATTTAATCTTCAAAAAAAAAAAAAAAGTACCACGAGGAATAATTTGGCCAAAGTCTCACAGCTGCATTGAACTCAAGTAGTCTGAGTACAAGTTCCCACCCTCTTAACTATTGTAGCTGCCTAAATGCATTTTTCTTAAACACTAAAAATGTAATGTTTCTGAATTTTTTTAAAAAAAATTCTAATTCACAGGATTTTTTTCTTCCAGATATGGGCAACTAATAATTAGCAGATATATATATTTTAATTATAAATTTTTTCAAATAGAAACAGAGACTGATTTACTACCTATTTCAAAGTAAAATTGACAGTTATTTGTTCTTGTGGTTAGAGAAGCATTTTTATACTCAGATTTTTATATTTGATGCAAAGCATTATAGGCATGGAAGAAACTGATTTCTGAAAAGTGGTATTTATAAATAGTAGTGAATTTTGATTTATCTTTTCTGTCTGAAAAGAATAAGAATACTTATTTACTATGATTGGATTTTAGGTGAGATGTAAATGTTAGACTATTAAGAATTTTCTTGGCATCTCAGAACTCTGAGGCAATCAACACATTGATGTGGAATCACATTTTTTATAGGATTCCCAGCTTTAGAAAGGTGGGCAAAAGACCAGAGACTGTCTAAACCTTAGCTCTTTGTTACTCTTTCCTGGATTTTTGAGCAAGACATTTTGTGAATACAGTAGTTTTTTTTTATTTATTTTTTTGTCTTAAATGTTAAAAACATATAAAAATACTGCTTATAATAACATTAATTCTTCACATTGAAGAAATGGGCTGTGATTCTGAGGGCCATAGAATATAGATGGTAAGAAATATCATGAAAGAAACAAATGCAGCTTTGTTCAAATTTTGGTAGGGTGACTCAGAGTTGACTATGCCACAGACAGGATCTTGGAAGTTTTAACTAATTCATAAAGGAAGGGATGTTTGTGGATTGATGGGAATTCTTGATGTCAGGCACATAGGAATAGTGAGGGAGAGGAGTATGTGAAGGAGAGAAAGGCACTGACTTGAATAATAGAAAAGATGAATGAATAATAAAATCTTTGCTTTCTTGATTTAAGTCAGTGTTTTTTTCAACTTTTTTTTTTTATATAAAAAAAAATGTCTGTTATGTGTTATACACAATGCATCTCAAACATCCTTAAGGAAAGAAATGTACTGGCTCAGCGAAATCAGGCTCCAGGCAAGGTTATTTAGAGGCTCAGGATGTCATTGGGATCCTGCTCTGTTTTCTGAGATACTTTGTGGATTTTGCCCTGCTGCACATGGTTGTGCCACCCCCAGTGGGATGTCCTCATTGCCTCATTGCCATCGATCATCATGCCATATTGCCCAGTGTAAGAGCCAAGTGCATTCGCCCCAGAAATTTTACTGAGAGTGCTGAGACTCAGTCTGATTAGACTACAGCTAGATTGCAAACTCCATCCTTGGGGCCAATAATAGAATTAGAATTCCTGGGGTTACATGTATCCCCAGTGGAAACTAGGGCTTTCTGGGGAGTGGGAAAACAGATCCTGATGATAGAACCAAGAGTTTCCACAGTACCCATGGGAAGGGAGAATGAACACACACCCCATGTAGTCTGAAGCACAAACATTTTTTTAATGTCTTCTGTTTTATATTAAATATGAATTACAATTTTACATTACATGCCATAAAACACTTAAGTAGAAATAAAATATGTTTAATTCTTTGAGTGAAAAGAGTGATCCAAAGCTTTTACTTAACCTATGACTTCAGACATCCCAGGAGGTACCAGTAGATATTTGTAAACAAGTCATAATCTTAACCTAATGGACTATTTAAAAAACACATGTTTGATGTATAAAATAAAGAAAATATTGAAAGATATTTATTAAATATTATATCCTAGATATACTTTTAAGCCATGGTTTTTATAAATTACTATGCATTTTAAGGACAAGTTATCCACAATTCACTTCTATTTACAACTATGTAAAGTTTTTGGGATTAACCATTTTTTGAATATTAATAATCATGGTAAAAATATCTGAAGATACTTCATTTTTTAACATGCTTTGTACCCAAGGTCATTACACTTAGTCTGTGAATGTGTTTAGTAGCTGTAATTGTGCTGCAGGACATTTTGAAAACTAGAATTGAACTCTTCACCTCAGGTTTCCTCTGAGATAATTATAGTATGAAAAATAACTAAGAGAAAGAAAATCTATCTTCATTAATAAAAATGCCTCACTGAAAGTACTCTTCAGTGCCTTTTAAATTTAATGATATTTTCATTTTACACATACACAAGTACACATGTATATCTGTCTGTCTGGCTTTAGGAAATACAATTATCCATTTACTCTGATAACTGGACCTCAGATGGGACTTGGAGAGTAAAGAAAACTCTTAATTTTTTTCAGGCAGGAATAGAATTTACTATATGCCTAGCACGGTTTTAATGTTTAAAATATAATTACATTTAATATTTATATCAACCCTGAAAAAATCAAGTTCCAGCGTGATTAAGTACCTTGCCCAAAGTTATTCACATAACTAGTAAATAGTCAAGTTGGGGAATCTAGGTAGCTGGACACTGGGGTCCATGGTATCAACCACATACTGTTTTATTCTTAGTTACTCTATTAATAAAAAGTAAGCCTTTGCTGGGTAAATCTGTGGAAGTTCATTGTGAAAACAATTTGTGGCGATTCTGTTCACAGACTTTTCTAGTTTCTCTGAAAGTTGAACGGCCAACTCTGAGTTTGAGCTCTGGCATCAGAGCAGGCTGTTCCCAGAAGCTCACATCTGTGCTGTACCTTTTGAAGTCATGCTTTGCTGGGTCTTTGATGTGTTTCTTCTGACCAGGTTTCTTTCAGGTGTCTAACTTCAAATGTATGGTAATGGTGCCATTCTTCACCAGTAACATAATAGAACTCGGGTTCTTTTATCCTTGTTATGTTAGTCATAATGTGATGGATTTTTAGAGAATTTTATTTTAACTAATCAGATAACTGAATTTTAAGATTTATTTTTTCATTGTTATTTTATGTGTTTTGTCCATTCGATGACAAATTAAATTAAAAACTTTTAAAAAGCATTTTTAGAACCATCAGCTGCTTTATTCAAAAGAAGTGTGAATCTATTTTATATTTTTGTTTTTGTAAGGACTGGGTGAAAAGCTTTAAGAATTATTTCCTGAGCCTCACTGAGATGGAGCTTGCTCACCTCCTTTATTTTGGGCACTCATCTCGAGCTTCTGTCAGTTTAATAATGCACTTCCAGTCTTGGAATAGTGAAGAATGAGCTGTGGCTACAACCCTAAACCAGAAACTTTGAAGAACTATTAAGTGTAAATATACCTTCTTTTCTATTTTGAATCGTCAGTGTGATTTGAATAATCATAAATTACTTGCATTATTTGAGTAATTTCATTGTGGATTGTTTCTTTGACACTTTTTCCATTGAAGCTTGCTTTTTCTTGCCCCTCCCCGACCCTACACCAGAATTCAGAGTGGCTCAAAGGAAGGACTGAACAATGAGGCTTTAAGATTGGAGCCAGTTCCCTGTTGACCTGTGTCTCGACATCCTCAAGGGTGGCTGACTTATCTCCGGTCTCCTTCTCTGTGCAAGATTATAGAATCGGGGAGAAAGTGTGTGAGGACCCAAGTCACTTCCCTACTTGACCCCTTCCCTGGGCCAGAGGGATGGCGTGTGCTGCAGAGGACTGTGGAGGTGGGATGCAGCCCAGGTCGCGCCCTCTCTGCCCCTCTTTGTCTCTGTGTCTCCAGATTCCATGCACTCCCAGACATAGGCAGTCTAATTTGATGCAGGATTTTGCTCTAGGGAAGAAAGACGTGCTGAAAAAAGAAGTAATGGCTCTGCATCCCAAATCAATTTCATATTGATCGCTGGGTAATTCTCAGTGAGCCATGTTTTTCACTAAGTAGGAGTGCAAATTGATGAGATTAATGAATGTGGCTGAGAGGATAGCAGTGGGCCAGAACCTACTAACCATATATTTCCACCTGTGCTCTTGTTCAGAGAAAATTCAGAGAGGAAGGAGGAGGAAGAATTAGATTAGCAATTGGCTGGTTCTTCTGGTTTACCTCCTTGCGAGACCTCTCTGCTGTCATCAACTAAGAAGAGAGCAAAATAGAGTGCTAGCACTGAAGGATGAGAAAAAGAAAACCACAGAATGTTGATAATTAGAATTTTACAAAATAATACATCACAGATGACATATTTCATAGAGGATTTAACTAAATAATGTAAAGAGTAAATAACTGGGTAAAAAGTTATATGAGAATATGTTTTTTCAAGGCTAAATTTATATTTTTTAATGATTTCAATTCAGTATCAGAAAGTTTCCAATTTTAAGGCAGTTCAAAATACATTGTTGGGTTAGAAAAGGTGAGACTGACAATAACCAGAATATTCTTATTTTAAGAAAGACTGTTTTCAAAACTTAGGGAGACTCCTATTTGTTTCAGTCACAACCTAAAATTCCTACCTTATATTTATACTCTCAATTTAGACTTTATGAAAACAATTTTAATTAAAATGCTGTCTAGGTATAAGCATTGGGATCTAGTGCATTGGGATCATGCAACCCTTTGAGAAGACATACTAAGTCAGTAAATGTTATTATTTTGACTTAATAGAGGATCAGGTTATAGGGAAAAACCTTGAAAGAATTATTGTCCCCTAGGAATTTATATTTAATCTTTGTTAATTTATCAAGTGTATTAAAAGGTGTCTTGCAAAGTGCTACGGAGGTAAGCATAAAATTATCCAGCTTAATATAGTTGAAATATTGGTAGATATGTTCTGGCCTATCTGTCCTAATCTTGGGATTCAGTTAGGAATTCAAAGAAAGGTGAAGCTTTCATTGAGACTAGGTAAGCCATTTGAGAAAGGAAATTAAAATTCATTGAACTACTGTATATAACAATTCTCTATAATTTAGTCCCTCAAAGTACCCAGTGGGGACATTTTTAAGTAACAGAAGTATAAAAAAGAGGAAAAAATATTTTAAAGAATTAATCACTGCGATTTTTACATATTAGGAGTGAGGTACAATTCATTTTGAATTGAGGGAAGACGGTGCTGGCAGAGGGAGGAACCAGTGCAGATAACCCAAGGTAGCAGTGTGACTGATGTGCTTGGAGACTGGCAAGGAGGCCAGCCTGCTCGGGGTGAAGTGATCCAAGGGGAAAGCAGTAAGAGGGCATTCAGAGAGGTAGATCATGTTCGGACTTGTAGGCAGTCTTAAGGACTTTAGGTTGTATTTTTAGTGATATGGAAAGTCATTGGAATGTTTTAATCAAATGAGTAACATGAGTTGTCATTGGCTTTAAAAAGATCATTCTGGCTGCTGCATGGAGAGTAATGTTAGGACAAAGGATGGGAATTGAGAGACCTACTGGAGTCTATGGCAGCAGTCCCAGGTAAGCCAGTGGGGCAGGGGTGGAGCTGATGAGAAAAAGTAACTTCAGAATATATTTTAAAGGAAGAACTGAAAAGATTTTAGTTAGATTTGGGAGATAAATAATAGGGAGGCATCAACGACAAGTGCAAGGATTTTTCCAGATCAAAGGGTTAAGTTTTCATTTATGGGGCCAAGGAGAGTGAGAGATGAAGGCGTGAGTGAAATCAGGAGTTTGTTTTTGGATATGTTGAGATATCCAGTAAAATGGATATGTGAGACTGGAGCTCAGGGAAGGAGCCTGGCTGGAGGTATAGATTTGAGTTTCATTAATGTGTAGGTTTTGCCTAAAGCCACTAGACTGGATGAGACCATTTAGAGAGTGAGTGTAGTTAGAAAAGAAATTCGAAGACTGATCCTAGAGCACTCTGAGGTTTGGAGGCTGGGGAGATGAGGAAGACCCAGCAAAGGAGGACAAGAAGGAGTGAGGTAGAAGATGATCAGGAGACTGTGTATAGCCATGCAGGCGTATGAGGAAAGTATTTTAAGGACATGAAATTGATCACCTTAGTTAAATCCTGTTTAAAGTTCAGCTATACAGAGGGTCAGCTGACAACTTTGACAAAGCAGGCGGAGTGTTGAGGGAAAGCCTATTTGGGTTGGTTTCAAGAGAAGGCCTGGGTGGAGGAAAGAATTTCAGGCAGCAAATGTAGACAGTTGTCTTGAGGAAAAAAAGGAGCTGAGTATTTGGAGTAGGAAATGAGGCAAGAAAAGTTTTTGTTTTTGATTTAAAAAAAAAAGTGAAGGCGAATTCAGCATGAGATTGATCCAGTCAGGAGATACAAGGGTTGGTGGGATGACGATTGCTGCAGTTGTCCTGGAGTTAGCCAGAGGAGGTGGGCTCTCGTGCCCAGAAGGGGCTGTGCGCGGAGAGGTGGTCTTGCATTGGTGCAGGGTCTGTTCAGTCAGTCAGGAGGAAAGACAGTGAATGTGCACAGAGCAGGTTGGTAAATAGACGTGGTAGGCCATGATAAAGTAAGAAGGTTTTTTTTGGGCGGGTATGTTTTTAGATTTTATTCATTTAACTGTTTTTGTTTGTTTGTTTGTTTTTATTTTTGTTTATGTGGGCTGTCTTAGAGGATTGAAGGATGTGGGCATGGAAATAAAGAAGGTCTGGGGAGAGGAAACTGTGCTAGAAACAGAGTGAAAGCCTAGTGGTCAGTAGATTTTTATGACATCTATCGTCTGCTATAGGTTATATTGTATTCTCTCTCCATTTATTCCAATGCTTCAGTCAAACCTATAGCCCATAGAGGATTGTCCCCTGACTTCTTCCTCTTCCTCTGAGTTCTGGTTGAAGCCATTCCATCAGTTACCCACTCACTGCACTGTGCACACCAGGCCTCTCACGTGCAGCTGACTTTGACTAAAGAGTTGAAACAGCGGAGGGAGATTACAACATAGACTGTCCTGCCTTTATGTTTTTTAAATCCTTTCCCTCATGCTTCAGAATAGTTGTTCTTCCCTTTTTGTGTGCAGTGGATCCCTTTGGCTGACTAGGGAAGCCTGTGGCCCCCTCCTCAAATTAATTTTTAAATGAAAAGACTTCATAGCACTACAAAGGAAACTAATTAATGAGATGCAATTTTCAAATTATAAAAAAGACACATGAGTCTTTATTGTGCATTAAACAAGCTCTAGTGGCGGCTCCCATGACTGTCTTAATTTTAAAGTAGCTAATAAGTAAATAATATTCTGACTTATCTGTAACAACTATGATATGATATGAAAATGTTTGTGATTTCCACTGGTGACAAGGTCACAGGTATTGATACTATGACTTGTTTCCTACTTTCGTAATTAAAGGAAATGCTAAATTTCAGCTGAAGTTCATAAAAACAGAGGCGAAATCTTTTTACCCATCCAAGTTCTAATCTGAACCTTTTGTATGTGAACATTCTGTACGTGAACCTTTTGGCAGTCTATGGACTTCAGGTCTAGCCTCCTACCCCAGTTTCTCTGAGACATACTCCAAACAGGTATCCCAGATTGCTTTTATATTTTAAATCTCTTTTTCTGTCTCTGGGTTTTTTCCTTCCTTATTAGGTTATACTGCATTTCTTCTATCTTCTGTTTCTCGTGAGGGCAGTAAATAGCCTTACTTGTCGGGGTGTGGCCAGCACAGTGACTGAAATGTGCTCTTTAAATGTTTACTGCTTGTATAAGGTGCTCATTAAATGTTTATTAAATAAATAGATGTTTCTGTTTCCAATGGAAGTTCACAGACAGTTGTGTAAATTAGCACATGTTATAACTGTCTGCCTGATGGAGAAGGGAAGGTCCTCATTGGATTAATGAGCATTGTGCAAACCCCACTGGTAAACGCAGTAGTTTGTAAATCCATTAGTCACAAAGGAATATGCTAGACTTCCAAATTTGAGTAATGTGATAAGGAAAGTTGAGACATTCCCATTTCTCTGTCAAACCAGTTCATCAGTTTCTATGAATGTCTGATAACGAAAAAAATGGTGAATGATTTATAACTTGCTGGACTTTAGATTTAAAAAAATATGGTTAACTTTAAGTTTCATGTTTAAAAATATAGTTTTGATTTAAATTTCACAATAGATTAATGTAGACATGAATTATCTTAGATTAAAAGGATAGAATTTAATAGCAATAGAATTTAGTTTTAGAGAAGTATTCACTATTAGTATTAGAACATGTTTTTTGTCTTTAATATGAAATTACTTTTATTCTATCAACGTCCTGAATTAATTTAATTTTCTCATAATTCAGGAACTGATATTCTTTGAATACATACCTCTAATTTATATAACTATTAATTATACTTTATCTTGTAATATTTGTTGTTATTCTTTTTTATTATTCTTTAATTATTGGTTACTTGAATTTTTATATGTGTGTTTATGCCAACACAAATGAGTCAGCTGAGGTAATTTTGAAGCTGTTAGATCAGGGCTTGGCATATAATAAGTATTACATAATAAAATAAGGAACTGCAAACACACACACACACACACACACACATGCACACACAAAGAATTGTTCTGTCTCACTAGATTATAAACTTATGTGTAAACTCTGTAAAACAAACATGAAACCTTGTTTGTTTTATAATCTTCTCTCTTTGTTTGTCTTGTACATTTTCTCCTAGACACACCTGGCCTGGTGTCTGGCCCATAGTTATCAATAAATATTTGTTACATGAATGGAAGTCTCTAAGGAGCAATGGTCATATAGGGTGGGAACAGAGATGGAGAAAGTATATATTTTTTCTGGTAACTAGTGCTAAAGGTGAACGCATTTTCCCCTCTTGTTTGTACTCAATGCAATTAGTATTTCTCACAAATACAAAATGAGGTGTACGAGGTGTAGAGAGTTATAGTATTCAGCCAGGACACAATTCTGTATGGCCGACCTCCATCCTCATTGGCTAGATACAGGCCACAATTAGTTGGACAGCATTTCAAATATCATTTGTGGGCTTAAGTGAATATTTGGAAGAAAATTTATTTAATTTTCTTAAATAAATTTTATTTAATTAATTTAGAAAAATATGTATATATACACATCTGTGCACACTACTATATGTCTGATTTCAAGCAGTGATAGATATTTTAGCATATATTCAATATAAATCATTTGCAAAAGGACCTATATATATGTAAGCTATATTTTAATGTCACTAAAAATTAGATTTTAAAAAATTTAACATGTTACTTTTTCTAGTTCCATATGATAGTTATGCTCATGAAAGTACATTGTTGGTTTTGTTACATTTATGTACTTGCTGGTTCAGTAGGGGATTCAGATATTTTACAGGGTATGAAAATTAATCAGTAGAATATTCTTGTAATGACAAGTATCTACATTAAAATTATCCCATTCCATGTACCTTATTTTTTGATCATCATCGTCTCATTTCTCCCCCTTAAAAAAATGCAGAGCAACTACTGCAGTATATATAAAGTAATTTTATACTTGCCAATTGATCTTCCCTTGGGGGCTACTGTAGTTTTTATAAATAGCTTGCTGACTTCGAAGAAACATAGTCCTGTTCTTAGGAACTCATCTGGAAAGGGCATTTCTTTGGGGATATGGAGACCATGTGTGGAATTTCAGCTACAGGAAAAATTCTGGGATTTAGACAAAGAAATATTGGGTGGTTTAAAATTGAAAGTCCATTTGTGAAAAATTGGTTTGCTCTCAATAGCCATATTTTGTTTTTAGAACCTAATATATTGTGGACTCACGCCCTCAGTCTGGAGTTTTCAGACTCCTAGGGATCTGCAAACATGGATTGGTACCACTGGTCATATTATCCTTGTCAAATGCACTGATTCGAAGTAGTATATCCTTGATTTATTAAAAATGAGCAAATGTTTATTGCTTAAAACTAGCAATTTGTTTAGTTTACTAAATTTTTCATGACATGCAGTTCATGGAGTAAAAGTAACAGAAAGTTCCCTTGGGAAAGACTAATGCCGATTTAAAGTCTTACCTCTATTACATGTGAGATGTTACCACTAAAGATTTTTATTGATTGAATTAATATATTTATTTATAAAGCTAAGAACATAAACTATTTAACTGAATTTTACTGTTAACATAAGATATAAATGATATACAACATTATATCAGTTTCAGGTGTACAACCTAATGATTTGATATTTGTATGTATTGCATAATGATTACCACGGTACATCTAATTAATATCCATCACCACAGATAGCTACAATTTCTTTTTTGTAATGAGAGCTTTTAAGATTTACTCTCTTACCAACTTTCAAGTATATGATACACTATTATTAACTATAGTCACCATGCTGTACATTACAACCTCAGGACTTACATATTTTATAACTGGAAGTTTGTACCTTTTGACCACCTTTTTCTGAATTTTACTTTATAGTGAATATCAAAGTTTGAACTTTTTATCTCACATGAATTTTTTTAAATGAAAGATGCAAGTGGTTTATTATATTTCTATAATGAGAATATGTGTGGAGGCCCATATATCTTTTATAAATCATCCTAAATGCAATGGATACTGAATTCAGTGATACTGAATTCATATTTCATAAAGTAACTTTTCTTGTACTTAGATTAAAAGATAGCCAAAAAAACTTTGCTGTTTTCAGGGCCAGTGTTATATTTTCTTACTTTG
>NW_011888806.1:3333921-3335757 GCF_000151845.1 Pteropus vampyrus | reverse complement strand
AGAAAGCTTGCTTTTTAAAAAATTCTTCTGATGCCAGTTACCAGTGAAGAAAAGGAGTTTGCATTGCTGCCACTACTGATATTTGTGACTTCTAGATAAACAGTGGCCTCTAGTTTCCTGTGTGTTGTTCTTTGCAGCAATTATATATTGTTTTAAAATAAATAAAGTTATATGAATGAGTCAAGTGAGTTCTTCTTGTGCTTACAGTGAAATAATCAGATTTTAACTTATATTTAAAATTTGAGAGGCTTCTCATTAAAAAATAACATTCGGTTGCAGTTGCTGACACAGCCTCTTCCAATTTTCTGTTAAAAGACTAATGAAGACCTTGAGACAAGCAAACACACAGTAATGGGTGGGGGTGGGGGTGGGGAGAACTGACAGTTGCTAGAAGTTTTGATGCATTCCCTTCACCTACCAGAAACTGAACTGGGAAAGACAGAATTGTCTCATGAAACAAATAATCTAGCCAGTCTAAAGCCATGATCTTTAACTTGTGAGAAAATGGGGCAGCTCTTCCTCTGCTGCATGGGTGCTGTTTTTCCGAAGATGCTGTCATATTACCATCACTTATGCTTCCATTATCTTACACCTTTCTACATCCATGCAGCAGCTTTGAGAACACAGAAACATGAAGCGCTGGGAGACCTGGAGCTGCTAATCACCACATCCTGAAAGGAACAGGTTACCTCAGGTTGAGGGCTCAAGATGGGAATGGAGAATTAAAGGGTAGGCATCTTGTCTTCAGGTGATCCTTTTCAGACCAGCAATATTTAAGAAGAGGGTCCCTCTGTAGTCCAAAGACCCGCTTTAAATTTGTGCCTATCACTGAGAATTGGGCTTGTACCTCTTTATATTTATTTACACTTCTGCTACAGCATTGAAAAGGGATTTCTATATCCATCCAAGAGCACAATGATCCAAGCCAAGCCCTCTGATGAAGAACACCATCATCCCAGCAAGAGGAGATAGACAACTCAACAACATGGGACCTATTAACATATACTGTACTTCAGGATAAAGGCCTACCATTCTGAAGATGTGAGAGAAAAGCACATTTTTTAAATATCTAGAAAACATTTAGAGAACAGTTTAGCATTACAGAATGTAGAGGGTATGGTATCTAGAAAACTTCAGCAGAGAGCTGTAAGGAGAACAAACTCATGTTTTAATAAAGGTAAGGAAAGATCGCAGGGAACACTAAATCTGTAAGAGTAGGATTTAAATTTGCAGATGAGGCAGGGAAGGAAAATTAATATTTTGGAAAGCAAAACTAACGATGTGAAGAACAAACTTGAGAGATTTTCTTAGTCTTCAGAGAAGAAATAGAAGTGAAAACAATGAGAGAAAAGATAACAAATATGAGGGGAGAGAACTGAAATCCAGTCTAAGAATGATAAATACAATGATTAATAAAAATATGAAAAAAAATCCAGCCTATTATGCAAATAAAAGTAAAAGAAAATAAAAATTAGTTCTCACTTTGTGCCCATGAAATTAACAAATATTAAGTGACACACTTTTGACAAAAGTTTAGTGAAAAGATGCTGTTTGAAATGTATAATTTATTAGTTTGGTAATATTTCTTAAAAAGGTTAGCATTTTATCTAATGGAATAATGAATATGTAATAAGATTTATATATAAAGATAACAGAAATTGGAAAAAATTTAGTAAACTATGAGAGAATTAAATGTAGTAATAATTTATGGTCATAAAATCATGGTTTTGAAAATATTTAATGATATAGAAATGTCCTTCCCATATAGAGTCGTTTCAGTGCTTCCCAAGCTAGATGCTAATAGATGAACAAGGAAAATATATTAAGTGGGAAATA
>NW_011888806.1:3309276-3333871 GCF_000151845.1 Pteropus vampyrus | reverse complement strand
TAGTGACTCAAAGACAATAGTGGTGTTGAGATTGTGGGTGCAAGTTTTTGATAGGATGAATCACTTTGACAAGGACCTGAACAAAACAAATACTTTGTTTTACATAATTGTGTTCTTGAAAAATTCATTGTGTATTAAAAATCTTTCATAAATACTGTGTGTTTTTGTGAAATGGAGTAAGATTCTAGACTCAGATAATTATAAACATATTTTTCACTTTCATGAGTCTTTACCCATTAATTCAGTCTTGATAGGGACCCAAGAATATTCTTCAGGATTCTCTTTTGTATTGCAGCAAACATAGCAAGCTTCTTTTCAGCCCATGAGAAACAAGTAATATTCCCTAGTCACTGTGCAAGCCCTTGGTGACTGTCTTGAGAGCTGTCACTCAAGACTAAGCTTTTAAACTTAAGGTCTATTTTCTGAAGCATAATTTTTTTTTCCTCCTCTGTTGACTATCCACTTTTCCTATCTTACACTTGAATATGGTTAATAAGGATAAGGTATTCACATTTGCTTATCTCAGAATAAGCTTAATATATATTGCATGTGCAAACTATAATAATCTAGATGTAAAAATAAATATTTAAGCAAATTACCAGTTGCAAACAAACTATTGTGCGTGATTACCAAAGAGATCCTTTTATGTTCTTTAAGTGAAATTCCACTTCATGTAAAGATTGAGCATTTTATTTAAAAATATGCAGGAGGATGATAATACAAACATTTATAGAACACTTATCTAACAGCTCTTATGTTGCTTGCCTTATCTCTTATTTTTAAGTCTGCTAACCATCTGATGAGCAAGCATTATTAATATATTCATTTTACAAAAGAAAAATCAGAGCCATAGAGAGGTTAATTACCTTGCTTAAGGTCGCATGACTATTGACTATTAAATAGTACAGCTAGAATTTAAATTCAGATTTCTTTGACTTTATAGCATTTGCTATTAAGTTGCAATAGTGTTCAGATGAAATTTTTAAAAAGTGACTTGTCACTGTTAAAATGTGTAGCACAGACCTTCAGAGAAACTCTCTTAATTTCTTTTCTCAAAATGTATTTATGTGTAGTTCCTCTTATTTTCCCTTCTTCTGAGTCAGCTAGATGTATGGGATATAAACGTGAACTATAAACAGAAATTCTACTTGGTGTTATTTAAGTGTCAAAATGGCAATGAGAAATTGTTGGGGGGCAAGTACTTCAAGCTTGCCAACATCATGATGCTCATCAGTGATAAGCAAGTGAGCTTAGTTAGCCTGCCTGTGTGGTCTAGAATGGTAGAAAATATCAAAACACTGACATGTACTAAAAAACTAAATGAATAATACAACCCAGAAGGCAGATGATAATGCTTATTTTTTTGTTAACCACCTTCAACTTCAGCTAATGATTAGAAAGCTTGCTTTTTAAAAAATTCTTCTGATGCCAGTTACCAGTGAAGAAAAGGAGTTTGCATTGCTGCCACTACTGATATTTGTGACTTCTAGATAAACAGTGGCCTCTAGTTTCCTGTGTGTTGTTCTTTGCAGCAATTATATATTGTTTTAAAATAAATAAAGTTATATGAATGAGTCAAGTGAGTTCTTCTTGTGCTTACAGTGAAATAATCAGATTTTAACTTATATTTAAAATTTGAGAGGCTTCTCATTAAAAAATAACATTCGGTTGCAGTTGCTGACACAGCCTCTTCCAATTTTCTGTTAAAAGACTAATGAAGACCTTGAGACAAGCAAACACACAGTAATGGGTGGGGGCGGGGTGGGGAGAACTGACAGTTGCTAGAAGTTTTGATGCATTCCCTTCACCTACCAGAAACTGAACTGGGAAAGACAGAATTGTCTCATGAAACAAATAATCTAGCCAGTCTAAAGCCATGATCTTTAACTTGTGAGAAAATGGGGCAGCTCTTCCTCTGCTGCATGGGTGCTGTTTTTCCGAAGATGCTGTCATATTACCATCACTTATGCTTCCATTATCTTACACCTTTCTACATCCATGCAGCAGCTTTGAGAACACAGAAACATGAAGCGCTGGGAGACCTGGAGCTGCTAATCACCACATCCTGAAAGGAACAGGTTACCTCAGGTTGAGGGCTCAAGATGGGAATGGAGAATTAAAGGGTAGGCATCTTGTCTTCAGGTGATCCTTTTCAGACCAGCAATATTTAAGAAGAGGGTCCGTCTGTAGTCCAAAGACCCGCTTTAAATTTGTGCCTATCACTGAGAATTGGGCTTGTACCTCTTTATATTTATTTACACTTCTGCTACAGCATTGAAAAGGGATTTCTATATCCATCCAAGAGCACAATGATCCAAGCCAAGCCCTCTGATGAAGAACACCATCATCCCAGCAAGAGGAGATAGACAACTCAACAACATGGGACCTATTAACATATACTGTACTTCAGGATAAAGGCCTACCATTCTGAAGATGTGAGAGAAAAGCACATTTTTTAAATATCTAGAAAACATTTAGAGAACAGTTTAGCATTACAGAATGTAGAGGGTATGGTATCTAGAAAACTGCAGCAGAGAGCTGTAAGGAGAACAAACTCATGTTTTAATAAAGGTAAGGAAAGATCGCAGGGAACACTAAATCTGTAAGAGTAGGATTTAAATTTGCAGATGAGGCAGGGAAGAAAAATTAATATTTTGGAAAGCAAAACTAACGATGTGAAGAACAAACTTGAGAGACTTTCTTAGTCTTCAGAGAAGAAATAGAAGTGAAAACAATGAGAGAAAAGATAACAAATATGAGGGGAGAGAACTGAAATCCAGTCTAAGAATGATAAATACAATGATTAATAAAAATATGAAAAAAAATCCAGCCTATTATGCAAATAAAAGTAAAAGAAAATAAAAATTAGTTCTCACTTTGTGCCCATGAAATTAACAAATATTAAGTGACACACTTTTGACAAAAGTTTAGTGAAAAGATGCTGTTTGAAATGTATAATTTATTAGTTTGGTAATATTTCTTAAAAAGGTTAGCATTTTATCTAATGGAATAATGAATATGTAATAAGATTTATATATAAAGATAACAGAAATTGGAAAAAATTTAGTAAACTATGAGAGAATTAAATGTAGTAATTAAATGTAGTAATAATTTATGGTCATAAAATCATGGTTTTGAAAATATTTAATGATATAGAAATGTCCTTCCCATATAGAGTCGTTTCAGTGCTTCCCAAGCTAGATGCTAATAGATGAACAAGGAAAATATATTAAGTGGGAAATACATTTAGGAAGCTGCTTGCTTCTTAACACATTTATTATGATTTGAAAAGTCATAAATAAATGTTAGCATATTATAGGCTCTGGAAAATCCTGCAATAAAGACATCTACTAACTTTGCTTAAGCTGTTTTATACCATTTTATAACAAATAACACCATTTTTAGTGATACAGATATTAACATAATATTATCATCTCCCAGAAGAAAGTTTTGAAATACTAGTTTGGGAAACAATATGTTAAATATAAAAAAAAAAATGAAATGGAAATAAATATACCAAATAACTTGAAATCATCCCTAAATAGTAGAATTATTTTATATGTAACTTAAATTTTCTTTAATGAGAATTTATTCAATAAGAATACAGTCCTTTTTTAAATAAGAAAATACAGCAAATGTGTCTTAAAAAATAAGTTAGAAGAACCCTAGCTATGAAACTTAGTAGTCGTTAGAGGATATAAGATAGAACCATCATTCTGATGGAATTTTCATCATGATTATTTGCTATTACAGATTTTTGGATTAGGTATTTATTTTAAAATGTGGAGAGAGAGATTTTGACCAAATCTTTAATGACGCACATGGTTGGTTCCTCCATATTGTGGATGATGGGTTCCAATAGTCCAAAAACTTGGAAGAGTTATCCTGAGTCAAAGAGTGAACATAGTTGTTTTATGTTTCTTTTTGTTCTAATCAAGGAACCAAATACTACCTTTATCTTATTTGTTATTAACCCCACCCATGAAAAATAGGACAGGGAAGTTAGCTGTTGATGGTGGAGGGTGTGTGTGTTTGTGCCCTCACACATGCCTGTGCATGCGCTGTGTGTTTAAGCTTTCTAACATTCTTCATTTTCTTCACTTTTAATACATCAAAGACACTGTAATCCTATCTCTTCAGAGTCTTTTTCCACCCTTTCCAAATCAACGTCAATTCTAATTATTCACAGATGAGACTAGGTTCAATATAATTTTTGTTCAGGTTATTGTTCTATTCCTCTTTTTCTCTTTTAGTGATAGTTACTTTTTTTTTTTTACAGTTAATAGATAAGCATATCAATATAGTTTACTGTACCATGTCATGTTATTTTATTAATGCAAGAATATTAGACTAAGAGACAAATCTGGAAGTGATTTAGATCCTTGCCTTTTTGAAGAATTTGAATTGTGGTTCCATCAGACGCTAGAGCAAGTTAAATTGGGAGGTGAAAGAATTAAGCTTCAAGATGTTACATTTTGACAATGGTAATATTCATTCTGAAGGAGATGTATAAATTAACAATTTTTTTTTTTTTTTTCAAAAACCCCCAGCTTTTCAGCTTTTCAATTATTAGCTTTTCAAGTTAATTTTTTGTGATTTAAACCGAAGACTATGGCACACAGCCTGAATACCCTTCTTATGAAGGGCGCTTTAATGCTTGAGTCAATAAACCAGCCTTATCTTTTGTACTGTAGTGTATATAGGGTAAAATATCATTTGTCCACATTAATTTACTTGGTAAGATAATTTCAGAAGACCTGGTGCACATTTATTTTCAGAACACTCAAAGAAAGTATTGGAATCAAATCCTGCATTCTTGATTTGGTGAACACTTTGATGAGTGTAGTGTGGCAGTTTTGTAGCCAAATCCCAAACCAGGTAACATAAAGATGATGAACCTTAAAACAAGGTGGTTCAGTGACGTCTTTTTTTTTTTTTAAGATTTAATATACAGTAATAATAATAATTGAGGAATCTGTGACGAGAACAAATAAAACATTTTTGACTTATTTTGGCCCAGAATGTGAACAAATTACTTAATTGAATGTAAATGACTAAAGGATAGTGTGCTTAGGATTTCAAAAGTAAATTATTTTCATTTCATCTAATGAAAAATCCTCCTTTTCCTGGATCTCCAGGAGCTCAGTTAATGATTCACATTGTGATCAGCATGGTTTTGGGGATCTTCCACTGTAACTAATTAGAACTTTTTTTTTTAATCTGAAATTCCCCCTCCTTGGTGAAACTTCTTAACTGTAATAAGAGAAGCACATTTTTTCTGCCTTCATTCTCCCTTCGCAAATGGTTCCCTAATAGTTCCTAAGCTGGGCAAAGTACTGCTGATGAAGGGAGAAATTGAAGGTCGAAGGAATTAACAAAGCTGTTACTTGACTTTATATACAGATATTTTTTACTAAGAGAGGATAATTTGTGTTTATAAGGAAGGGAGGAAATAAAGAGAATTAGATGATATATGCTGTAGACTCGAAGAGCAAAAATTATATATTTAGAAGCATTTCGAGATCCATAAACAACATTAAGATGCAGAGCAAATGCTGTTTCCAAAGTAGTCATCATATATTATGAAATGAGCCATACATAATCTCATAAAGGGCAGCTCTTGAGGACAAGGGCAACTTCCTATTTTTTAATTCCTAGGTCTTAAATGGCAGTTTTCACAAGTAGATTTGCTTTAATATCCATCAAGAAAATTAAAACAAAACAAAACAAAACAAAACAAAACAAAACCCTGAGGCATAAGGATTCAATTTATGAATTAAATTGTCGTATCTACCTTAGTAAACTTTTTTCTATCATTGGTTTCTGTAGTGAGGCATATTCCTTTTTTTAAAAGATGTGTCTGTTAACTTATAGTCATTTTTTCAGTTTTTGTAGGAGTTTTCTCCTATTAATAAGCATTGATATTACAGTATAGTAAGTTCTATTTTATAACAGTTACAGCTCGCTTGGAGTTTGGTAGACCTGGGTCATCTTGATTTTAGGCATTTCTGCTGCCAATTTATTTTACAGAAGTTCTTAGAGTAAGTCTACCTTAATGTTCACCTACATACATCTGTGTGTGTGTCTCTTTCATAGATTCCCATTCTGATTTATTTTACCCCATTCCATTCTTTAGCCCGTCATAGAGGTGTATATGTTTTTCACTTTCATCTTGAGGGTTATATTGAGGTGGTTAAGGGAAAGGACGCTGTGGTTAAACTGGATTCACATTTAAGTTCTGCTACTTACTAGCTCCATCATCTAGGGTAAATTACTTAATCCCTCTGCCTCAGTTTCCTGATTTGTAAAATTGGGATAGCAATATCACTGACCTCTCAGGGCAGTTGTAAGATTAAATGTGTTAATATATATGTAAGGTACTCAGAACAATGTGTGTGCATATTTAAATTCTTGTCTATCTTTAAGGCTGATTAGAGCTTAATATTACCTGTTTCATTTCAGAGTATTTTCTGACCTACTTTGATGTTTGTGTTTCACAATGACCAAGTTCGAACTCTTCCTTTTGTATGCCCCACCCGTGCCATGGGAATTCCTAGAACAGTCTCCACACTGCTCCAGTTACCTGAATTCCTTCTGGGAGGGTCCATGTCCAACCTTTTATCCTGACCTTTTCTTACTATCAAAATAAAGACATGGTCCCTCAATTCACAAGACACATATTACCAGAGTAGATTGCAAACTTTTTAATGTAGGCACAGAAATTGTGCTTTTTTGGCATCCCTGAACATTCTCTATTACAGCACTGGGGTAAAATGTTACCCTGTAAACACATGCTGATTGTAAAATTGTGCTTGTTGATAATCTATTTTCCAAAAGAGAAATTTAGCAATGATATATAATGATATAGGTCAGAACAGATTTATGCTGTTTATAATTTTAGTTGTGCATTTACTACTGGACTAGGAGTAATCAGAGACTGTTTCACATTGTGTATACCCTTTTTTTTTTTTTTGAGTAAAATAGGACGATCTGAAGGCTGAATTTCATCTAAGTAGGTGACTAGTTTGTATTTACCGCTTATTAAATGATAGTTCGTGAGGAAGGCATACATTTTAGTGGAAATAATAGTAGTAGCTAACTTTATATAGTGCTTACTATGTGCCATGTAATATTTGTCTACCAACACCTAATCTTGATGGAAAAGCCTTTTAAAAAAAAGATGACTTGGAAGATTCTAAATTTAATTATAAATTTTGGAAACTTTTTTTTTAAAATGAAAGATTTTAGTTTAGAGAGTTTTGTATGTAATAGAAATAATGCTTCTAGATAGCTTAACACAAGAAGGAAATTGGGACAGTGGTAATTCTGTCCTTGGTGTTATGGAGTGGTGAAGATCAGTACCGAGATTTTCTTTTCCACTACAAATCTCTCCAAGATCTTCAGGCTATTCAAAGTGAAAGGTGAAGAAATTAGTAGCACTCTGTATTTATTTTGCAATTGCTGTTTGGTTTCTAATTTGGGTTGTGTATTTTCCTTTAATGTTTCATTTTGACATAATATATTTTAAAACAGACTTTTCTTGTGGATAAACATTTTATGATATGATTTTTCTCAAGTTCTGGGCGACAATGTGGCTGTGTTTTATTTACTTGAATCATCTGTGATGAGAACCAGACTCAAACTTATTTCAGAAATAGTGTTAATTATACAAATGAAAGAGGCAGATATTTTTGATTCGTCTACACATTTCAGAGTTACTCTGTAGTGCATTCCTGAAACCATATCTAAATAATCATACAACATCTTACTAATGTTGGCAGATATTTTATACCTGTCTATGGGATGTTATATTTAATTAAATGACTATACAATAATGTGTGTTTGTTAGGCAGAATAAGAGTCAGTACATGGGTAGGTCATATGTGGTAATGAGGTTAAAGGTAATATAATATAGATTCAAATATACATGAGGAGTTGTATATTTAAATTGTTTCTTTAATATAGATTTTAGTCAGTATCATATTGGTATTTATAAATACCAATAAGAAAAGTAAAAAAGACAGTAATCAGGTTATATTCTCAGGTATCAACATTTTTACTGGGCAAAATTCAAGGAATATGTGTTGCAATAGCAATAATGTGAAGAAAGTGGTCTGTGGCTCAAGTGCCCACCATTGTTATTACTGGAATCCAGTCTCTGGCAGACCTTCTATCTGGGATACAGTCTTAAAGTGGCTCTCAACTTCTCTCCCATTTTGCATCTCCTCATGGCAGGTGGGAAATAATGGTGGCAGGTGGAAGGATGTCAGGATAAAAATCAGGATTTAAAAAAATTTCCAGTTATTGAAAAATCAACATCAAGGTGCTGTTTAGATGTTGGAGGGAGGAGTAGAAGTAGAGAATTTGGAAGTCACTTTGAGTATTAGGGTGACCTGAATTCCAGGCAAGGAAACTTTTGTTAGCTACTATTTTTGAGCCACGTAGTTTTGTTTTGTATTTCTTTTACAAATGGATCATTTAATAAGAGTCAAAGACTTGTTAAAAGACTTAAATTATATTGAAGTTGATCATTTCTTAACATTTTGTGATTGTAGATTAGAAACTTAGTTCTATTAGGTCTTTGCATTTGATGAAGGAATATAGATCAAGGTTTTTTTTTTTATGTTTTGGAAATACTAGGAGTAGAAGTTAAAAGTCAATAAAAATCAAACTTTCTTGATTGCCTTTTAATCAAATTTATTTGTTACATTTAAAATTGTGAATAATGTCAATATTCAAGAAATTGTGAACTTATTTTTTATTTAAAGCTATATTTTATATTACATATAAGACTTTTTAATAGCTTAGTAGTATATGGAGGTTTGTTTTATATTTTACAAATGATATACTTCAACACAATAATTTATAGAATTTTAAGCATTTTCAGGTTTCAGGATGTAGTCTAGACTCATTCAGAAAAATAAATGTAGATTTAGTTACTTTTTGTTAAAACTAATATAATATAGAACAGAGTTCATAACACAAATCTGTTTATACTGTTTCCTACTTAAAATCTTTGAACAGTTCCCATGGCCTTCAGGATGAAGTTCAACATTTCTATCATGGAAGCCTCATCTTTTTTCAGTTATTCATTTCCATAGCTTTTGTTTGTCCCCAGTTGGCCCCTTCTCCCATTCCTAGTAGGGGTATATCATCATCCATTTTCTTAGGCTCTCTACATTAGCATATCCATGTAGCTTTTTGGAGAATGACCATTTATTTTCTCTAATCAAGAAAATACAGGTCATGAGAGATGTCTGCCAGCTTTCTGCCTCACATCAGCATCCACCTATATTCCCACATACTCATACTGCCCTCCCTCTTTGTAAGTATAAGGATTCTCCCCCTCTGAAACAATATTCTTATTCAGTTATATTCTCTCTATACCGTCTCCTTCTCCCTCTCCCTCTCTTTTTATTCTCTGCTGATTCATTCTTTACAAACTCTTTTTCCTTTAGCAAAACCCTTCTCTGGCCCAATGTCAGCCTCTAATAACTTCTCCCTCTGGAAAGAAGTTGTCTGTGTTCCCAACCACCCATTTGTTGTTTATTTCCCTGTCTGTAGCTGGAATTGCTTTCATAATGCCACTAATGAGTTGCCATTGATTTGTCACTATTGATTTGCCAAATCCCGTAGACACTTGTTTCAGGCCCCGGCATGTCCCCTGTATCCAGTGATGCTGCATATTGAGCACACAGTAAATAGTTAAATGAATGACATTTTCACTTATGTTGTCTTACTTCTCTTCATCTTATTTATACGAGTTTCCCTTCTCTAGCCTCTTGTAAGGGTTCTTACATATCTGTTTTCTAGGTTCTAAGAGACTACTTTGTCTCTTACTCTAGCATGATTAACTTTTCTCTAGATAGACTCCATCATATTGACAAACATGCCTGCATACATATAGCATGTCTCTCACCTTAAGTGCTGACCCTCAGTAAAAGGCTTCCATCTTTTTGTACATTCCATAGGTAACTCAAACTCAATATGTCCAATTTTGAACTTATGATCGATCCCATTAAGTGTAAGGTTTTTTTAATGTTATTTAAGTGACATCACCAGATATGCAAACACTGAAGCCAGAAATCTAGGAACAACTCTCTAATTCTTGCTGCCTCTAGTATCTTAATTTTGAGTCTTCCTCTTCTCTTTATTCCTCTATCTTAGTCCCTTGGTTGAATGCCATGTCAATTTACCTCGAATGGCCTTAGTCTCCTTGCCTGCCTCACTAGCTTTGGTTATCTATGTTTTGTTACTTAAAAAAATTTTTTAACCTGAAGAAAACTTTTTAGAGTTTTACTGGGATACATGATTTTTTTCCTACAGCAAATTGAAAATACTTTTTGTGAACCTTTGGGAAAACAGAATTTTTCAGGACCTTCAAAAGGCTATTGACACATTGCTCAGTGATTATGGCTTAAATATAATTATTGTATTTTTAAACATCAGGTTTAGCTGCATATTAAGATAGTAATTTACTTCCTTATTCAGTAGAAAAGAAGGCTACCCACTGTCAGTGGCTGAGGGCATGGGGAGACTAATGGGATTGCATTTCCTTGGGAGGGGCTGAAAAGTGGCCTCTATTTCCAGGGTTGTTGTATCTGAGGGCAAGGCCATTGTAGGCAGAGAGAAGACAAAAGCCAAAGCTTAGTGGCATAAAAAGAAGCAGGGTGAAAATATTCTTATAGCATGAAAATAAATGTTTGAATTTATGCAAATACATTTGACTTATTAATCAAAAGTGTTGCATAAGAAGAGCATTTACGCTTAGCTAGTTCCTTTAATTTATTTAGACAAATATTTCATCTCAGATTCCTGATTTGGTTGACTAGACATAAAGGACTGAATGTTGCACTTTGATTTCTTTCTTAACTCCTAATTTCTTGTTAGCACTTCTTGCTTATGTGGTGGGATGAGTCCTCACAGAGTCATTATTTAAGAGTTAAATGTTAGAGCACTCAGGGCTAAAAACCAAAGACTATCTTAAATTTCTTCAAAACTTAGTTTTTTTTTTTAAAAAAAAAAAGAAAGCTGTAATTTGTCTAAATTCTTACTGTCTTACACACACACACGCTCATAAAGGAGGAATAATAATTGGAATTGCTGTGTGCTAGATAACTTGAAAATTTCATTTTACTCTCTCTGTCATGTAGAAGATAAAACCTCCACAGCTTTTCTTTGAAAGTCTAGAATCAGTATTCATATATTGTGTGAAAACAATTTTACACTTTTCCCCAAACCTCTTTCGTTTATATTACTAAGCATAGAAGAAAGATAAATTTTTCCTGTGATGCTAAAATTTCTTCCAGATCACATGTTGAAGTATCTTTTGCTTTGAGGCCCTTCTTAAATGATCATTTGTAGACTTTTAAGTATATATTTTCCTTGAGATCGTGTAAGCATTTCTTTTAAAAATTTAGTTTTCATAAAATGGTTCGTGTTTTATATGTGTTTGGCCTTTATTTTTTTTATAAAGGCGTGAAGACGAATGGTTAAAAAGAACAGTGGCACCACTTTCCCCTTTGAGGTCTGGTCAATATTTGTGTAAAGTATGGCAAATATCTTTCAGATTAAATAAGTTGGTAGTAGTACTTTCAAGGTGATATTTAGCAAACCCTATGGGTAATAGAATTGAAAATAAATGTGGTCTATATTTTTAAAAAGTTACATTACTTATGGAAGAAGTTATAGAGAAATTTAGATTTTGAGGAAAAGAAATAAATCTTGTTTCCTAAACAAACAGTCCTTTAAATTTTATTTTTATATATTCTGAACAGTCTTAACTAAATTTTGCTTTTAAGCCTTTGGCTAAAAATTTATGTTTCATGGGTTCCTGCAGTGTGAACTTAATGCCATATTTGGGCTTGTTTTTGTGATTTTCCTCCACTAAACTTAGATTGCAGTACTGAAGAATAGGTTTTTCGCTCTCATGGGACACCATAGTCACACTCTAGTTCTTAATGACTGTATCTGTGGAGTGTCTTGCTGATGTAGCTCTCAGTGAATTGACTTCCCCTTCTCTATATATAGTCAAGGTTTTTTGAAATGTTTCAACCAAAAAAAGAGTACAGTTTTACCACTTGTGCTAGAGAACATCTTTACTTGGTTATGCTATTTGCTATGTGATGATTATGGAATTACTGCTATAATAGAAACTGTCAGCTTTAAGTTATCAGTGCATGTTTTTGATTAATAGCATCCTTAGCTTTTATTTCTCCTCAGTCGTTGCGACTGTTCCATTATACCTCAGAGAATGAAGAGTTAGGAAGAAAAAGACATGATTTAGTGTTTCATCATTTAATTCAGTCTTTTTTTTAGGATGTGAGTAAATTGTTATTTATTTTTGTTACAATAAGGCTTTTGCATTATCTGTGGATTTGATATTCTTCCTGCAAAAATTATTATATATTAGTACAGTGATTGATAATTGCTTCAACATTATTGGAAGTTTTGCATTGGAATCTGACTTTACTCGAGAGGCTTCTCTAAAACTGAGATGATACAAAGATGGTAAACATGCCCTAGAGTTTGGGATGTTAATGCTGGAAGGTGATTTGTGGTATGCTCTTGAAGAGTAGTTGTGGAGCAGTTTTGGAAATAGCCTTAGAGAAACAGCTGAATAATCTGAGTTCTTAAGTAGACTCTTGTTTACTATGAATTTCAGTATATGTGCTGCAGAAGTGAGCACTACTATGAATTTCAGACATCCGTCTGTAAATAGTGATTTTTATTTTTATTTTTTGGTGAGAGGTATTATGTTGAATAATGCATTAGCATTATTTTATTTAATTCTTGTAGTAAATGTTAGCTAGACATTTTTATCCCCATTTTACAGATGAGGAAACCAAGGTTTAGGGAAGTTGAGCAGTTTGCCCAAGATTGATCACACAGCCAATAAATATAGAGCTGGCTCTTCACTGCTCTGCATTCTGTTCCTTGTCAAGTACCCATGTGCTTATTGTGAAGGTTAAATAGGCTAATGTGTACATCCTTTACAAAGTAAGCTATTAGTCTTGATGTAGTAAAATATAGACGTATTTGGAACTTGGAACTGTCTTTAATCCCTTCTGCTATTTTAAGGCTTTACATTTACTTCATAATTTTATATGTAAATATTTTACACCTTCAGGATTGTTAATATTTTGTTGGTGTCATATTTTTTGATTTATGAACTACTCATGTATTATTTTTAAAACTTTCACTAAGAGGGAAAGAAATCTGTGATCCACCCCCAAACCCCAGAATTCCATGAATTTTTGTTCTGGAAAAAAAGCAAAACAAAAAAAACAAACAATAGTTTTACTTCATACCTATCTTTAGGGTTTTCTGGATTTCAGAATTCAATAATTTGTTTTCTTATTTACTTATAATTTTATGCTAGGGAATAGGATCTTTAACACTCTGTCGCTTAAAAATATAATACAAACACACATAAAAAAGAATTAATTGCTTTGGTAAGGATACTGAGTAGCCAAAAAATTTTAAACAGCTTAGTTTACTACCTGTATACCCAAGCTATTTTGAGTGTTGTGTGTTTCTGAAATACTTTAGGGCTTGTTTAGTTAGTATGCATTGCTGAAATACCCTAGGATTTGATTCTAGAATGCGTGAAAATTTTAAATTGGAAGAGGCAAACAAATGAATGCCTACTCATGTTGTAACACTTTTCTGTAATTTCCCTCAATTTCTGAGGTTATCCTCTGGTATCTTTTTTTTTTTTTCAGGTTAGGAAATAGATTTTAAGTACTCTTGATTCCAAGTAATTTGTTTAATTGTCTTAATGCTATCTTTATAATGATTTTAAGCTGTGGCACTCTGTGAGCTTAGTGCCTAGGGGCTGGGCAGTTGACATCAGGCGGTGAGGTCTGCTTTCTCTTACTGGCCTCTTGGCAGCCTCTGTGACCTCACAAGGATGTTTTAAAAAATCTTTTAACCTCTGGTAGCTTTAAAGGCAAAGTTCTAGAATATGGTTTGGGAATTCAAAAATAGCAATTTAAGTAAAAGTAAATGTAATTACTTGTAGACAAAACCCTCAAGTCTAAACTATAGTTTAAATACTCTCTACAAGTATAATTTTTTTTCAAAATTATTTTTTAAACCTAGAAGCAATATGGTATAAAAGAGTATCAGTATTACATATTTAATGATTGTTACAAGTATTTGTTTGAAATAAAAATTTTGAAATTCTATATTTTTATTGAAGTAGAAGTACATGAAATTATTAACCTCTTTTAGATGGGAAATATAGAAATCTCTTCTTTGTCTTTCATAAAGAGTATTAATTGATGAATCTACTGATTTTTGATATATTTAAGATTTATATTTTATAACGATTTTGAGTGTTTAGCATAGCCCCATGTAAATATTCAGCACTGGAAGGTGATCATTGGTTGCCCAAACACTTACATATAAATGTTTTCTGTGAGGATGAAATTGAACTTTGGATGAAGGATATAAGAGATCATCTCTGCTTCTGAGAAGTTTGGAATGAACAAATTTCAATTTGATACAATTCAAAAGTTATGTAAATCCACATTGGCTTTAAAATGTTTTGTAGGATGTCTTCATTTATGGGAAACCCAATTGATTTGGTTGCTTATAATTCCCCCAGGTCTACCTCACATATACCTAGACTATATCTAGAAATATTCTATCTGAATTTTATTCACCATAAGCCAGATTTTGTGGGTTAGCATTGAGTAATCTTGTAACAGGTGTCCCTGATGACATTCTTTCACCTCTCTGATCTGTCTAGCCAGAGCTTTATTTGTTCTGTCACCTTAGACCCTCTTGAGTACTGACTACCTTATCAAATGATGTCCAGTCTACTTTTCTAGTTTTATCTGGGCCATTCTCTCTTTGCCAGTTTGCCTAAATTTTTGCTTTTCTCCTTCAAATACCTTTGTTTAGGTTGGATCATCTACCTCATCTTTCCACTCCTTCTTCTGCTTTATCTCATCATATTTCAAGTCAATGAATTCTGACTTTGTAACCTCCTGCATATTACTCATTACATATGCCTTACTGCTTAAAAAAAATTGTGATAGAAAACAACATACAATTTACCATCTTAACCATTTTTAAGCGTGTAGTCTAAATGTATTAAATATATTTACATTGTGCAATAGATTGTCACCACTTTTTATTTTGCAAAACTAAAACTCTGTGCTCATTTAACAACTCCCCATTCTTCCTTCCTCCAGCCTCTGGCAGCCACTATTCTGCTTTCTGTTTCCATAAGTTTAACTAGTTTAGATATCTCATATATGTATAATCATGCAGGATTTGTCTTTTTTGACTGGCTTATATCACTTTGTATTATGTCTTCAAAGTTCATCCACATTGTAGAATGTGACAGTATTTCCTTATTTTTAAAGGCTGAATAATATTCTATTCTTAATATATATAGCACATTTCGTTTATCCATTTATACATGTGTGGCCATTTGGGTTGCTTTCACCTCTTGGCTGTTGTGAATAATGCTGCTGTAAAAACGGGTATACAAATATTTCTTTGAGATCCTGCTTTCAGTTCTTTAGGATATATACTCAGAAGTGGGATTGCTGGATTGTATGGTAGTTCTTTTAATTCTCGAAGAACTGCTATACTGTTTTCTATAGTGGCTATACCATTTTATATTCCCACCAACAGCGTACAAGTGTTTCAATTTCTCTATATTCTCTCTAACACTTATTACTTTTTTTTAATAATAGCCATTTTAATGGGTATGAGGTGATACCTTCTTGTGGTTTTGATTTGCATTTCTCTTGTTCATATGTTCTTTATATATTCTGGATATTAAATCCTTAACAGCTAAATAATCTGCAGATATTTTCTCCCATTCCATAGTTTGCCCTTTCAGTCTGTGGATTGTATGTCCTTTATTGTGTGGAAGATTTTTAAGTTTGATGTACTCCCATTTGTCTGTGTCTGCTTTCATTGTTTGTGTTTTTGGTGTCATATCTAAGATTGCCAAATTCAGTATCATGAAGCTTTCCCTTTATGTTTTCTTCCAAGAATTTTAGTTTAAGTCTTAAATTTAGGTTTTCAATCTATGTTGAGTTAATTTTTGTATAAGGGAAGGGTCCAACTTTATCTAGTGTCTTTCACATGAGGAGATCTAGTTTTCCTGGCACCATTTGCTGAAGAGATTGTCCTTTCCCCATCGAGTGGTCTTGGAACCTTTGTCAGAGATCATTTGACCACATATGCGAAGGTTTATTTCTAAGCTCTCTACTATGTTCTATTAGTCTATATGCCTATGCCTCACTCTTTTTTTTTAATTACTGTAGCTTTGTACAATGTCTTGAAATCAGAAAGTGTGAGACTGCTGTTTTTTTCTTTTTCAGGATTGTTTTGGCCATTCAGGGTATTGCCTTTAAAAGCTAATATCATCTGTAGCTTATTCATGTTTGTGTCTCCTAGACTTGTTGCAATATCTGGTACACCATTGTTATTTAGAAAATACTAGTTGAATTACTGCTATAAGCCCCTTTTGCACTGAATTTGTGTGAGTTGGATTCTTTGGTGAAGGGCCAAGAACTCATTATTAAGGTGTTGATGATCTTCCAAGGTAGTTGAATCATACACAATCCATATTCTATCTGTGCTGGAATGAAAAGAGTGAACTTGAGGAATTTTCACTACAGAATAAGCAAGTGAAAGAAACTATACCCAAATACTTGTCATAATAAGAAAATATATAATTCTTAGAAATTTTCTCTGAGAATATAATTCAAGACTCCTTGAAATAAGAGGATAAAAATTATTCTGATATGGTATGAATTAAGATTATTAACCTATTCCAAACAAGCTTTGGTGAATTTTTTTAAAAAATCAATGAAGATCTAGATTCTTAAAAAGTAAGAACATAGTACATTCAAAATCCTCCCTCCATAAAGCATATGTTTTCAACATTTATTAAAGACTTGATGAATGAAAGGATATATGAATATTTCATCGCTTTTTGCTGTCTGTGATATCAGTCCCAAAAGTAAGGAAATTCTTTCATATTTTAAAATATTTCAACATAAACAGATAAGCTAATGAATGAACAGCTGATGTTTACTTTTCTTTACATTGGGTACCGATAGTCTCATTAGCTAATGTGAAACCAGGTTATCAGTGGTGTAAAGTGGTTTAAAATTCCTGAAACTGAATCAACATTGCTTTCTGTTAAATATATTCTCTTATGATATGGTCATAGAAATTTCTATAGAAATTCTCTGGAGACTTTTTTTTTTTTGGCCCCAGTGCCAGTCATTGGGGCTTGAGCATTCTGTTCCCAGAATCCAGGCAAATTATCATTTGGGAGTAAGGCAATGAGTTTCTCTGGACACTCAATGCTTACAGTGAGAACTGTCACTCCAGCAGATTGTCTAACTTAAAAAGATTTCCAAGATCAAGCTGGCAGCCCTCAGTCTAACAGTTTCATTTTATCAGCACCACTTCCTTTTGATTTTATTGATAGACACTAAATTTTCACTTCTATGCTTTCATGAGTTTATAGGAAAATGTCTGGAAGAGATTGAGAGACCAGATCTAACCCATGTTCTCTTACTCTTCTCAATTTTAGAGAAGGTTGCTAGTTTCCCACAGTCAAATTCATTTTTTTCTGGATTCTTTTATGGGGGAGGAGCAAAAAACATCGTGTGATTTAGATATTTGTGCTTGATTTAAGGCTTTCACAAATTATTATATACTGTTTATGTTCTTTGATAGTCATGAGTGGCCCACCCTTCAGAAAAAGAGATTATTATGGGAAGATGGAAAAGAAAAAAATAGTCAATATTTTACTTTTTAAAAGCTGTAATATTGAGTTATCCACTCAGAGTCAAAATTCCTGTCATATAGTAGGCACTCAGTATTTATTTGTTCAGTGAACAAATAAAATTTTAATGTAAACTAGATCTTGAAAATTATGTAATCCAGTTCATTAATTATACTGAAGCTAACATTTATCATTGAGTGTTAGGCATTTTCAGAACACCATGGCTTTTTACTGATAAGGGGATTGAAACCCAGAGGAAGTTTAGTAACTCATTTAAGGTGAGGACGCGACATGTTTACCAATTCATCAATTCCTAGTTACTTATGAAATATTCACTATGTACCAAGACTATATTACTAAGTGAATTGGTCTCATGTAGGCATTTCAGGCAAGAATGACTACTCTATGTAAGCATTTCAATTTGATGCTCTTTGTAGAGTGATGTGATTTACATTGATTGTGCCATTTATCAATGCTATATGTAGTTTATATACATTTTACTAGAGTGGGGTATTGGTGATATGAATACTAACAAAGGACTATGAAATTTTGATTATTTTTCTTGCTTTCTGTGTTTTAGTAAATAAATTTGGTTAGAAAAATGTTATAGATAAAAATCTAGTTTATATATTTACTCTCAAATTTTGTAGATATCCTTTTAAATAAAATATTTCAATGACATCCTCAAACTACAGGCCTACTTAGATCTAATATTTATTGACTTTTGGAAAAATGTCAGACAAACTTTATATGCTGTCTGTAATATACTATATTTTTTCATGTTTACAAGCTAGGGGCTCAAAAGTTAGAGCCTTGAGGTGCTATAGTACAGATATACTATTTAAAAATTAATTATTTATTACATTGGCTCTGCATTTGAATTGGTAAAAGATTACCCACACTTTTCTCAAGCCAATAGATTAAAGCTAATAGCAACTAAGTTTTTTTCGCCTTTGTTGACAGGGTTGAATTCAGCTTTCTCTTTCCTAGATGTGAAAGGAAGGGAAGGTCATTTCATGTTTTGTTGATAAAAGTAAGGTCATAGTAATTATTAAAGAGTTTAGGATATTCGTTAGGCATCATTTTTGCTTTTTGACATTTCGACTTTGTGGTATGCTGAAGTCAACAGAAAGATAATACATTTTATACAGTGAGTGCAACGTAAAATTGTTCCTTTACTATCAGTAAAAACACATAAGATAAGGAAACTGGTGTAAATCAACGTGACAAAGTGAATGTGGCTATATTATATAATGAGAAAGTAACTTGTGTCTTTCATTTGAAATGTTGGCTTACACACTTAGTCTACTCATCAAACATTTACGCATTTGGTATTAACCTTTCCCCAAATATTACTGATATCATCATCATAACATTTTTCAGGTTAATACAAACTAGATTGCAAAATTATGCTGTTTTCCAGTAAATCCGATCCATCATACATTTGGGCCCTTAGTTCTAGCTGGCTGCACTCGTGTGAGAGGGCGAATGTGGAACCGGTGGTGTGGGCTTCAGAGGTCCCAGCCCTCAAGAGGTTGCCATGGACCTTGGTGATTTAACCAGTTTGTTCCTGTGTGTAGCTACTTTTCACAGTGTGCTATGTAATATTCAGGCAATGTTACAAATACTTCATATATATTCAATTTATTCTTTACAACAACTCTGTAGGGACTATCTGTTAATATTCATTCCCATTTTATAGATGATAAGCCTAAGCTTCAAGGAAGTTAAGAAGCCTGCCCAAGATTACCTGGCTAGTAAGTGATAGAGCTGGGATTAAATCACAACCTCATGATCTTTACTACTAATACTATACTGAAAACCTGTAACGCTATTTGAAGAGTTACCCTATAGCAGACCCTCAATTATATACATCACTGACAGCTTCAGCTACAAACTCATTTTGGCCAAATCCTACCTTCGTTTTCATCAAAAACAAATGTATAAAAATTATTTCCGTGGGAATACCAATGTAGTAACTCTCCTATAATTTAATCTCCACAGTCATTGTTTTTAAAGATTTAAATTGTTGTAACGAAAGGTGAGAACAATATTCAATAAAAGAGAATATAATTTTTACCTTTTAATTAGTAATTCATCATATTTTCTAGTTTTCTTTTAAAAAATTGTCCTGAAAAATATTTGCTTCACTTTTTTTCATGTTTTCTGGAATATTTGCTCAATATTATAAGATTAATAGCAAATTCTGAGAGGAAATCACTGTATATTTATTTGAAAATGAAATATTTAGAAACATAAATTAAATACTTGTTAGAATGAAAATGTTCACTTTCACAACATGACTGGTTATAGACACAGGAAATGTTGGTCAGAAAATCTGTGTAGAGAGAGTATGGGAGACCAAGGAGCTTGGAAAACCTGTATACAAGGGCTGTGTCATTTTCAGACGTGTTCTGCATTATATTTCTTTAAATAGATTGTGGATGCCAGTAATTGTTCAATTGCTCTATTTTTATAGTTTTCTAAAAAGGAAACCCCAAACTACTAAAACCATGCACTCTTTTTTCCTGCTTTTTCTGTAATAAAAGTTAGAGGCATCCACCTGCTGGTAGCTACCTGAATTATAGACATAATATAGGGAAGAAATGAAGAAGGCTCTAAAAGCTTCTAAACCCGAATCTCTTGATTGACAACCAAGTACACCTAAGATGAACAAACACTCTTCAACGTGTGACAGAAAGTGTTAGGTGAAGAAAAAGAATAATGAATGTTTATTAATAGCTCTTAAGGATCTGGATGTCAGAGAATTTATAATTTATAATTCAATTTAGAGAGGTTCCTGATTTGCTCTTGGTGATTGAAGAACAAGTAAAATCTTAATGCAACCTGAAAAAAGAGTAAAAGTTTTTCACCAGGTACTTCAATGAGATTGAGCCAGTTCATTTTTTATAAGAAGAAAATAAGAAAAGATGAGATCTTGAAATACTTCATTGACACTTGTTCTGTGCGAACATTGCAGGGTGAGCTGGTTCATAATAATGATGGGAAGATGTGCTTTATTTTTCTTACATCTTTTCTAATAACATATGAGCAGTAAGAATAATAAAAGTTATACTTAATGTGTTTGACTTTAATTTACTACAGTGAACTTAACAAAATTTTTTGTATTTTAAGTTATTATGAAATATATTCGATGAAGTCTTCAGAAAGTTACTCATTCCATATTTATAAAAGATTCCATTGCTTGCTTTAAAATCACTGCTTGAAAAGATGAAAGCATAATTTTAACTAGGAATGAAGAAATAATGCAATTTAGAAGTATTATTACTGCTTTTTGGGCTATCAATACAACTTAATTTTTCCCTCTGGGTTAAGTGTTTTGAAGTTAAAATTTCAACACGATACAAGTCCAGAGCCACTACATTATGCTATTATACTGAAAAACTGACATTGACTTGGGTATCAAAATCGTGGAATTTTCCCCATGGGGAGAGATGATGAGAGAGCAAGCCAGAAACAATAGGTCTTGATCTGGCTACTGTCTTTTCCCACAGACTAACACCTGAGGCTTGGGGCAGGGCTGAAGTACCAGGATGAGGAGTTTGGAAAGGTTTCATGCATTTTATGAGTCACGCTCAAAGCTGTTGATGGGATTAGCATTCAACCCCAAAGGAGAGTGGTTTTTCACCAGGACTTGAGATGGGGTCAGAAAGCTCATCAGATGGTTTGGCTTCAGAGTTGGGATTTTCTGCCAGTCAGTGAACTAGAATAAATTGGAAAAGCAGGGAAAACCTCAGCCTGTGAACTAGGCCCTCATAATTCTGCTGGGAGAAAGGGTGCCTGCAGACTTCTTTCCCTAGGAATAAGATTGGGGATTGATGGTCTCGACCCTGTCCCCAGTATGTAAGGCTTCTAACACAGTGTCTTGCCTTGTGAAGATATTCTAGAATAATGGGAGTTAGTCAGCTTGTAAGTTAAACTTTTAACTATTTTTATAAAACAATGATAGCAAGGAAGGTAAAAACTGAAATGTATATATATTTTATCCAGAGATGTTGAATTTTCATTTCATGTATGTATTGTCTAGACATATAATATTTAATTAAAATATTTTTATTACTGAAACAAATCCATGTTTATTGTCGAGAAAGCAGAGGTAAAAGGAATTTTATCACCTCAATGCTAGCATTTATATATTCTCCTCCCATCTCTATCTCTCAATCTCTTTCTGTATTTAAATTGGAGAAAAAGAAACCCCTATACACTGCTGGCGGGACTACAAATTAGTACAACTACTGTGGAAAACAGTATGGAGGTTTCTCAAAAAATGAAAATACCGTATAATCCAGCAATCCCTCTTCTAGGTATTTACCCAAAAATCCTGAAAATAATGATCTGAAAAGACATCTGCACCCCGATGTTCATAGCAGCATTGTTCACAGTGGCCAGGACATGGAAGCAACCAAAGTGTCCTACAATAGATGATTGGATAAAGAAGATGCGGTACATGTATCCAATGGAATATTACTTAGCCATAAGAGGAGGTGAAATACTGCTGTTTGTGACAACATGGATAGATCTTAAAATAATCATGCTAAGTGAAATATGTCAGACAGAAAAAGTTTAAAATCACATTATATCACTTATATGTGGGATATAAATCTAAAAGCAACAAGCAAACATAACAAACAGAGACTCATGGATATGTTCAGTGGACTAGTGGTTACCAGAGGGAAGCGAGGAAGGGGAGAAGGTAGCTAGGGGTAAAAAGGGTTAAATATGTGACGATGGAAGGAAATCTAACTATGGGTGGTGAACACACAATGTAATGTATATACGACATACTATTAAATTGTGCAGTTGAAACTTAATGGATTTTGTTGGTCGATGTCACCGCAATAATTTTTAATAGTAATAAATCGGAATCACACTGCGTTTGTTGAATGGTCTAAAACACAATTCTAATAGCTGTACTGTATTGTATTGTTTCAGATTGTTTCTATTGTATTGTTTCAGATCTGTACAGTATATTCCTGTGGATATATATTGTAGATAAAGTGGAATAACTAGATCAAAAATTGGGAACATTTTTTAAGGCTCTTGAAACATATTGCAATATTACTTTCTGGAATGCTTTATGATTTGTATTATTTCAAGAGTATATAAGGGGACTGGTTTCACTGGGTATTACTATTATTAAAAACTTTGATAATTAGATGGGGGAGATTTGTATTTCATTGTTCTAATATACTTTGATTCCTTCTGAGGTTCTACTTTTTTTTTTAACTTCTGATATACTTATTCTAATAGACATTTGTACTTTGCTTTCTGTGAGTTTCCTTTATTTTTATCCAATTTATCTTTTGCAGTTTTAGTTTATTACTAATTTATTTGAGATCCTTATGCAATTTAATTAAGATTATTGGTTCTTTGACTATCACGTCAAATTTTTTTTTGGGTTGTTGCTTATCTTTAATTTCAGTGAATTTATTGTATTATAGAGGTTTTACATTGTATATTCAGGTCTAATGAATTTTTCTTTGTATTCTGCTAGTTTCCAGATTTAGAATGCCAAAATAAAATTACCATTTTGCTTGAAGTAAAAGTTAATAGGTGGGGCATGTACTGTATTTCTGTACATACATGTACCTGTTCTATTATTCGCTCTTCATAACACTCTTAGGAAGTAATTACTATTACAGCTTGTTTTGCAGATGACAGAAGACAGAGAGTGATTCAGTTACCTGTCTGAGATTACCCACTAAGTGGTAGAACTGGCATTTGAACTGGTCATATAACTTCAGATCCCATGCTCTTCACCACTACCCCATACTTCTTAGTAGAACAGAGCAGACAAAGGTACTCCTAAAATGATTAAGGTATTAATTGAAAGCATCATGGAAGACACTTGATTTATGAAATATTTGATTCTCATTTTCCTAATATCCAGTGATTTCTTTTTGTCTTGATGTTCCAGAGGATTCTTTAAAAATTTTCTATTATTATAGAATTAGAGCAATATCTTAGGAAAATATTTTTTCTAACCATAGCTTGTATGTATGTCAGAGTCATCAAATCAGTGTGTGTATGACAATACTTAATTATACAATAAATAATTAGTTTTTAATACAAAGTTTTATTTGTTTAAAGACTTTGCACAATGAAAATACTGTAGTTAAACTAACCATACAGATTATTTAGATTCCCTAGATTAAATTTGAATAATTGTAGATTTGTTTGTGGCTTTCACCCAAAAGGATTTTTTTTTTATAGAACATCTTGTTGTATAATATGGCAAAACAACAATACAAAAATCCCTTCTATTTATTAGTGTTGTTTTCTTTTTTAAAAAACATGTTAGTACTGTTGAAATATGTGTATGTTTGTCATTTACTAAGTTTTCCTAGCAGGAAAGCCCTTTTTTAAAGCAGCTGAAGACTGAGCATCTTTGAGTGGTTCTCATTCAAGAGCTGGCAGAATTTCAAGTACTTTCTAAATCAGTGTTGTCTCTATAAATTCAAGGCAGAACCGCTAATTTGCCCTCAATACAAGGAATTAAAAAGATATTTTCATCAGCTTTTAAAGATAAAAAACATCTTTCTTTTTCTTTCAAAGGCTTGTGGGTGATAAAGATGTAACACAAGAACTTGGCAGTGAAAGGAGGTAGGTGCAAATTTTAGGTTTAGGCAAATGTTTTCACCTCTCTAGGCCTTCTTTTCTTCAATGGTAAAATAAAGTCATTGATTTCGCCTCAGCAGAGGGTTATGATGCCTTCAAGATCTAAAAATAATCTTTGTAAAATAGGCTTAGATATACTGGAGTAGTATTTATAGTGAAATGAAAGACTCTTAAGTGTAAGACAGC
>NW_011888806.1:3306313-3309226 GCF_000151845.1 Pteropus vampyrus | reverse complement strand
TGGTTCTCATTCAAGAGCTGGCAGAATTTCAAGTACTTTCTAAATCAGTGTTGTCTCTATAAATTCAAGGCAGAACCGCTAATTTGCCCTCAATACAAGGAATTAAAAAGATATTTTCATCAGCTTTTAAAGATAAAAAACATCTTTCTTTTTCTTTCAAAGGCTTGTGGGTGATAAAGATGTAACACAAGAACTTGGCAGTGAAAGGAGGTAGGTGCAAATTTTAGGTTTAGGCAAATGTTTTCACCTCTCTAGGCCTTCTTTTCTTCAATGGTAAAATAAAGTCATTGATTTCACCTCAGCAGAGGGTTATGATGCCTTCAAGATCTAAAAATAATCTTTGTAAAATAGGCTTAGATATACTGGAGTAGTATTTATAGTGAAATGAAAGACTCTTAAGTGTAAGACAGCGTCCCAACCCCAGCTGTGCGCCTGGCCAAATTTGTGAGGCTTTGAAATATGCTTATTCTCTTCTCTAAAAGATTGTGATTCCACATTCTGGCTTCCAGACTCAGGACTTTAGTTTTTAAAAACTGTCTTGGGAACCTAATTATAGCAAAGTTTGGAATTACTGGTATGAAAAAGGCTCATATATTGCTATCTCTTACTATTTCTCCTTCGAAGGACTGGGGAGGAGGATATCATTCTGCAGATTGTTTAATTTTTTTATTTCTGTCTTCCTTTTCAGAGGATATTTTCTTAATAGCATGCAAAAAGAAGTGTGATAGGCTTTTGTGTCTTTTCTGTTCCAGGAAGCAAGAACGATTCTATCACCAGATAAATGTTTTCATATGGAACACATATAGCTTTGCTGTATCTTGGAAACAAAAATATTCTCCTCATCAGAGTTTAGCTTGAGAGTGGCAAATAGGAGTGGAGATACATAAAGATTTAGCTGGAGATTTGCCATTTGGCCTTTCCCCTTCATTATTGTTGTTTGTTAAAATTGCCTTCTGTTTGTCAGGTACTATGTGCTAAGCCCTCAGTGTACATTATTTCATTTCATCTTGTCAAAGACTTCTTTAAAGGAGAGGGAATATTATAACCTATTCTTTTTACAGATGAAGAAAATCAGAAGTAGAGACTTTATAAAACCTGGATAGAATCAGTAGAGTGAAGATTCGAGTTTAGGTCAGTCTGACTCAGTACTTCTATAAGAGATAGTGTGTGTGGTTTTCAAATAGGATTCTTCAGATCTCCTCAAAGATCATGAGATAGAGGTAAAATAATTTTTTTTTTTTTTTTTTGCAAAGAGCATTTATCAGGTAGCATAATTATAAAAGTAGGAATTAGTAAGTTTAAAAAGTTATCACTGCTCTGATTGGTCGGCAATGCAAATTAAATGGAAAGCTCCTCGCCTTAAATGTAGAATCAGAATTGGCACCAGGAAAAATTATGAGACATGGTGGGCTCTTCTTTTCATTCTCCTCCTTCTCCTTCTCCAAGTTACCTTGGGTTTTTTGACACTACCCAGTTCTTAGTGCAGGTTCTTTCTGCTGATTGCCTTTCCTAGAAGCATCCCATTGAAACATTGAAAACGAGACCTGGAAAAGTAATAGAGGTCTTTTGATAAGAACTTTCTTCCTCCATTGAGAAGGCAACTGTGTTGGCTGGATTCCAGTCCAGAGCTCTTTCTTTTATAAGGTGATTGTGAATCTGAGGTAGCTTTTTGGGACAGAGTGTCTGTTAACTCTGTTACTACATGCCAAATTTGTTCGTATGTACACTTTTTGGTCCATATCTTCATCAGAGTCTCTCAGGAGTCTGTGTTCAAAAAACAAGATAGAACAGAGAGTTTTTGCATTCCATCCTGTTGACATTCTAGATGGCCTTATCTGATACTTTCTATCTCTGCTACTAATCAAATATTACTGTGATAGCTCATTCCCCAAGGCTCTTTTGTTTATTACTAATCCACATTTGTTGTTTACACCTTTCTTCTATTTTCATAAAGTATTTGAGATTGTTCATGTGAAACATCAAATAACTTATTAATAAGTTGATTTTTATCAAAGGGGAATACATTTTATAATGTAATATTGCATATTACACAATATATTCTTTAATACATTTCCTAAGTATTTCATATGATTACTTACTTAAAAGATGGTTTCTAGATGGAGAATTCTTTATTGCTCTTTGGTTGATATATATAAAATATAGAAATTTTAAGGTACAGAATATAGGATGCTTGTTTAGCCTAACTTTTTCTCTTTATGAATCATTTTTGCTTCATTGTCATGATTTTTCCAAATTTTAATTACACTATTTTTTTTATCCAGAGGTCAAAACTTCTATGCCTTGAGGTTGATGGGAGTAGAGTGGATTGGGAACAGAACAGTAGAGTGTAGTAGGAACAATAACAAAATAGAAAATAATTTCATCACTAAAGCATTTACATTCACATTGTAGGAAAAACATTAATAGCTTAACAAACATGGGCAAGAGCAGATGTCTGTGACCCCTGTTTTACTCCTTTTGTGGGACTAAAGATAAGTCAATAAATTGGATATATTTGCAATTAAACTACATAGGATAAAGCAAATGATTTTTCAGTCATACTTTGAGAAGCATCTGATTTTTTGATTCATGTCTCTCTTCTTCATTAAGCCAAAAATTCCAGGAGTATTGGATCCCCAGAATTTACTAGAGTATTTGGGACATAGTAGGTGTGTTGAAAACATTTAGCAGTATAGTCAGTTCTACTCCGTAATTACTCTCCCAAGTCTGCCTAATCTTCTGCATCTCTACTGTCAATACCTTGATCTAGGGTACTGTCTTTTGCCTAAACAACTGCTATAATGTATAACCTACTATAAGATTTTTTTCTGATTCTAACCTGGTCCATGTTGATCAACTTTCCACACTGAAGCTAAAGTAATCCTTTAAGGATTTAAAACTAAGGATATAACT
>NW_011888806.1:3290084-3305363 GCF_000151845.1 Pteropus vampyrus | reverse complement strand
GGCAATGCAAATTAAATGGAAAGCTCCTCGCCTTAAATGTAGAATCAGAATTGGCACCAGGAAAAATTATGAGACATGGTGGGCTCTTCTTTTCATTCTCCTCCTTCTCCTTCTCCAAGTTACCTTGGGTTTTTTGACACTACCCAGTTCTTAGTGCAGGTTCTTTCTGCTGATTGCCTTTCCTAGAAGCATCCCATTGAAACATTGAAAACGAGACCTGGAAAAGTAATAGAGGTCTTTTGATAAGAACTTTCTTCCTCCATTGAGAAGGCAACTGTGTTGGCTGGATTCCAGTCCAGAGCTCTTTCTTTTATAAGGTGATTGTGAATCTGAGGTAGCTTTTTGGGACAGAGTGTCTGTTAACTCTGTTACTACATGCCAAATTTGTTCGTATGTACACTTTTTGGTCCATATCTTCATCAGAGTCTCTCAGGAGTCTGTGTTCAAAAAACAAGATAGAACAGAGAGTTTTTGCATTCCATCCTGTTGACATTCTAGATGGCCTTATCTGATACTTTCTATCTCTGCTACTAATCAAATATTACTGTGATAGCTCATTCCCCAAGGCTCTTTTGTTTATTACTAATCCACATTTGTTGTTTACACCTTTCTTCTATTTTCATAAAGTATTTGAGATTGTTCATGTGAAACATCAAATAACTTATTAATAAGTTGATTTTTATCAAAGGGGAATACATTTTATAATGTAATATTGCATATTACACAATATATTCTTTAATACATTTCCTAAGTATTTCATATGATTACTTACTTAAAAGATGGTTTCTAGATGGAGAATTCTTTATTGCTCTTTGGTTGATATATATAAAATATAGAAATTTTAAGGTACAGAATATAGGATGCTTGTTTAGCCTAACTTTTTCTCTTTATGAATCATTTTTGCTTCATTGTCATGATTTTTCCAAATTTTAATTACACTATTTTTTTTATCCAGAGGTCAAAACTTCTATGCCTTGAGGTTGATGGGAGTAGAGTGGATTGGGAACAGAACAGTAGAGTGTAGTAGGAACAATAACAAAATAGAAAATAATTTCATCACTAAAGCATTTACATTCACATTGTAGGAAAAACATTAATAGCTTAACAAACATGGGCAAGAGCAGATGTCTGTGACCCCTGTTTTACTCCTTTTGTGGGACTAAAGATAAGTCAATAAATTGGATATATTTGCAATTAAACTACATAGGATAAAGCAAATGATTTTTCAGTCATACTTTGAGAAGCATCTGATTTTTTGATTCATGTCTCTCTTCTTCATTAAGCCAAAAATTCCAGGAGTATTGGATCCCCAGAATTTACTAGAGTATTTGGGACATAGTAGGTGTGTTGAAAACATTTAGCAGTATAGTCAGTTCTACTCCGTAATTACTCTCCCAAGTCTGCCTAATCTTCTGCATCTCTACTGTCAATACCTTGATCTAGGGTACTGTCTTTTGCCTAAACAACTGCTATAATGTATAACCTACTATAAGATTTTTTTCTGATTCTAACCTGGTCCATGTTGATCAACTTTCCACACTGAAGCTAAAGTAATCCTTTAAGGATTTAAAACTAAGGATATAACTTCCTCATTTAAAAGCCTTTAATAGATTTCTAGTGCCCTAGAACCTTAACTAGCTGCCCACTCTTCTAGCCTCGTATGAAAAATTGACCTCAAATCCACTAAACGGAGGATCCCCTCAAATCAGGTGAAAGTTATGACCACTCCAGGGAAGTATTAGAATATTTACATAACCTTATTTGGCTATAGAATTTTTAGACACTAATAGGATAACATCTCATGAAATATCAACTTCTAACTTAATTTCATGTTTACAGATTGTGGTTTATTGGTTGCAAAAATGATCCCAGTTTTTCCCTTTTACTTGTATCTACAGCCTCTGCAATGTGACTTCCCAGTTCTTTCTATTAAGAAATAGAGTCTATCTCTCTACGTCTTGAATCTGGTCTATTTTCTTTTGCCAATAGAAAGTGGCAGAAGTAAAGGTATGCTAATTCCCACCCTAAGCCTCAAGAGCCCTTGCTTGTTCTGTTCTCTTTTAGAATCCTGTCACTGCTGTAAGAACAAGGAAAGGACAGGCTAGCTTGGTGGAAGGTAACCAGTTATGTGGATCATAGCCAAGTTGTTGAATTCGAGGCTAGCCACCTAGACTAGCCACCAGCCAGCTGACTCTGAAACATGTAAGAGATCCTAAGTGAGATGAGCAGAGCCACCTACTCCACCTGCACCTGACCACACATGCTTGAATGAGCCCAGTTGAGACCTGAAGAACCTTCCAGCTTACTCATAGACTCATGAGCAGGAATTAATGTTTGGAGCTACTGAGTTTTAGGGTAGATTATTTTTGTAGCAGTAGCTAATAGTAGATACACAGATAGTAGTGCCTTTTTCATCCAGTCACTGATGAATAAAAAGGAACTAATTGAAAATATAGCATCTTTATTTAGAAAATCATTATTTATGTTTAATAAGATCCGACAAGTACATCTGTCTGTTCTTAAGAATTTTTATAGAATGGTGGAATGTGAATATCTTGCTATTCTGATTTTAAAAATCACAAGAGGGGAACACAAAGTATCTTTTTTTTTCCACTGGTGCCATTGTAGCTAATACATTTACTACCAGAGAAGATACTTGTGTAAAAGACATTTTGCCAAAAGTCTTGACTGTCCCGTGCTTTTTAAACAAAATGTTAAATTTATATAGAAAAAGAACACTTGACTTCCATTTTTGACATTATGGCTGAATAAATATTTTTAAGAAATCTTTTAAGGCTTTTAAAATATGTAATAAGAAGTGCAGTATGATGTTAAATATAATTTTAAATGTATTGCTAGCTGGCCAGATACTAAGGAAAATCTTCAGAGGCCAAAAATAAGAAAACATGAGTCCAGAAAAATAAGAGAGCTCTGGATTTGACAGCCCAGGTGACCCAATTCTGTAAATGTGGCATTTTCAGTGACAGGATGTACTTGTACCAAGAAAGCTTAGTAAAAGTGGGGAAAATATGATAATAGAAATAAGTCTAAATATAACAGCAATCACAATAAATGTAAATGTACTGTACTTTTTAGTTCAAAGATACAGTCTCACAACGTTGAACAAATCACCCAGCTATACTCTATTTACAAGTATCATGCCCAAAATATAAGTTAAAAAATGGTTGAAAATACAAGGTGTATTAGTCAAATCATAATAAAAATAAGCTTGGTTAGATAAAACATAAGAAGAAATAACACATGAAAAAGTATTACGACAGATGAAACAAGGTCACTACATTTTGGGACGAGATTCAAATATCCCGAAAGATACAATATTCTTGTGTGTATCTAAAAGCGTGGCTTAACTTTATTTTTATAAAGCTAAAAGTAATTGAGGTACAAGTAGAAGTTCATAAATGGACCTTTTCAGTAGGATATTTGAATGTAATGTTCTTTGTTATTAATTGACCAGGCAAGCAAGTCCCAAATCGGTAAGCATATAGGAGAGTGGAGCCACAAAAGCACATATTTGATATAATATTTGTGTTGTATACTACACTACAAAGTTGTTGAGTACTTATTTTTTTCAAATTCATGAGAAACATTTTAAAAAGTGATCATAGACTTTTCAGGTAGAGGAAGACATTGGAGAGTAGAGTAGTAGGTAGCTTCCCCAAATCTCCTCTCTAAATGATGTGAGATAAATTCACAACTACTATGTTTCTTGAAGACATGGAGATTTAAAAACAACTACAGGCCCTGCAGACTTTCACACTCCTGTTCCTCATGGGGCAGAGCTTTACTGTATACAAACGCAGACAGAGGAAAACTGGGAGACTACCACAGAGATTACAACTAACATTTGAAAACACTGGAAAAGAAACTGGGCAAATCAGAGCAAGAATTCAGGAAATGGATTTTAAAGTATGTGTAATTTAAAGGACCAGATCAACAATTTTGTGGGTCAGTTTTACAAATGTATAGCTTCTCAGGGAAGGGAAAAAAGGTAAAAAGGAAGGAAGAAGGATTCTTTTGCAATTAGATGGTAGTGGAAAAACGGGAAAGGGACTAGATTGTGGATTCTAAAAAGCAAAAGGAAACTAGTCTTGGAGGACTCACAACCCTTTCCGCTCTACTATCAAATCAAATAAACAGGCAAGTGAACCAAATAAACAAGCTAAACTACCTGGACTTTGTCAGACTGACAGAAGAGAGCACCCAAAATATTCCAATATCACAAAATAAACAAAAGGAAAATACAATCTATACAGATCTGTTGGAGAAAATCAGGAAATGAATTTCACACAAATCGACAACACAATCAGGTAGAGGAAAATACCTCCTCGGCCCTGAAAAACAGCCAAGAACTAGAAAAAAAAACCAAAAACAAACAAACAAAAACTATGTCTACACTCTAAACAATTCAGTATATTCAACAAACAAACATTTAAGTATATGATAACTCACCTTTAATCAGATTTTTAAAAACTAAAAAATGAGAAAGCAAGGAAAAATGAAAAATAGTATTAAGTATTGAACTCAGGAAATAAATAGAAGCAAAGGAAAAATTATATCAAAAATAAAAATAAATTTAAAAACACCCAAGGGGAATAGACTCATGAAACTTAATAAAAGGTATCAAAGAAAGATCAGAAGACTACTACCGAGAGAATACAAATGACATAAAACATCAAAACAGATCAGAGAGAAAGTCATGGAAATGGATGATAGGCAATAAAGGAATAATATTTGCATTATTTGAATATCTGAAGAAGTAAAACAAAATGTGTAGAATAACATAATATTTAAAAATAAAATATAAGAACATTTTTAGAAATAGAAGAAAAGCTGAATGTTTGCACACTGAAAATACTTACAAGGAAAATTTAACCCCCAAAAATCACTTCTGAGATTTAGCCTGTTTCAAAGATAAAGATAAAATCCTCAAGGCTAGTGGGCAAAAAGGACAAGTAATCTAAAAAGGCAGAATAATTAGACTAGTATCAGACTTTTCAACACCAACATACAAAGAAAACAATAGAACAGATTTTATTATTATTATTGTTATTATTATTATTAAACACAGTGACAAAGAAAAGTTTAGTTCTTCCTAAGTACTACCCCACATCTTTTAAAAGAGCAAACAGCAAATGTAATAAAATATACATAATTACACAAGATTACGGTACAGTTCAGACCAAATATATTAGCCGTAACAAATATGAAGGGGCTTAATTCACCTAGTTAAAAAGATTATTGCTGCGTCCAGCAAGTGGTAACTCCTGCCACATCCAGCACGGCCCTGGAAAAGAATCCTGAGTGGGAACGGTGGGAGATTGAGAAAAGAAGACAGAAAGCTGGAATTGGGAGGCCCAGCATCCACTGATGTTGGAATAGAGAGCAACTTTATTTTTGCAAATTGCTTTTATACAAGAGCATACCATTTGCTGGCTAAAATGAGATAATCCCCACCCAACCTCCACATCCTACTATAATCATTTGCATTTCCATAGGGTAATCCCCACCCTACACAGCCTGCTAAAATCATTTACATTTCAACAGCCGCATTGTTCTCCAATCAATTCCTATTTCCCATTCTTAGGAGGATTTGTGGAGGTGAGGCAACCGCTGAGTGGCCTCACGGATTGCAAGGATCTTGTCAGTTTACAACCTGCTCTCCAGAGATTATCATTTTGGCGCTCACAACAAAACCCAACTATATACTATTCTATTACAGACACACCTAAAAAAGGTGATTCAAAAAGGCCAAAAATAAAGAGATATATTAAAGTATATATCAAGCAAAAGGACACAGAAAGAGGGCAAGGGTCCGATATCAAAGTAGATTCAAGCCTCAAAGCATTAAGGGTCACGAAGAAGGACACTTTTAATGTTAAAAGCTACAATCTACATTGAAGCTATAATACATATGAATATGTATGTTCCATATAAGTTGGTAACAACTTTTATGAAACAAAAACTACAGGAGAAGCAAGAAGACTGAAACCCACTAATAATAGGTGACCTCAACACATGACACTCAGCACAGGACAGATCAAGTGGACAAAAGATGAATAGGGAGATAGAATATCTAACAACATAATCAGTAGGGTGGATTTTATGGAGCTATACATAAACCCTGTCCCCTGACAGTAGAGATTGCACATTTTTCTTAAATGCCTACTGCACATTCACAAGAATTGATCACATATCGGTCACACACACACACAAAAAAACACCAGTCGCTTTCACAAAGTAGAAATATGGAAAATAGCATTCTCTGATGACTATGCATTAAAAGCAAAATTTCCTAACCCAAACGAAACATATAAGGAGTGTTGAAGGGAACAGAAATGATAAGTTTACAGAGAGAAGACCAAGAGCAGATGCACTGTTTGTACAACAGTAGGGGAATGAATCTTCACTGCCATCAAGGTTACAGTGCTTTTGGGTTCAAAAAAAAAAAACAAACCAAAACTATCATATTAGAATTGAAAATTCAATTTATCAGTTCTAATGCTTAATTCAGCAAACTTTCCATTTTTCCTAGTGTGTGCTGAGATAAAAAACAAACAAACAAAACCTCTTCTTAGCCTTGGAGAAACTCCCAGTAGACATGGCTAATTACAGTCATTATTCCAGTGGCAGAATTGACCAAGTACTACCGGAAAATTCTCAGTATCTGATTTAATATTTCTACAGTTCTACCGCTTGTGGAGGAGCTGGGTCTTCATGTCAGGCAGAAGCCCTCCAAACCCTGTGCTGTTTTTCTTCTGTACCTGTGGCTTGGATAATGTAAATCCTATTTCACATGTAGTAGGTATTTAGTACAATTAAAACTCAAGTAATGATTTTTTATTTATCTCGCTTTTGCAGTTTACAAGTACTTTCATATCATTTTATGATTTATACTTTATCACATTCTTTTAAGTAAAAGAAGCGATTGTTACTCCACTTGGTAGGTGAGGAGGAGCTTCATCTGAACAGATCTTTTCTGAGCTGCTTCCTGCTCAATGCTCCCTTCTTTTACTCATTTTGGGATAGCAGTGAGATGGGCAGTTATGCTGTGTTTTTATTTGTAAAAAGTAATCTTCATTTTTTTTTTAATTACATGAGTTAGAGATCTTTATTTTAGACCAATTAGAAAGTACGAAATACAAAAAGAAGAAAATAAATATTTCTGTTAATTCTGTCACCTAAGTAAGCCCTTTTCATTCTTTGGTCTATATTCTTGTCCTTTCTCTCCCTCCCATCTTCGCATCCCTCCTTAGCTCCTTCCTTTCTTCCTTCTGTTTCATTTGCACCCCCTATATGTGTATAATTGAAAATATTGTATGTATCTACTGTTCTTTTACACAGTGTGATTGTGGTACCAGGGACAATGGTAAATTACAAGTGGTAGGATTGAGGAAGGCCTTGGAGATGGTGACTTCCGATTTGGGTCTCAGAGAATAGGGAAGCATTTCTGACAGGCCAAAATGGGGAAGTTAACATTCATGGTAGTTAACATTCTCTTACTAAAAGCACAGGGGTAGGGAAATGTAGGTTGTGTTTGACGAATGCAACTGACTGTGACTATGTTGTTCATCATGTAGTAGCATGAATCATACAATAGTAATGATGAGACTAAGTGCTTCCTATGGACTGTTTGAAGCACCTTGAAAACATCTAATTTTTCACAACTGTATGAGGTAGGTGCTATTATTAATCATACTACAGATAAAGAAAATAAAGCATAGAGAGATAAAGCAGTAAGTTGGTTCAAATGACCCAAAATTTCTAGGCTAGTCCCAATTTAAAATTTGTTAAAAGTTTATTTACAGGGGATTGAATTGTTTTATTGGATTTTATCATTAGAAAAGCTATTAGTGATAGATCTCTAAGGAAACCACTTACTCCATTGTTTCTTACACCGAAAACCTGACATTTTACCAGTATTAATACAGTCTAAATTTTATAGTACACAATACTGAATTGAAATAGAATTAAAAATATATATATATATATAGAGAGAGAGAGAGAGACTTTTAGGAGCCTTATTTTTCTTTTAAGTGTATAGTGGAGACTCAATGAATGAGAAAGAAATTTATAATGAAGTTTTTTTCGTATGTCAGTACCGGAAGTCTCATGTGGGATCTAACAGAGACTTCCATCTTAATGACTTTTATTTTTTTTGTGTAAATAGTACAAAGATGATGTTCCAAATATGTTACCAAAAGGAACTTGGTAGAACTTTAGTAAAGATATTTTATCCCTTGCTTGTATTTTTGTCTTAATTAGCTTGTGGTTAATTTTTTTAAAATAATAATGTCATAATATACTAGATTTATCAAATATCTTATACGCGATAGGTGTTTTCTGAGCCAAACATGTCGAAGTGCTATGACAACTATATTATCTCCATTTCCCAGATGAAGAAACTGAGGCTCAAATTAGTAAAATAAGAATGTTAATATTGAAATTTAGGTCTGTGCAGATGCAAAGCTCATTCATATCCTAGTTGGCAATGCTAAAATTCTGGTTCTTTCAATACAAAAAGGGGTCATTGAAAAAAATGAAAGATTTTATTCTTTGTTCTGATATGAACAGAGGAAGTGCTTATGAGTCCTGAGCCTCCCCCAATTTTTTCATCGATGCTGCTGTCCTGCAGAGAGCTTTCTCATACAGAATAACCATAATGTCCTACAGCCTTCGTGTTCCAAACGGGAAACCTGAGAAGGAGCCACGGTCTTCCTGTAAGCAACAGATGGTTACTGTTTAAATGAGAGTAAACTCTGGATCTCATCTGTGAAGTGATTTTAGGGTTTTGTGGGGTGGGTGGGTTTAGAGCATTAGTCAAAGGAACAAGCTAGTAACAAGATTTAGGAGGAGGAGGAAGAAGTAAACAAACCAAATTTGTCTGTAGCTTTTTCACTCTTATATACTCTTTAATTACAGTCACATGGCAGGTTGTGTTTTTTTGCCCCCTCCTCCACCCTAAATAGAGGGGGAGGGATGAAGGGAGAGTATGGCAGGCTGTTGAAATTTGTAGTGTGTTGGCATCCAGCAAGTGAGTTTTGCTGTGGGGTAAGTCCTGTGGCTTGTTTTCTGCCTTCGTGAATAGAGCCTTTCCATCTTTGCCAAGCCTACAGTTAATGCGGTCAAGGGATTTATTATGAAATGTACTAAATCTTGGCATGGAGCTAATTGCATATAACAAGAAGCGTGCTAGAGGCTTGGACCTGAGAAGTGACACATGCAAAAAGCATTCTCTTTCTGATGCTGCTGAAAGAGGTTTTGTGTAGGGGAATGTCTGCATGTCTGCGCTTATTGCTAATGAGGTAACCCCTCACCCAAAGCATATTTCTGGGTTACTTGCTAAAAGTAAATGTGGAGTTAGTTCTCTCTTTCTCTCACTCATATTTACGAACAATTGGCAATTGAAGAATGAATATTTATTAACTCCAACTTCTAAGACTTACTATATCATAAAAAAATACATTCATGGCAGTTTAAATTACAGAATTATGACCTAGAATAATTCTTATGTACAGGTATAAGAAGCAACCAGGAAAATTGTATTAGTTCAGGCTGCCATAACAAAATACCATAGAGTTGGCGGCTTAAACAACAGAAATTTATTTACTCATGGTTCTAGAGGCTAGAAGTCTGAGATCAGGGTGTCACTATGGTGGTTCTGGTGAGGGTTCATGCTGGCTTATCCTGAGTTTTCACTGTATTCTCACTTGGAGTTGGGGATGAGGGTGGGACGGGTAGGGTTGTGGAGGGCAGCAGGGGAGATCAATACAGGGAGAGGAGAGAAGAAGAGAGCAAGAGGGCTCTCTGGCAGGGCTCTCTGGTGGCTTAGAATCTAACAGCACTAATCCCATCGTAACTGCTGCCACCCCTCACCCCCGCACCGCCAAATCTCATGTAAACCTAATTACCTCCCAAAGCCTCCATCTACAAAACCATAACATTGAGGGTTGGAGCCTCAACATATGAATATATGAATGGGGGAGGGGGAGTAGAAAAAGAGAAATATATATCTTTTTAAGCCTAGTAAATGTCCTTAAAACTTTCTTTGTTTAAAAATTTAGTTTAAAAGTAATAATATAAATTGAATAATTTTTTACCCCTTTCTGTTGTTTTCATGAAATTTACCTATATGAATTTTCTCAAAGTTTTATTGAGATATTTATATTCCTCACAGCACCCTGGTGTGTGCATTGTATGTAATAGGTGCTTAATACTTGTTTGGTACATTAAAACTTAAAACACTTTTAGCAGTTTCCCACAATACATACTTCATACATCTTAATTTACTGAAATACACAGAGATAAACCAGTGAAACTTGGTTCAATGAAATGGTCACATTCTCTCTGTATTATGAGGAACATTTTTCTGCATAACAAAAAGAAATAAAAGCTGGTTAATAAGGTACATTTTGGAAAAAAATGTAAAGTTTTGTTCATATCTTTCTAGATTATTAATTTTTGTGAGTATGTAAAGCTAATATCCTAATACTTAAAAAGAAAACGGAGAGATGATTGTGGTGGTTAACCCACATTCACATTCACATGGTTAACACTGATCTTTTTGGTTCTAGTGTTTTTTGAAGTGGCAGTAATCCCAAGCTTAAGAACAAAACACTAGTGGCCACAAATTTCAATCCTGGCACTACAAAAAGGAAATGTTGGAATGAAAGTTTGTAGCATTTGAAAAAAATAAATAACATTTGAAAATAGAACAAAGAGATCATTTGTATAAACTCTATAACATTGTAAATTCATTACTATCTAGTGCTTATCAAATCAGTTTGAATATTTATTAAGTGCCAGAAATTGGGATTGGGTGATTAAAAACCTGGTTATTTACAGGGAAGAAGTGGTTTGTTTACTTGTTCATTCATTTATTCAGCTTTGGTTTACTACAGTTCTCCTGTGTTTGAGGCAGCACGTCAAGCACTGTGACAGAGAGATAGACAAATCAATGATAGCATTTACCCTTGAGTACTTAATTTTGTATTTACTTAACTAATATTAAATTGAGTCTCCTACATATGCAGCGCTGCCCTGCCTCTTGTGACCGAATATACAAACATCGTTAAAAATGATCCTTTTCAAAAAAGCTGTGTCTCATCTAGGGAAATACACATAAACTCATAATTGCTGTTAGTTATTAAGTTTAATCACTTGAGGTTTGGTGCCAGGTCTAAAGAGAAGTTAACACTCAAGAGGAACATATAGCTTTCCAAACCATTCACTAGGCCTGGTATGTGCTATCCCAGTAGTTTAAGTCCTTGCTACCCAAAGGTGGTCTGAGAACAAGAAGCAATGCCATCACTTGAGAGAGATTACTAGAAATATAGTCTCAGATCTCATGAATCTAAATCTACATTTTAATAAGAGTTTTACATGATTCATGTAGGCGTCGAAGTTTGGGAAACTTTGTTAATACAAGGTTTGACTTGTATTCATAATTATATGAGATGAGATTTTATCTGACCTCATAGCTGAGCTGCTTTATTTGCCATGTATTCTTTTAACAAGCATTTATCGAACACAAAGATTTATTGAACGTGTACTTACTAAGTACTGTACTGGGAGCTGAGGACAAAAAATAATAACTTAGCCACAATTAATAGTTAAATAAATTCTATAACCCAGAAAAGAAGTAATCGTTTTATTGGATTTTATCATTAGAAAAAATCATTATGGAGGGTAAGGAAACTTTAGAGACATGATATCTGAACTGGACCTTGAAAGATATGCAAGGATTTGTTCAGGAGGAGATTCCATTTATCTGTCAACTTTTGAATAGGTGAATTACTAGAGATAGGTTGTCAAAAGCCTTTAAAAAATTACCAGGCTCCTAAATCAAGGTTCTTATATTTTGGTGCATTCTGTCAATGGGATGAGTATACTGTTTCTTAAAGAAATGTACTATAATGAGCATTGGAGTCCAGTGAGAGGAATTTTACATTCTGAGCCTCAGTTTCTTCATCTGTACAGTGGGAATATCAGTTCTGCGAGGTTTTAATGAAGATTACAGGTGCAAAGAATTTATGGAGTGCAATAAATTGTTACTATTATTAATGATTCTAAGAACAATTTATTTTTTTCTTGCTGTAATGTTGCTAATTTTTATTAGAAAAAGAAAAGTAAAACAGTGTGACATATGTTTAAGATAAAAATATTCCTCTATAATAAATAAATAATAAAAATATTCCTTTATTATCTAAGACATGTAAAGGTTAAAAATGAGAAATAATGAGTCATAATGTTCAAAAACTGAAAAAATGCTTTTACCTTCTCAAAGAGGAAACTTGCTAACTTTTAATATTCTGCTTTTGCTTGAGACTCTGCCTTTGGTATTTATAGTCAATCCTGGGACAGGCCCTCTCTGTCTGTAGTAATGGGTCATTTCACTCCTTAATGAGGCTTTACCCCAATGCCTTTTAAATATTTGAAAAGCACATTCATGTGAAGTGGACTCTTCACCATGTTGTGTGTGGGCTTCCCAAGAAGAAATACATACACATGTTCTTAGAGAAAATACCTTCTCTTTTCCTTCGTTTTTTTTTTGCAAATTTGGAAAATACATTTAAGTACCAAGCTAACAAAGAGCAGATGCATCTTTCTCACATAAACAGAAATCAAAATTGGCTTTCTCTAATTGGTGAGAAAGAAACGTTCTTTATTCAGTGCTCGGGAACTGGGTTCACTCACTGTTGTATAGTTGGAGTCACATGACTTCAGGCAAGATTTCTTGGTGCCTTTCTATTCCTATAAAATGACCATCAAAAAACCACCAGTAGAAGACAAACTGTTAATAGAAGGCATTAATCTGAAGAAAGGAGAGGATGGTGGAGAGAACCGACAGTTCTTGTGGCATAGTCAGAAATGGATAGCAACGTAAAGTGGGCCGAGGTACAAAATTTGAGTCCCACAGTGAAATGTGCTACTCAAGGTAAACAGTTCATTGTTGTTGTCTTTGGCAGTTCTTGAGAACCTTGTCATGTTAATATAGTTATTAAAATTGAATTTGGAAATTGTAATGTTGCTCTTATATTTCACTTAAAAACAGTGAGTGCTAACTCCCACCTTGAAAGGGATCACATATATCTCATAAGCAGGGCACTGCTAATATTTTAGTAACCCCATAAGAAGGATAGTGAAATGAAATACTGTAAAAGAACAACCGACCTGTGTTTTCTTTTCCCAACTTGCTTGGAATGACATGCATAATGTAAAAATAACCCCACTACCAAGTTCTCTTTTACAGATGCCCAAATGGTACTCATTGTGTGTCAGAGATCACTAAGGGTCTCTATGACCTTGGCAACATTTCAGGGGTCACATGGGTCAACTGTTCTTGAACAGTTTTTCCAGCGTATTGGCACAGACTAGCTTTTCTTCAACAGTGAGCATTTATACCTTTTTCTCACCTATATTTCCTCACCACACATAGCTTTTATAGCCTTTATAAACGAAAGAAAAGAGAGATGTATAGAGAGGGAGAGAAAGAAAGAAGAGGAAGGAGAGAGAAAGAGAAAAAAAGGAAGAAAGGAGCCCTCATTATCAGTTATGTAGAAATTTCCATATTTCAGGGCAGCGTTGTGTGTGATACCTAATCTTAGTTCACATTTGTCCCTTTTTGTGTTTTAAAGGATTGGATCTAGAGGATTTCCTTTTGAGAATAGTTTATATAGCTTATTGCCCCAGTAGAACAGTTTAAAAGATATTTATAAAAGTGGGCATATATTTTGATCGTTTTTCTAATAAGGAGGAGCTGTTGATTTGACTTTTGGTTATTTTGGAATTACTTGAAAAAATTTAACTTGTATTTCTTCGAAATTGGTAATCTTAGGCTCTGAATAATGAGAGAGGCGGCTAGTTCTTTTTCTTTTTTGTTCTTTCACATTTTAGCATAGTTCTTAAAATGGCTATATAAATAAAGTCCTTTAATCATTATTGGATTTAAAAAATTATATTAAATCCGTGATGAAACTACTGATTTCCTCCTCTTGGTTCTCTGAGGATAAGTCAGAACAGTTATTCTTGAAGTACCATGATACAGAAGAATAATAGTTGAAAAGAAAATAGTTAATGTCAGTGTCTTAAGTTTTTTCATTTAATTTCTCATTGGAGAGACTTGGTTGAATCATATCCAACTTTTAACCTAAACAAGTATCACAAAATTGTTTTTTTTCTTCTTGGTTTTACAGTTGTATAGCTGATCCAAAGTTGAAAATGTTTTTGTTCGTGAAAGAAAAATACCCCTTGTTGCTTAGATTAATGATACTTTAAGACATGTTTATTCAAAAATGGCAGCAAAGAGGTGAGTAGGTTAATGCTCTACATTAGAGATCATTGTATCATATACAACAGATGCAGCCAATAGACTGTTTATATAGCTGCCTTCAATTTTTCTTTGATTTATAATCTATGACAAATTGAAATCATTTGTCTTTATTTTTATTTTTTATCAAAAGTAGGAAAATTATAGACAAAAATCTTAATTCTAAAAATTAATTCATGAAGAAGGCTTAGTCTGCTATATTTTAACTCCGATGTTAAATTGTATGTTCAGGTCCCTTCAAGAGTTCTGTCATGCAGTTGGATCAAGGAAAATTATCTTGATTTTGGTATCTTAGAGGCAGCTTGCAGGTATATAATATTATCCTTTGGTAAAATTTGAGCATATTGCACTTTAAAGAAATTAAGAAATATGCTGGTTTTTATAGTTTGTGACATTTGTCTTTTTTAAAGGGTATCAAAAATATGCTCTACGTAGCTCTTAATTTTTAAATAAAACTATCAGAATTTCTCTTAAACTGTTATGTTTCTTTTGTGTTCAATTACTGGAAATCATCATCTGAGCATTCTAAAATAGGCAAATGTGATTGCATTATATACTTTATTTAATGCTAAAATGTGATATAAACATGTCAATCATAAAAGGGAAGGAAGCTAATCTATCTGTGTTTATTTGTAGAGTTTCTCAAGGGAGTTCCTGGCTGGCATTTGAATTGAATTCTATTGATGAGATAAATATATTTTTCAATATGTTTTTTTGTGTGTGTGTGACCACTCTCACCGGTATTTCTTTCTAGATGTAACTAGCAATCTTTTAGCAAGAATAGCAGTAAAGACTTTCTACTTGTAGACATTTATTTTTCATTTAATGATGTAGTCCTGGTTAAAAGCTCTTTGGAAATTTATAAAAAAATATATCTTAAACTAATACTAACTCAAAGGGTAAAATGAATACTATCTTTCTTTAGAGTTTTG
>NW_011888806.1:3242633-3290034 GCF_000151845.1 Pteropus vampyrus | reverse complement strand
ATATATTTTGATCGTTTTTCTAATAAGGAGGAGCTGTTGATTTGACTTTTGGTTATTTTGGAATTACTTGAAAAAATTTAACTTGTATTTCTTCGAAATTGGTAATCTTAGGCTCTGAATAATGAGAGAGGCGGCTAGTTCTTTTTCTTTTTTGTTCTTTCACATTTTAGCATAGTTCTTAAAATGGCTATATAAATAAAGTCCTTTAATCATTATTGGATTTAAAAAATTATATTAAATCCGTGATGAAACTACTGATTTCCTCCTCTTGGTTCTCTGAGGATAAGTCAGAACAGTTATTCTTGAAGTACCATGATACAGAAGAATAATAGTTGAAAAGAAAATAGTTAATGTCAGTGTCTTAAGTTTTTTCATTTAATTTCTCATTGGAGAGACTTGGTTGAATCATATCCAACTTTTAACCTAAACAAGTATCACAAAATTGTTTTTTTTCTTCTTGGTTTTACAGTTGTATAGCTGATCCAAAGTTGAAAATGTTTTTGTTCGTGAAAGAAAAATACCCCTTGTTGCTTAGATTAATGATACTTTAAGACATGTTTATTCAAAAATGGCAGCAAAGAGGTGAGTAGGTTAATGCTCTACATTAGAGATCATTGTATCATATACAACAGATGCAGCCAATAGACTGTTTATATAGCTGCCTTCAATTTTTCTTTGATTTATAATCTATGACAAATTGAAATCATTTGTCTTTATTTTTATTTTTTATCAAAAGTAGGAAAATTATAGACAAAAATCTTAATTCTAAAAATTAATTCATGAAGAAGGCTTAGTCTGCTATATTTTAACTCCGATGTTAAATTGTATGTTCAGGTCCCTTCAAGAGTTCTGTCATGCAGTTGGATCAAGGAAAATTATCTTGATTTTGGTATCTTAGAGGCAGCTTGCAGGTATATAATATTATCCTTTGGTAAAATTTGAGCATATTGCACTTTAAAGAAATTAAGAAATATGCTGGTTTTTATAGTTTGTGACATTTGTCTTTTTTAAAGGGTATCAAAAATATGCTCTACGTAGCTCTTAATTTTTAAATAAAACTATCAGAATTTCTCTTAAACTGTTATGTTTCTTTTGTGTTCAATTACTGGAAATCATCATCTGAGCATTCTAAAATAGGCAAATGTGATTGCATTATATACTTTATTTAATGCTAAAATGTGATATAAACATGTCAATCATAAAAGGGAAGGAAGCTAATCTATCTGTGTTTATTTGTAGAGTTTCTCAAGGGAGTTCCTGGCTGGCATTTGAATTGAATTCTATTGATGAGATAAATATATTTTTCAATATGTTTTTTTGTGTGTGTGTGACCACTCTCACCGGTATTTCTTTCTAGATGTAACTAGCAATCTTTTAGCAAGAATAGCAGTAAAGACTTTCTACTTGTAGACATTTATTTTTCATTTAATGATGTAGTCCTGGTTAAAAGCTCTTTGGAAATTTATAAAAAAATATATCTTAAACTAATACTAACTCAAAGGGTAAAATGAATACTATCTTTCTTTAGAGTTTTGAAAACGTTTTTATCCTCTTTTTGTTTTGTTAAAGTTTATGTAACTTTTCAGATTGATGATATATATGTCTGTGCATGTATACATAGCTGATATATACAATTTTTTTTTGACAGTTAAATCTAGGCTCAATGATCAAAAATTATGTTTCAGTACAGAAAGAGAAAAGAATGGGAATGGAGTTTTGTAATTGACATTTGATAGTTGGTTTTATTTGATTGATCTTCTGATGTTCTGAACTTGCCGTATCCAAATATGAAAGTAAATAGCTCTAATTTGATCTTTTTCCTACCAATTAATTTTGAATTTCATTTCTATGCTATTTCTTTGGGAACTTGATAAGTTCAAAACTAAAAAAAAATAGATTCTCTAACGTGTATTTACAAATATAAAATGCCCATGAACTGATTCTGCAATTTAAATGAGAATATAAACATTTTGGAAAAAAAAAACAAAACCTAACTATGTAGTTATAATACATTTTTGCATGTTCTAGGTTATCTTGCTTCTAGAGTTTTGCAGGAGTTATTTTTTCATTTGTCTCAATAAGTGAAATTACAGCCATAAGCAAATGTTTGCCAAAAATGGTTAGCTTTTAGAATATTAGACTATGTTATAAAATCATTAAATGTCAAAACTAAAACTCTATTACGTGGAGATTCTTGGACTAATAAATTAATGTAAACTATATCTTGAGTCAAAATAAGTGAAATGAAGAGATGGTACTGATTTGAAAGATTGGGTATTTCTTATATATTTATGGTTATATATTAGGCAATATTTATGAAAGTATGATTTATTTATATCTTGGCTTACTCATGAATCTGAAAGAGTTATAGTGAAACCTGTGACATTTTACCTGATAGGATTTCCATGCTTAAATATCAGCCAGTCAGAATGGGTTTGAGGCTTCAACCTTATTTTCCTAAAGCTTTCTAATAAGAGCTGCCCTTTCCCTATGGCTAAACCTGTCTCTGTGCTGTACCATCATCATGGAGAGGGAGATTTAGCCTTCAGTCTGAAATGACATGATATGGCTCTTGTCCTAGCTCTTCTTTCTTATGTAGGATGACCTTGAGTGGACTCCAAAACTTTTACCAGTGTAAATAAGTGATAGTAATATCTATTCCTGCATGACTCATAGAGATTAAGAGTCATTGTAGATGATGTGATACATTCAAAGGCATTAGGAATTTTGGCTGGTAAGGCATTATTATTATGTCTTATAATCACTCAGAAAACTATAGCATTTGTACCTGCCACTACCCCTTTTTATGCACCTCCTGCCCTCAAAGTGTCTAGTGTATTTTAGTACAACTTAAAAAAATTGAGAGAAGGTAAAAGTCAGCTATAACCCTGTATGTTTCTTTCCAGTCTTTTTTTTTAATACATTTTAAATAAGAATTAAAAGCAATAATATGTAAATTCTTTTGCATACTGCTTTTTTACACGTGTTATCAAGTTTTCCAAATTCTTTTCAAACATTATTTTTGATGGATGTGTAAGATATTCAGCCAAGGAAACGTATTGTGGTTTACTTAACTCTTCTATATTAGATATATTTAGATTGTTTCTAGTTACTGGCATTATAGATAACTGCTACATGGAACATCTTAATCTATAAAATCTGTTCTGATTTTGGTATGTATTGTTAATATCTGTTCTTAACTGTAGAATTACTGAATTAAGGGTTAAGAGTACTTTAATGATCTTGATAATTACTGAGAAATTATTTTTTGGAAGATTTTAAAAGTAGTTTAAATTTGCTACCCTAGGCATTCTCTTGGCTCTTCACACTTTAAACACTCATTTTCCAAGGCCTCATTCTTTCAAAACCCCTTCCCAGACTTCCCTCAGCACATGTGAAGAGTATCTCTCATTTTTCCCAAGTGGTTAGGGACCCCTCACTCCCAAATTTATTAATTGAATTTGAAAATTCAATCTGTTATCTTGAGATATTAGAAATTCTAGTTGTGTTTGTTTCCTGTGGCTGCTGCAGTAAATGAGCACATGGTGGTGGCTTAAAACAACAGAAATTTATTCTTTCACAGTTCTTGAGGCCAGAAGTCCGAAACCAGTTTTATTAAGGCTAAATCAAAGTGTCTGCAGGTCCGTGCTCTAGGGGAGAATTTGTTGCTTGTCTCTTCCTGCTTCTGGATGCTGCTGGCATCCCCTGACTTGTGGCCACATCACTTCAGTCTTTGCCTCCATGGTGACATTACTTCCTTTTTCTCTCTGTGTGTGAAATCTCCCTCATCCCCTGTCTTATAAGGACACTTGTGATGGTATTTAGAGTCCACTGGATAATTCAGGATAATCTCTCTGTCACAATATCCTTAATCACAAGTCCAAAGATATTATATAGGGTAACAATCACAGGTTCTAGTAATAGGGCTTGATGTCTTTGGGAGCCACTATTCAGGTTCCTACAACAATTTATTACTAAGATGGCTAAGGTAGCTTGAATAATGATTTGGATTTTCCTTTAAATCTTATGTATTATTTAGAAAAATAACATACTACTGGGAAATCATATAGCTGAATATGAAGTGTGAATATAAATATAAGATGTGAAAATCTCTAAGTAGTATTATCTCTTATTAGTATTACATGACCTGCTATTAAAGGTGGCATATTTATATTTATTGAGATATAACAAAATAAGAGTTGATATTTTATAATTGGTGTTCAACAAACTTTTCATTAGAAATGTGAAATATCCTAATTCAAATTCATGAAAAATTACTGAGAAAATTAGTAAGTCTGTCAGAATTAAGATATTAATTTTTATTTTGAAATAGAGAATGTTTCTTTTACTAGAATTGGTCATTTTTTTCTTCCTATAAGTACTTTTGATGTCAACTGTCCATCTGTACATTGTGCAGTTGTAGTTTCAGGCATGCATTTCTGACAATCTTTACCAGGTGCAGAGGTTCCTATTCAAATTGCTACTGTACAGTTCCAGAAAATACCAGGTTGTCAGTTTTAGACTTTGACAGAGAGGCTCAGGGAAAGTGGGAGAAAAGGCAAGGGTTAGAAATAACCTGTCAGTTCTAATCTTCAGAACCTTTGCATAAACAAGATTGGAATGAAAATAGTGTTGTGTTTTTTTTGTTAAATTTTGGAAACCTGTAACTTATCCAATCATAACATTCCATGCTGAGTACATGTACACTTTTAGAAAGACACCACATTGTAATGTACTAGGTCCCCAAATCTGCTTCAGTGCTGGCTTTGTGTATAACTTGAATTTCAGACATCAATTGGCTGGACAATGTATTTTTATATGGCATCCTTTAAATGAAAAGAAAAGATAAATAGCCAGCAAAATATAGTCAGTATAGCAATAATAAGTTTTAAGAACATTTTACATGTTAATCAGAATGTTGGGTTTTGTATTTATAATTCCAAATATTAAAGGTATTTAAGTTTTCATATGTATATACAAATAGTTAGATATTTTCAGTGCTTAGGATCAGCTAAACACAATGGAAATGTGTTGAGAACAGGGGCTGAGTTCTGAGAAAAAGAAAAGTTTGACAGAAACAACAACAACAATTTAAAATAAGTTCAACAGCCTAAACTTATGTTCATGAATGCAAATGTCTATAGTATTATTTGACATCATAGTTGGGACAGTAAAGAAGCTGTCTGTATGTATTTGAATGATAAGAACATCAAGTAATAAGTTATTTGATTGCTTTCTAAAAGCATGAAAGCAGTTGTTATTTAGTTATGGAAAACCTTGGAATTCAAATAACTTAAAAAACAGAGTATGCTTATAGATGTATTCAAAATATATCCCTGGTCCATATCTCTGGAGTCTGAAAGACAAGTTACTAAACCCCTCAGTAGTTAAAATAGTCAAAACAGTCCTTAAAAATATGTCCTAAGAGTGTCAGACCTCTTATGATCCTGTCCTGCACACATCTATATGAAAAGTAGAATGAGATCTTGTAAGACTAATGGCCTGAGGACCTGGAACCCCTTGGACAGAAGGCCAGTTAGGATGCTTTGTTGTCAGTGGGTAAGGGGCCTCAGCTCATTATGTGTTGAAACTCACAAGAATATTCTCTTCTTCCTATGTACATGGAACATAGAAAAGACCCAATGTTTTTAATATCGAATATTGTGACCCATTAATGGGGTTATGAATCAAATGAGTTTCAAATAATAAGTAGATTAAAATAATATAAAAAAAATCAATGCTTCACATGCAAAGGTAAGCAATGTTTTGTGAATTTTTTGTTTATATTCTGTAACATAATGTACAAATCTTCTAATAAACTGTTTTGAGATCACTCATTAGTGTGGAAGGGGTGCCTACTAGATTTGTGCCTACTTGGGAGTGCCCACTCCCAAGATCTAAACACTGCTAGACCTTTGTGTTCAGATCTTGGGAATGGTGGAGACACTATATGACAATTTATTATTGCTGGTAGATAAATATGGTGGGAACAAGTACAGAATGATCTGAAGAGATAAACTGTATTTAATATGACTAAGATTTTTTTCCCTTATATTCTTGACCAGCTATTTATTCATTTTCCTGAAATTGTGGACTCAGTCCATTCAAAAGGTTGTCTGTAATCTAGGAAATAGATATTGAAACAATGAAATGCCCGCTTTGTACCCATCAAATTGGCAAAAACACATCCCAATACCCTGATATCCACAACATTGGCCTGAATGTGGCAAGAGAGGAATTGTTTGCCATCGCTGGAAAGCAATCTGGCAAATATTGGTGAAATTGGAGATATGTGTGTGTCCTCTGACCCAGCACTTCCATGGCCGTGTGTCTACTGCAGAGGAAGGGACTCTCCTGCATGTGCACAAGAACACTTGCCCCGAGTGTTCATTGCGCTATTCATACATAATATACCAAGATATATTATACACATGTTCACATATGACTGTGTATAATATAATGTAGTTATCTGTTCTCTGCTCTACTCTGCTTCATTTCAAAATGAATGGTTAAGAGGGTATCCCAAAATGCTTTGACTTTTTTTCTTGTTTATCCTCAATTTACTCTGCAACTGCATGTGAGTGAGTGTGTGTGCACATGCATGTGTTGTATGTGTGTGTGTAAAGGAAACAACCTGATCATCCTTCTTTTGACTAACATTATAAATGGGGATTTATTTATTGTAAGCTACTTTTCTTTGAAAGATAAGAATCCAGTTACTCTGCTAAATAAATAGCTGTCAGAGTGAGTTAGATCTATCTGTACCAATGGGCAAATAGGAAAAAAAACTGCGAAGTTCATATAGTTTAATGCTTTTTATATAAAACTTTGACCCCCAAAATGCAATAGTATTCATTGTGTCTAGGCAATCATATGTATTAAAAAAAAACACTAAATGGAGATGATATTATAAAGATTGGTTATCTTTATAAAGAGAGAGAGAGTGATAAGGGATGGTGGTGGTACTTAGTGGTACTTAGTGATGGTATTTAAACTATTATTGGTAAAATTGTATTTTGACAAAAAATAAACGTCTTGAATCAGAAAAGGGAAAAATGTTAATATTTGGCAAATGCAGCTAATAAGCACATGGGTGTTATATTGTTTTCTGAACTTTTTCTCTGAAATACTAAACAACTTAAAAAATTGTCTATCCTATCTTTAAAAAGTAGAATCCTTTAATCTTTGAGTTATAGATTAATAAATTTGTTGGAATTTCAATCTCTCTTTGAATACATTCACTTATTTAATATTTCGAAGAAAAAGTAAACTTTATATCTCAATAGTCTCATTTGCTGATCTCTGCTATACTAAGCTTCATTTTAGTGAAGGGAATTTACAAACTGCTCAGTTCGGTTTCTACATTCTTAGTATAAGTGCACATTCACTAGAACCAAAGCTCTGTGAGGGCTGGGACTTTGGTCTCTAGCTCACCGGCATCTAAAGTAGTTATTCCCTCGCACTATTAGGGTTCAGTAATGTTTGTTGAATGAATGAATAAAAGGATAAGTAATGAACCTCCACCTGTGAATGCTTTTTCATAGCCTGTTAGTTTATATATGTAGCATGTCTAGTGCATCTTACATGCCACATGAAGTTATGGTAAAAGATACTATGAGATGCTTCTATATTAATCCATGCCTTACTTGCCTCCTAGAATTTATCAGGGTAAACTTACTTTCTCTTGCAAGCTACATTTCTTTGAAAGGTAAGAACCTAGTTATTCTCAACCTTACCCCGTCCCCTTTTACAGCTCAGCTTCTGATTAATTCAGAGTTAAACTTAGTGTTGGACACCTTAGAATGAGTTCGTGTATACTTGTATCTCTACAGTGTCTAATGGTTTCCAATTACTGCCTGCTTTTGTTCTTGTTGCTGTTTTAATTTATCATGTTTCACATAATCTTAACAATGTAAACTGCCTCAGAAGTTTTTCTGAAAACATTAAATGACATTTTTTCCATAAAAAAATTATTATGCTGCACAGTTGTATACTGCTTACTAAAAAGTGGGAAACAATGTTTATTAATATGGTAGCAAACAGGGATTAAAAATGTCAAATTGGCTCAAGTTGCTCATTCCTTGCTTCAGGTAATTGCTAAATATTTTCTTCATTGGCTTTGCAGTAACTAGCTGTGCAGGTTTCAATTCAGTCACCTCAAGTGATTTGTGAATTACTAGTAAGACAAATCAAAGATTATAAAATTGTGACCAGTGGTGAAGCAATTTTTTTTTTTTTTTTTTGCTTCTAAAATTAAAGATGTTATAATTAACAGTGGTAAACATGTTTTTGTAGTAGCAAGTGTAGAGGTAAGTTCTCTGAGGTTTTAAGGTAGATTGTGAAACTTAAACATGTAAAAGATTGGTTTTGAACCTACTCACTTTTTAACATTTTATTCTACAACATGGAAAATATCAAGAAAAGAAGCTTGGATTATTGCATTCCTCTATTATTTGTTTTTGTTCATCATCCTTCAAAATCCTGTATGTTTATTTCAAATAGTATAAGAAAATAAAAGCAGTATTTTACATAAAATAATCTGCCCTCAATTTTTGAGTACTCTATTTTTAATAACTCTGAGCTTTAAAAGTCTTGGAATCTTTAAATAATCCCCATTTTTGGCAGACATCATGAGAATTGTTTTGGATAAATTATTTTAAAATAGATTTCTTCACTTAACTCATGTACTATTTGCCAGTTATTTTACAACATCGTCCAAAGATGGGGACATTTTTCCTTTAGTTTATGATGGTAATGTTATTTAAGAGTGCTATGATCTAATAGCGTGAGATAATTGAAATTAATTTTCATATTTTTCATTAAATAGCATTTTTTCATTGGACTGCTTTGGACAGATATAGTGAATTTCCCAATTTTAATTATATTTAGAATATATAGATTTTATTACCATTTACTCTTTCTTCTGTAGTGAAGACAACAGATTACTAACACAGAGTAGTTAATAGTTTAAAAACTATAGCCCTTGTAATCAGTTTATAACCTCAAAACAATTCTTAATTACTGTCATATTGTTCATACAAATTAATCAGTGAAAGTTAATCTATATTTTCTATCGACTTGGACTTTATGAAGATCAGGCCTCTTTTGACTAATCAGATCTCACATTTACATAGCTTTCCTTCAATTCCCTCCTTTGATTAATTCCACTATATATGTACCCGGAAGGTAGTTGGTGTGACCATGTTGCATGTTCTGCATTCTTTTGTATTTCTGGCAGCTGTGATGCCGAGGGCTCCCTACACAGAATACCTCCCTCCCTCTGGTTGCCACAGCTCATCTCGAGCCCGAATTTATCACAGCCAGGCATATGGTGGGCAGAGCAGTATGTCTCTCTCACTCTGATTTTCTTTTTATTTGCTTTTCTGTCTTGATGCAAAATTTGGAATTTTTATATTTACTAAGAGAACAGTGATGCATTTTACAGTTTAAAAAATAGAACGTATCTTTTTTTTTTTTATTGTTCATTCTTTTTTTTTTTTCCCCACTAATAGAAATGTATTTCTTTTGGGAAAGTATTTAGCTACAAATGAATATTTAAAGGATAATAAAATTAACCAAGTAATTTTTGTGATTTTAAAGAGGTATTTCACAGCTAAGGTTTGTTCTTGTCAAGGAAACTCAGTTTCTACTCAGCCAAGATTTTTCTCTTCTGAAAAGTATTTGGATGTAATTCACATTATCTTCAGTGACTCCACTTTTTCCTGGCTGCTAACGTTAAATAACTCTTCACATCGATATTTTGTTTCTGTAGATATTTTGATAAATTGATCTGTTTTGATTTGGGAACTCAAAAGGGTAAATGCCTTGAAAATACACCTGGAGACCAAAATAAAACTAAAACCATTTTGTTGTTGTTTTGCTTAATATTTGCTATTCTTGCTATGTCAAAAGGCCCAGTTCAAATACCATTGCATTTCAGACAAGACGTTTATTTGAGTTTTATATGGACAAAAATCACATAAAATATTCACACTTGAGGGCCAAATGCCAAAAGCAGGAACATTTCACGACTCACTAGTAATCTTCTCAATTGTTCATTCAAGAAAGACACATCCTTTTATTTTACATCTTTCTGGCCTAATCTGTTAATGCTGAATTAAACATTTGAGGGCGATCATGGATCTTTTATTTTAAATTTTTAGAGGGGAGATCACATTTTGACTCCTCAGTAGACAAAGGTCTTTTGTATTATAATTTTGTCAATTTATGGGTTTTTCAGAGCAATTTTTGGATTATAATCTCTGCCAGGATTATCTCACCCATATCTAGGTAGGTATCAGAATATTTCATCTGTTGTCATGTTTGAGACCTCCCACATAAAGTTTATGCTCTAACCCTCAGATCAGGAACTCTGGGCTGTGTAATAGTCACGTGGGAAGGTTTTTCAGGATGCACATGCCTGTATCCTCTCCTAGACCTACTGCTTTAGAATTTTGGAGGTGGTGGCCGGGCATGTGCATTTTGAAGAAGCTCATTGTGTGTGCCACATTCCTGTGGTGAAGAGACATTGACTCTACCACATGATTGTACTATAAACTCTAAAAATACGTTGTTGGCAATATTCCTGTTTTAAATGAGGCGAAGGCATCTCTTGTGGATGATATTGCCTATAATGAATGGTAAAAGAGAATCGAGCTATATTAACATGAAACAAAATTAGTCATTCAGCATTAAGTCACTCACTCAGGAAATTTTTTTTTTGGTTTCTATTATGTGCTAGGAGCATTCAGGATTTAATACTTTGGCCACAAACATATGCTCAGTCTTCTCTCTGCAAAACTGTTCTCCATTCACTTTTTACCTAACTCACTCATCTATTAAGGCATAAATCAGGCTATGTCATCTTGTTTCAGTGAAGCTCTTAACAGAGCCTAGAATTAGAGGCCAACTCTATAGTCTTTTAGAATCCTTAGCCTATTGCTGTTATCTCATATCATACTGTGGAAAAATGTTCTCATTGTTATGTCTTACTTAATGTGTCCCCCATTAGCCTGTGAATTCATTCAGGGAAGGGATGGTGAGTTGTAGCTTGGGAAAACTTTGTGTCCCCAGTGCCTAATGTAGCAGGTGGCCTGTTAGTGGTTGCTGAATGACTTACTGCTTTTTCTGTTGAGTAGAAGAATTAATGGGAATGCACACGGCTGAGGACATTGTGTGTTAAAAGGTAAAAGGTCTTCAAGGAGAATCCATTCCAAATAAATGTGGGTAATATCACCTGTTAACCTTGAACAGGAAACAGGAAGATATTTTTCATAAGAATTGCACTTTCTAGACTGAATTAGAAGATTTATAGTATACTGGAATTCAGAATTTTGTGAGGGTAAATTTAACATATTACTTAGTGAATGTGTCTGATATTTTACATACTGCATTTGAATTTGGCTTTTTGGGTACTTGTTAATTCGTCCAACAAGCATTATTTGAATCTCCTTCTAAAAACATTATTATCTTATGTACTCTGTGATGCTCTTCTTTCTTCATTGTCTTTCTAAGCTCCTCAGTCTCTCTTGCTTGCTTCTCATCCCAAACCTCTAAACGGTAGAGCTCCTTAAGGTTTTGTTCAGGTCATGTTCTTTTATTTTTCTGCACCATTATCTGTAATGATATCATCCTTTCTCAAGATTCTTCATACCATCTGTATGTCAATGATCCCTAAATTTTGTCTTCATCTTCAATCCTCTTATTATAGGTAATAGTTCATTTCAAAAGCTCAGTCATGAGTAAAGGGTAGACTGATAGATATCTACAGCTGAAGACAGAACCTTTCATTTTAAATCCAATGGTACCTCATTAATTCATTCATGTCAGATATCTTATCTCTTTAAAAGGACTATCAAAAAAAACCCACATTCTTTGTTTTATTAATATCTTCATGTTTACAGTTGTTACTACTCCTCATGAACTTACCCTCTGTATTAGTTTCCTAGGGCTGCAATAAGAAATTACCACAAACTTTGTAGCTTAAACAACAAAAATTATTTTTCTCATAGTTCTGGAAGCTAGAAGTCTGAAATCAAAGTGTTTTCAGGGCCATGTTTGCTCTGAAGGCTCTAGGAAAGAATTTTTCCTTGCCTTTGGTTTGTGGCTGCTTTACTCCAGTCTCTGCCTCTGCCTATAGATGACTTTCTCTGTGTCTTATCTCTGTGTGTCCTCTCCTCTTCTTATAAGGATGTGAATCATTGGATTTAGGGCCCATGCTAATCCAGTATGACATCATCTTAATTATTTCTGCAAAAGATTTTATTTTCAATGTTCTGGGTAGACACACAATTTTGGAGGACACTACCCACTGTACTCTAGGTTTATCCATGCTAAATATCCAACTTGAAAGGCAGATGTCATGTGGAGGACAAAATCTAGAAAATGGGGAAGTAGCCTTTGGCAAGTTACTTAATTGCTCTGTGCTTTGGCTTACTCATATATAAAATGGAGAAAATAATAAAGTCCATCTCATGAAATTGTTGTAAAGATTAAAATATTCAATATAATAAGGTGCCTAGCACAAAGGAAGCAAATTTTAGTGATAACTGCCATCACAGTCTTCTTGCTTAATAATAATAGGCCTTTAAAATGCTTTTCTGAAAACTTTCTCCCAATTTTCTTCTTTTTCCTTCTTCTTTCTGGTCTTATATATTTTAGTTGTTTCCCCTTGCTGTAATTACTTATGAGGTGTCACAAAAGTTATACTATGGTAGAGCAGACAGCCTTCGCACACCTTCAAGGTCAGTTCTGGACCGACCCATTCAGAAACCTCTGCATGGCTGAATGGCTGAAGATTGTGGGGCCTATTGTGCCTCCAGATGCCTGTGGTTGCGTGGGATCCCTGGAATGTTAATTAATTTTCATATTTCCCTTTAAGTTACTTCTGTAGGAACAAAGAGTTTCTAGTGGTATTCTCATTCACTAACGCTCTCTTAGGAAACTGTACTTCTGAATTCTTTTCTGCCATTAGACTAATAAATGAGATTTGTAGTGTGATGGATTTGAACCACAAATTTCCAGTCCTCTTAGAGCTATTTAATTTAAGGATGTAAACTTTGCTTTCTCAAGAGTTTCTTTCAAAGAATGATAAAGTGATGTGCCAAAAAATATATGGCGTTTAGAAGATGATTTCTGGTCATCATTCCATTGTCATGTTCATTCTTAGTAATTAGTTCAGTGTGTGTGTGTGTGTGTGTGTGTCTGTAGCTTGCTATGTTTTAGGCTCTGTGACTGGTACCAGGCCATGGATGGTAGGTACAAAGTGCTCTCGTGGAGCTTACGTTTTGGTGCAGTACTGTTCAGTAGAACTTTCTGTGATGATAGAAGAGTATTGCACATTTGTATTGTTCAAGCTGGCAGCCACTAGCCACTTATGGCTATTGAGTACTTGAAATGCAGCTAATGTAACCAAGGAACTGAATTCTTAATTTTATTTAATTTTAATTAATTCAAATTTAAATAGCTAGATGTACTGACTGTGACTAACTTATTGGACAGTGCAAGTCTAGGAGAAAATTATACATTATTTAAATAATCACATCACAAAATGTAAAACTGCAAGATTGATAAGTGCTGTGAATGAGACATATATGATGCTTTGAGCATGTATAGAGGTTTATTTGACTTATACAGACAGGTCATTAAAGGCTTAAGTTTGGGTGATAGAGATAGAAGTGGATAAATTTGAGGGATAATAGGGCATAAAATGGACAGGATCTGGTGCTTGTTTTAAAAAATGGGATGAAAGTAGGTGACTTCAAAATGACTTCTATATTTCTTGCTTGTCCAACTGATAAGATGAGGCCTATTAGAACTGAAAAAGAACCTGGTTTGTGGATGAAGCGGATGAGCACTTGATTTTTTAATACTGGGTTGGAATATAGGCCTGAAACATAGACCTGAGGTTTGAGATGGACATAGGCATCTGATAATTGAAGCTATGAGCTTCGAGTTTTTTGAGTTAGTGGGTTTTTTTCTTTATTCAAGTAAACATTTTGATTATAATACATGATAATACATGATAATAGATAGTCCATGTGACAGTGCACTGTAGTTCATGGTTTGATGTAACCTCTTCGCCTCTAAGATGAGCATTTTTTCCATGGTGTCAGTGGATATAGTTGAATGACTAGGCTTGGAGGAGAGAAGGTGCCTGTAAGGTCTTTGAATAAATGAATTTTAAGATGGATCATTTGGGGGTCATGGTAATATTCAGGATCTGTTTTTGGAAATTTATGACCAAAATAAAGTAGAGAAGGTGGTCATGGAAAAAAAAAAACACATACAAATTAATTAAAGTGAGAACATACTTAATCCCATTTTGACCAAAAGGCAGTCTAAAACTCCCTTCTTAGAATTGTAAGGTGTTAAAATCTATTTTATAATGTGGATATATTTAAGTAGTAATATATACATTATATGAAACCCATTTGGTATGTTATATAGTAAAGCAAATGATCATATAATATCTATCTTTTAGAGAGGTTTTGATCATTCAAAATTTGAAAGTTTGTTGTGGAATGTCACTTGAGATGATTAAAAATGATTTACCCCATTATTTAAAAAATGTATGTGACTTCTTTAACCTTGGTAGGTGCTAGTAAAAAAATGTCTTGAATTTTACATTTGTAGGTTTGAAAGTATTATTGTAAATTAAATCACCTGTCCATACTTTGAAATCTTTAAAACTGAGTATTTGTTCATTCATTTTTCATTGGCATTGACTGTTTTTTGCTGCCCTTACATTTTTTCTTTCCTTTTATAATGAACTAAAACCACAACCTGGAAACAACATGAGTTATTTGAATCTTATTTGAAAAAGCCATTGAATTTTAATACCTCAGGGAAGTAGATAATTATCAAAACCATTTTGAATCACTCTCTCTGAACTGATTCTCTCCCTTCCCTCCATATTTGCAAAAAACACATATAAGTTCACCTTTCTATTTAGGGTTAAGTTGTAAAATATAATTCTAAAATTATTTTAAGGGCTAAGTTGTAAAATATAATTCTAAAATTATTTTAAAAATAATTCGAATATAATTGTCCAGTTTGACAAATGTTACGTCTTCTCTGTAAATAAATTTTTTATTAAATCAAGGCATTTAATTAACATAATGAAAATGTTAGTATAAAGAAATTATATTAATGATAATATAAATGAAAACATCAACTTTCAGTTGTGATTTATTTATTTTTATTAGTTTATAGTTTCCATTTATTTGTGTATATATACAGTTATATGTGAGCATCTTACCAACCGGTCCACACACAAAAAAGAAACAGAAGGTTTTTTTTAAATGAATTATTAGAGAATGAAAGATACTATTCTCTAATTTTACTTAGATTTAAATGTTGAGACAATTGTCTTAAAATTGTAGATATACGTACACCATAGCACATTAATGAGAAAGTCCTTTATTCTCATGTGTAGCCTCATCTTAAATGGGAGATGTAGCAAGAGAATAGTTTTACTCATTGTTATTCAAAAAGAAATGTAACTTCTGTCTTTAATGGATTTACACTTCCTTATGACCTCACTGTTTGCTGAGTACCTAGCTATTAAAAATATAACTTTGCTAGTTAATAGTATTTTAGCCAGTTCTGGTTGACTGAGTCTGTTTGGTATATGTACCCAATCTTTTATTTTCTCTTAATCCTTCCCATTTTACTCTGTAAGATGGCATCTTTATCCATTATATGGAACTTCTCCTATGACAATGAGTTCATTCAGTGTTCTATCATTGTGAGTTCTTTGCTGTTAGAAAACTGGTTTGATATGAGCCTAGCCATGTGTCTTTTGAGGGGATGACTGGTTCTTTTTGGCCTTCGGGTCAATAGGTATGTAATATTGAAGCACATGATCCCAGCTATTTACCTTTGGCTTTGAAGATCTCAAATAATACCACCTTTCACCCTGATCCTAGGCCTCTGCCAACCCATCTACCCTCTCAGCATGGTTATACCTCTCAGTAGAAACTGTGGGAAGTTCTGAATCTTATAAACCATGCCCAAACCACAGATACCCAGAAGCACTGCCTGAGGTATATCTTTACCATCCTCTTCCAAGCTGTATTAATATTCCCATGTCATGTAGGATATGAAGTTGAAAGTTGGTCTTCTCCTAGGACAATTACTTTCACATTGCTATCCTATATACTACAATAAGGAAAACATTTAGAACTCTACTCTAGCATGGAAACAAAAGTTTACAAACCAATACTATCCTTCCTACTTGAGATACAACTTGATATTTTCTGTATTATTCCAGTAAATTTTTGAAAATGCTACTTGTGACTTGGTAAATCAATTCGTGACCTAATAGGTCATCACTGGAAGTTTAATAAACATTGTTTTAGAGGCCTTCCCCAGGTTATACCTGACATGTGAGCCTGAGTCAATTGGTCTTTGAGTGCCTTATACTCAACTGGATGTTATGACAGAGACACTTCTTTACTCATCTCCCCATCCTCCTCCAATAAAAGGTTCAGATCAGGCAATCTGATATTGTTAGGTCACTTAAATTTGATCTCTTTGCTCTCCAGCTGTATTTTCTTCCTATATTCTTCCATGGCCAAAAGAGGCAGACCTTCTTCCTTCTGCATGTGGGGGCTTACCTTTTATCGTAGGCTGAGCCTTTCTATATTATGGATAAACTCTATTATCCAGTTATTCTTGAAATGGGAATGGGTTTACCAATAAAAATTGGTTGCTTTAATTTTCTAAAAATGTCACCCCATGACCATGATTAGGATTGCGCTATTTATATTAGGCGGTACTTTGAGTCATTTTTTTTTCCTCTTCTGGAAAAAGCTGGTGAATAAAAGTGGTGATATTTTGCTATATTATTCTTTATTATTCAAAAGTATTTATCTTTTAGTTATTTATGAATATTAATAATTCTTTAAACTCTGTGTTGGTTTATTATGCCCCTGGTAGAAAAAGTATGTCCTTGCAAGTTTTCACTGTTTTGGGGTTCAAGATTTCCAGGGGATTCTTCAAACACAATTTTATATGAGGTATAAAAGCAGATGTAGTGTGCTTATTTTTCTTATAACTGGAAGTTTGTACCTTTTGACCACCTTCACTTATTTCGCTCACTCTCCACCCCTTGCCTCTGGAAACCACCAGTCTGTTCTCTGTATCTATAAGTTTGGTTTTTATGTCCTGGGGATGTAATGTACAGCGTAGTGACTATAGTTAACAATACTAATTGTATATTTGAACTTTGATAAGAGAGTAGTTCTCATTACAAGAAAAAAAAGTATGTCACTATGTGTGGTGATGAATGTTAACTCATCGTGGTAATCATTTTGCAATACAGACATGTCAAAACATTATGTTGTACACCTAAAGCTAATACAATGTTATATGTCTGTTATATCTCAATAAAAAAATAGTATCAGAAAAACAAAACAAAACCAGATGTGGTAGATACATTGAGAAAAGAAGAAAAGGGATGCTAATTGCATTTTCTATATTAACAGATATTCTGACAAATTCTTCTAAATGTAACAATAAACAGAATCACCTTGCCATACACAAAGAAACTTCTCTTTTTAAAAATCAGTTATTTCAAGTTCTTTTATATTGTAAAATATTGCCCAGAGTTCTTAAGCTTTTTTATTGCTTTTTGATTATTTTTATTGAAATACTTATTGTCTGTTGTTAAATAACTACATTAATTATACAGCCAGGGCCCAGCTTCTCAACCTTTTCCAGAAGAAGCCCCTAGTTTCCATTAAAGAGTTTTATGGGGGCTCCCCACATGTCAAATTTCACACTGCCGGCTACACTGGCTTTTTATAAAGGTCTTTGAATGCAGTGCCAAGGCCTCCCACTAATTGTTTTATGGGCTCAGTGTGGGATCTGCATCCCTGCCTGGGGAAGCCCATGTTTAAGAACTGTGGGAGTGAGGAGTTGTCAAATGTACCCAGAAAGAGCACTAAAAAAACCCTAGTGAGCTGTGCAGTTGTTGCCAAGGAGCATAAGCAGAACACAAAACATGCCAAACGCTGGCTGATTTTAAACAGTGACCCCTATTTCAGAGAATACTCACTTCATTACATTTTGGGGAGGAAATCAGATCACTAACAGCTCCATATGAGTGCTCATTTCAGTGTTTGACACTGGTAAATTATGTTTTCCAATTGGTAAAAAAAAAATACAACTAACTAGATATTTTTATGTGTTCTTTCAAAGGAAGATAACTCATCATGGTTATCTGTGAACATATAGTCTTGGAATAGTGTGTTCGAAGTTGCTTCATCATCTCTTTTTCTTCTGAAAAGATTAAGGAAACATTTTTTTTTAACCTCCTCTTAACCATTAAGCTGCATGTATTTATACTAAAAAAAGTAACTTCTAAATTTTTTAGAAGAATTGCAATGGTAGAATTAAAACTCCTACTTTACCAGGCTCTGACTTTTTTTTTCTCATTCTCCTTGGCATTCTGAACCTGTCTTTCCTCTAGAGACTGAAACAAGATTTTTCTGAGGTACTGTGTAACCTCAGAGAGTGCTTTTCACTTGGTTAATGTTGACATGTGAACAGAATTATTAGAGACACACTTCAATAGGCCTAAAATAGAAATGCTGTAGTTTGTAGGAAGATAAGTACAACCTGTCTCCTTGTAGGTTGATAGCATTAAAACCAAATGACATACTGAGATTTTTGTAAATTTGAGGTAACATTTTTGGAAGTTGGTAAAGGAGAAAATTAAGTGGAGTTCTTTTTTGTAACTGAAGTATGCTCATCTTGAAAAAAATTTACACATTTAAAATAATCTTGAGTTAACAATTCTTTATGAAAAGATTTATGATTCTCCTTTTCTTAGCACGTTTATATAACATGAATATTTCTTGTGTATGATACTTAATGTTTCTGTTATTAATACAATATACAATAGCAATGCATAATATATAGCACAAAACAAATAAAACATGAATATTAAGTGCAAGATTAGTTTGGTTCTGCAAACTACAAAAAGTAATATCAATAGTTTGTTAATAGCTTTTTATTAATACAATTATTATTTTGTTCTTTCGAAGTCAGTCATAAGATTGAAAAATCTAAAGCAGAGAGGATCCTTAAATGGTAATTTGCTCATCACCGTGTCTTCATTATATTTTTAACTCAGTTATAATATATAATATAATTATATGTAAAATAGTGTTAGCCTGCTATTACTTACTGTGTGAAAATTACTCTCTACAACCAGATTTTGTCTCTGATGGTCCTTTGCTATGTCTTTATTTTGAATAAGGATCTAATAGTATGATCCACAAACCAACCTTACTACTATCTATTAAAGATAAACGTTAAGTTACATTTGCAAGTTTCTCTATGAGCTTAAATTTGTTATTTATTATTCAGCCCCCAAATTATACAATCTTTTAATCATTGATAACATTTCTTTCCTAGGTTGTCCTAAAATTCGCCTTATATTTTGAGTTCTCAAGAGCCAAAATGCATAGAGTGCTTGCCACTGCTTCTGGGCTGCCATTAGATTCTTAAATCCCAGTGGAACTCATGTCAAAAGTGCTGTTTCATTGAATCATTCTCTGATGGGGGTCTCTAAAAATGCTTACAGTAATTTAAGCTATCTTTATGTATAATCAATCCATTTTACTACAGCTTGTTTTTCTTAATCACCTTACTTTATAATTGTTTTATTGAATATCCTTCTGTGCATTTTTTATATATGTGATGAAGTTCTAAAATGAAGAAAAAAAGCCGTACCACCTCAGTAATAGAATACATATTACTGTTTTGAGTTATTTTCAATTAGTATTATCAATTAACAGATATTTAATATTTTCTCAGTTCCAAATGTATTTCATATTTTTTAATCTTTTAAAATCTTTTACAGGTAACATTACGTTGTTCCTATTTGTAGATGAGAAAATCGCATCTTAAGGGAGTTAAGAAACTATTTCTGTCACCCAGCAAGTAAGCACAGTTGGCAAATGAATGCAACAGGCTTATGAAGTCTGAAATTTTTGTTAAGGATGGAAATATTGAAATTGAAGGGATTCTCTAGATATTCTGATTCTTTTTTTTGGCGATTTATGTCTGGTTTACAGAGACTGCTCTCGGTACCTACTAACAGTAAATGCATAAAAATTGTTAACTGAATTCCAGAACCTTGGGTTCAATTCTGGAATTTAGACTGGATACCTAAAAATCATTGAAACTTCCTGAACTTAAGTTTCTCAGATCAAAAAATAATGAATTTGAGTTTTGGAAAAATGGAACATCCATATGCAAAAGAATGAAAATGGGCACTTATCTTACATTGTATACAAAAATTAATGAAAATAACTCAAAATGGATCGAAGACTTTGTAACAGTAACTGTATAACTTCTAGAAGAAAACAGGAGAAAAACTTCGTGACTAATCTTGGCAATGATTTCATGGATATGACACAAAAAGCACAGACAGCAAAAACAAAAATAAACAAGTGGGACTGCATCAAACTGAAAAGCTTCTGCACAGCAAAAGAAATAAACAACAGATTAAAAAGACAGACAGCAGTAATGTAATGGCTATGTGTAGAGCCAGAGGGAAGATAATCTGGAGGATTGTTTCATAAACTATAAAAATGTCTAACCAATGTACTATATACTTGAAACTAATAAAAAAAAATGCTATCATTCTGCCAGCTATTAAGAAAAAGTATTTCAAAGAAAACTATATTTCCACTACCGCCCTAATTAAATTAATAAAAATTCTTTAATGTTATCAAAAAAAGATAAGCTACAAAATGAGAGAAAATATTTGTAAACTGCACATCTGATAAGAGTTAATATCCGGAATATATAAGAAACTCCTATGGCTCAATAGCAGAAAAACTAATAACCTGATTAAGAAATGAGTTAAGAACTTTGAATAGACATTTCTCTGAAGAAGGCATAGTAATGGCCAACAGGTATATAAAAACATGCTCAATGTCACTAGTCATTGGGGAAAAGTAAATAAAAACCACAGTGACATATCACCTGATACCTGTCAGAATGGCTATTATTAAAAAAAAAAGAAAGTGTTGGCAAGGATGTGGAGAAATTGGAACCCTTGTACATTTTTGGTGGGAATTCAAAATGGTGTAGTCTCAATGGAAAATAGAACTACTATCATAACAGCCAGTTATTCCACTTCTAGATATTTATCCAAAGAATTGAAATTAGTATCTCAAAAAGATGTTAGCACACCCATGTTGATTGCAGAACTGTTCATAATAGCTGAGATGTGGAAAAAACCTAAATGTTTATCAAGAGATGAATGGATAGAGAAAATGTGACATATACATACAACGGAATACCATTCAGCTTTAAAAAAGAATGAAATTCTGTACTGTGACAAGTTGGATGAACCTTGGTGATAGTATGCTAAGTAAAATAAGCCAGTCAGAGAACGATAAATACTGCATGGTTTATCTTATTATTACATGGGGAATCTAAAATAGTTAAATTCATAGAATCAAAGAGGGGAATGGTGGTTTAGATGAAGGGAGAGGTGGGGAGTTGCTAATCAACAGGCTTGAAGTTTACATTAAGCAAGATGAATAAACTATAGAGATCTGCTGTACAGTATTGTGCCTGTAGCCACCAATACTGTATTGTACACTTAAAATGTGTTAGGAGGGTAGGTATGTTAAATGTTCTTATTACAATAAAATAAATGTTAAAAAAGAAAAAAAAATAATGTGAAAAAGGAAAAATAACATTTTAGATGAACTATGCTTCCAGATACAAAGCCCTTTGTTCAAATGAAGTCTTTTTTAGAAGCTATTTTTGTAGAATAGATAAAATCAGACATGTTCTTCTTGGAGATGTAATAGTGGGAGGAGGGAGTGGTTATAAAACGAACTTTGCTCTGTTTGCCCCTACCCCTAGGCAGTTTGAAATGTACTGGATTAGATGATCTTTCAGCTCAAAGATATTTGGGTTCTAGATCTACTTGATCATGATCTTCTGAAAGGTTTGGCTCACACTTGGACTGGGTGTTAGGAAAATCTACAGTACGGAGCTAAATAGCGTGATGAGTAAATTACTCTTGGTGATGGTGGGGTGCCTTCTGCACTCAGTTGTTTCCAATATTATGGGATTCAATTTAAGGATGTTATGTCTGGACTAGCATGTGCTGTTTTGGAGACTGGAATTATTTTTCATTTTTGGGAGAAATTCTTCTTTTTGAGAATGCTATTTCTTTTCCTCCCTGCCCTTAGGCATTTAAAACATTTATTTGACACATCAGTATTTTTCCTATTTGGCCACTGTAGTTACTTGTCTTCATTTTTGTCTGGGACGAGCAAGGTAAAGTTGGAATTTTAGAATTATTGAAATCATCCTATCAGCTGAACTAAGTTGTATAGTGCCTTCTTGCTCTTACGTTTTTAAGCAAAAGTTACTGCACTTGTAAATTGGAGAAAAAACATATTTTTTTGCTTTTTTAACATTATAAGATCTCTCAAAACAAGGACTATAAAAAGGGCTGAGGCAAAAGTCTCAATATAGGGTTAGAATGTGTGTCCCAGATTTGATTGGTGGGGTGGACAATTTGGTTGCCCACTTCCCCCCAACATTTATTTGCCAGTTTCTCTCCTGAGTATCCATGAATTTCCAGGAAACCTGACTTCACCTCCTACAATTTAGATTAAGAAAATCAGTATATTTTGTCCTTCTGGCTCTAGTGAGGTATGCAGGGTGGATATGTGACCTAAGCCAATACAGTAAAGTATATCACAAAGCTTTGGTTGAACATTTTAACAACAATACTTTCTTTCTTGGTTAACTTCAACAAATGGGATATTTAGCCTCAGGAATTGCTAGTCCCTTTGTTAGAATAATGAGCTAAAAGAGAAGTAGAACCGGGTTCTTGGTTATTTCACTGAACCATAGGATCAAGCCTTACCTGAAGCTCATTCTACTTCTTAACTTTGCAGTTCTGGAAGCCAATAAATCTCCTTTATGTCTAAGTTAGTTTGAATAAATCATTGCCACTAAATGAATTTTGCCTGATACATCAAAGCCTTTGGTACTTTTGCCTGGACCTTCTTAATTTAGTTTACTTTCCTAGAAGTAAAATCTCCTGTCTGCTTAGACCTCAGTTTCCTTATTTATTAAATGAAGAGTTTGTATTAGACTGTACAAATATATGTTGGATTAGTTTTTCCTTCTGCTTCCAAGAAGTGGAACTCATGTCTGTTAGATTAGAAATTTGTTGATCTCCCTCTTCCTATTTAGAAAGACTCTAGGAATGTGGATTTCTCCCATATCATATATAAAACAGCAATATTGTAATATACTTTTATTCCATTTCACAATCTATGATCACCTCTTTCTTACCCTGGAAATATAAGAAAGCTAAGATTAGCGATGCCAAAGACAAACAATCTGTCTCAATGTAAATAAATTTTGTTGTTTTCTTAAAAATAACTGGCTTCCAAATCTTAGCTAGCTATATCCTACATGTTGTCAGTAGTTAAAATAATTATTTGAGAATAGTTTCACAGATCAGCCCAAATCTTTCACCTAATATTAGAAAAACAGCTCAGAGTAGATGCCTTAAAGGTTTTCTATTCACACGTCAGATTCATACGTAAAGAACAGCACAGAAATGCTTTGAAACTTGGATGTTGTCCTGGGGGAATTTTCATGAGAGTGTGGAAATTCACAAGGACTTTGGCCATCTATTAAAAAAGATAAGATAATAAACCAGATAGATTTTTAAAGCTGAATGGGTGGTGGTGGTCAAAAGGTGTTGCTGGGAAATAACTTTTATTGGATGGTGACAGATAGAAATCAGGGTTTTATAAGAATTCAGTGAAAGGTAATTGCAGCAAACTAGTTTCATGTAGCAAAGATTACCTGCAAGGCACAAATTTCTTGAAAAATGATAATTTTGCAATGTGTGACTTAATGATGAATGACTTTGTGAAATACTATTTATGAAAAATAGATGTGTGCCCCTATATTGCACTGCAGGACATTTAATTTTTTTGAACATGTATTTTTTAGATTTTTCAAATTTTGTATCAAACTCTTATTGGTCTTACACATAAAGAAAAATTATGTAATCATATTTCAGTCTTATATTGCTCTAATTTTTCTGTTATGCTTGCTAGCCAGACTTTGTTAACAAAGAACTTTCCTGTGTTCTGAAGTATTACTTAAATTAAAATGTTTAACTTTACAATTTTAATTTAAGGCCAACCATAATATTAGCCTAGAGGAGTTTGCCCTGGAGTTCAGATGCATCTGCCATTTAGAATGGATGCTCCGGGGACCTGTCTTATTTTGTTTCTCTCAAGAACACCTTGTTAAATTTGGTGATCATATCCAAAGTCAGCAATGCATGCTGAGTTTCATGAGTTATTTGGCTATACATTGGATTGCATTTTTTAAAGCTGTCACTATTTTCATTGAATCTTTTAGTGTTATATTGATTTATAGTTGTGTGTGTGTGTGTGTGTGTGTGTGTGTGTGTGTGTGTGTTTTAGGAGGAGAAGGAGATGGCCACATTTGCTTTTTGCAGCTAAAAAATAGTTTAAAATAGTACCTTTTAATGGTGTTTATAAGGTGAAAATCTAGTAGATAAAAGTTAGAAAACAGATGACCTCAAATTAACTTACACTCTAGCTTTTACAAAACATGTTTAATTTAAAGCATTTCATTTTCTTAAAAACTTATTAAAAGGGTACTTTTTCCTGTGGTAGAATAATAGGAGTTGCTTTTAAAAGGATATTTCCTGTCTCAAAATTGACCTAATATTTACTTTATTTGCTTGAAAGTTATTTTTATGCAATCCATTCATCCAAAGTCCTTAAGTTTCACTGACAATAACTAGTAACTCAGATGATCTGGACACAACTAGCACAAATCACAAGCTTGGTTCGTAACAAGAGGGCAGTAAAATCTCTAGTGGAAAGACCAATTCATTCACTCCTTGTGGGTCACTGATGAGTTGATTGGCCTCCAAACCTGCATTAACGGATTAACATTTTCTACTAAATTCAGCAAGTACTGACAGTGTTAGTATGATCACATCATTAGGTGCGTTGAGGTGAGAGATAGTTCTGGCACATTTCCTGCCCTCATGGAGCCAACAGATTACTAACAGCATAAGGCAAAAGCAAAAGTAAACAACACTGAAGATATATATATATATATGAACTCTGCCAGACATAGGCATTCCATGAGAGCTTGTAGAAGAGCAGTGTCAGAGGTGGATGGAGAGAAATAAAATCATCATGAAGGAAATGACATTTGAGATTATTATTGAAGCATTAATCAACCTGGTGAAAGGAGATGAGAAAGGGCATTCTGTCGGCAGAGATGGCATGAGTAAAGAACGGGAGGTGAGAAAGTAGGAAGTTAAGTTTCAGAACATTAAGCCATAAATAGGTCATACCTGAAGAAAACTGCCGTGTAATAGGTCTTAAATACCAGGCCAACCAGTGTTCAACGAATGCTAGGCAGAGGGGAGCCGCTCAAGGCTGAAAAGCAGTAGCTTGAACTGTGCTTTATGGAGTGCTGTTGACATTCTGTTTAGGAAGAACTGGAATGCATTGGGAAGCTGCTCAAAGAATGAAGGGCCTCACAGCATTGTGGAGAAGTAATGGAAACAAAGAGACAAATTCCTGGCATTTGAGTATGTGGAGTCCACTGTATCTGGCAACTATTTGGATGTAGAGAATGAGGGAGATTGGCTTTCATGAAAACTCCAAAGTTTTCAGGTGGTGTGTCTCTGGAATGTTGGTTATTTTCTTAACAGAAATTGGGGATTCAGAAGAAGGAGATGTTTGTGGAGAGAAAATATAAAAATTAGGTAAAATGGACTTCTCATGTGCTTTTTTCCCCATAGTTCTAGAAGGAAAAGGAAAAATCTCATCTGATGATTAAATGTGTGTGTGTGCGTTTTCTATGTTCGTATCTATGTCTTTCTAATTGATATGTGATATTCTTTTATAAGTTTCTTAGCTTTGGAGTTACATGCAAAAGCTTGTGTCAATGTACCTGAGGGCAGACCAGTTACATTTTAATTTTGGTAAACTAAAAGCAGTTCAAAGAATTGAGATCGTGATCTAGTTTCTGATTGACTTTTCTGAGACAGCAGTGGGCTGGGTCTACCTTTTGCTCTGTTGTCCTGCAAATAAAGTGGAAGACTTAATTCCCCCCACCCCCCACATCCCCCCAGAAGTCCTAAAGTAAGAAAAGAGGAAAATGTTGCTTGGCCAGATGCTGTGGCAATAAACAGCTGGCTGGGACCTGAACAGACACTTCTCCCAAGAAGACATACAAATCGCCAACATACATATGAAAAGATGCTCAACTTCACTAGCTATTAGGGAAATGCAAATCAAAACCACAATGAGAATCCACTTCACACCTGTTAGAATGGTTATTATCAACAAGATAAGTAATAATGATTGGAGAGTTTGCAGGAACCCTCATACGCTGCTGGTGGAAATATAAATTGGCACAAACACTATGGAAAACAGTATTGAGGATCCTCAAAAAGTTAAGAATAGAATTACCATATGACTCAGCAATTCCTTTTCTGGGTATCTAACTGAAAAATTTGGAAACTTTTGTTTATAAAGATATATGTACTCCTATATTCATTGCAGCGTTATTCATGGTGGCCAAGACATGGGAGCAATCAAAGTGTCATTTGATAGATGATTGGATAAAGAAGGTGTGGTACTTATATACAGTGGAATACTACTCAGCCATAAGAAAAAATGAAATATTGCCATTTTTCCTCAACATGGATGGATCTTGAGATTATCATGCTAAGTGAAATAAATCAGACAGAATAAATCAAGAACTGTATGCTTTCACTCATACGTGGGATGTAAAACCGAAAGCAACAAATGAACAAATAAGATGAACAAATGAACAAAATTCATAGATACAGACAACAGTATGGTAGTTACCAGAGGGAAAGGGAGGGGTGGGTAGAAAAAAATATAAAAGGGGTAAATATATGGTCACAGAAGGACACTTGACTTTGGTGGTGAACAAACAATGCAACATACAGATGATGTATTCTAGAATTGTACACTTGAACCTATATAATTTTATTAACCGCTGTCACTCCAATAAATTTAATAAAATTAAAAAAGAAAAGAGAACCTGGCTAAAGCTTCCACTGTAGCTCAGATCTGGCCTTTTCCCTGCTGTTCCAGGTGAGCTCCCTGTCCCTTCTTTGTGCTCCTGTGACATACTGTATTGAAGTCTAAGGCAGCAGTCTCCAACCTTTTTGGGACCAGGGACCGGTGCTCCTATGAGAATCTAATACCTGATGATCTGAGGTGGAGCTGAGGCAATGATGCTAGTGCTGGGGAGCTGCTGCAGATACAGATGAAGCTTCGCTCTCTTGTCCACAGCTTACCTCCTGCTGTGCAGACCAGATCCTAACAGGCCACTGACCTATACTGGTCCACGGTCCAGGGGTTGGGGACCCCTGCTCTAAGACAATGTATTGTAATACTTGTTTGTTGTACTTTTAGTATTTATGGATAGGGACTGTGATGTTTTTCCATATATACTTATTACTTATAAGTGTTTAGCACAGGGCTAGTAGATGTACAATAGTGATATTGAATGAATTAATTAGTAAGCAAATTAATATCAATAAAACCTATATTCTACTTTCAAGTAACTCACTGCCTAATGAGATTTATAAGTACAAATAATTTTAAAAAGCTGTCAACAAACAATTACAAAGGAGTGTGGTCCGAGCTATTAAAACTCATGGACTACTGATCTTTCCAGTTTCAAGTAGGAAGTGATTAAATGCTAATATCTCAAGAGATTGTCTATTGAGGATAATAAAATGATACAGAAATTTTCATGGTGTTCAACCATGATTCTTTGAAATGAGGCCTTATTGTAACACTCAAGATATTCAGAGTACTTTAAAAACATTTTTATCGGCTCTTTAAAACTTTACCTGTCTTTTGTTTTGTCAGTTTTATGAGAACTCAACAAAAGTGAGGCGGGATGTATTAAATTTCTGGACATTTATTTGGCTAGCTAGGAGGAATGAGGATTCATTGCTTATTTTTCTTTTCCTTTATAAAACTACTACAATTTCTATTATCTAATAAGATTTCACATGATTTTGGCCTTGGACTCTATGCTTTATAATTAATTCATTCATTATAAGAAATACAGTATTTTTTTTTCTATTTAAAATAATTTAAGAGAGCATAATGCATTTTAAAGAACTTAGGCCTGTTACTTTTATGAACCCCCAGATTTAAAAATGTCAACTTGACATAATTTTCCTCATTTAATAGTGGAGCAAAATATTGTTAAAAATGGACTTTTATATTGCTTAGAGTAATCAATGTTGCGAATATTAACTCTTTGATTCCAAAGGCAGGATCTCTTTCATTGTTTTTCAGATCCTGCCTCTCAGGGATCTAGAATGCTGAGGGGTGCTTAAGGAGCCTTTTGGGGAAGCTGAAGAGGAGGTGGGCAGATTGTTAATGAAGCTCTGTAGCCCTCCTTGGTATCGTCCCCTCTTCAATCAGATCAACTGCTTTTATCTGTTATCTTTTAGACTTTTTTAAAATGATATTATTTAAAAGGGGGAAAAAAAACTTCTAAAAGACTGAAAAGCATTGGTTCACTTGATACATGTATTCAAGGAAATCACCTTGTTGACAGTTGAGAAAACCCATGAAAATGGAAAATATACTACATTTCTTTTACTGACTACTCTTTCCATGAGTCACCTATAGTGACATTCTCAAAGACAGTGGGGAGAGCTGTATATTTGAATGTGTGAGGCAAGCACAGTGTCCTGTCTCATTTGTTTTCTATTAAAGACTTTCATTCACCACGTGGTATTTCCATTCTCTGGTCATGAGAACCTGTGGACCAGAGCCTGGCTATATTTGTGGGGAACAGGAGGTGGAAGTTTTGGGGATGGTGAGAGACAGAATTTTAATGTTTCCTAAGAGCAAGAGAAAGGGTTGCTGATCTTGCCAGTGTCATGGTGTTCACATCATAATGCTAAGTACTTTCATGCCAGGAAGCTGAAGGGGCAGGTCAAAGTTTTATAGATTTTGGCCAAAGGCTGTTCCAAGGGAAAAGTAAATGTTTAAAGATGCTGACCGTTGCCCTAACTTATTTCATTTTTTTTGGTCCCATACTTCTCTCCCTTGCCCCAAATAGGGTTATCCTAGGTGCAAAATCCAGATTAATACCATGGTAACCACACAAATAGAGCACAGAGAATTGCTATTTGTTTTAGTTTTGTAGTAATGGAAAGAAAACTATACTTAGAGATGCTTATAGGTGACATAGATGATGGTATAAAAACATTCTAAAACATAGGTTATAATGAACTTCGCCCATAAAAATTGTGTCTTAGAAGCAGAATCTAAGGAGTAACTGCATCTTTTTAAACACTTAAGTTGACAATGTTGATTCAAAATGCTACTTACTGTCAATTTGAAAGATGGAATTCTTTGCAGTAAAGTTTGTAAAATATTCATTGCCTTATGTGAAGAAGGTTGAAGGCAGTTAATCTTAAATAGATGAGTTTGTCAAATACACACGCACGCACACACACAGACACTTGTTTTGGTTTCAGAAGAGAAATTCTGGGGCCATAGGTAAAGAAATAGTATGCATTTGTATAACACATCTCCCGGATAAGTAAGACATTTTATTAATACATATGAAAAGGAAACAGTTTAAGAATAGAGATTAACCATATAACCATACCTGGGACAAAGATCATATTAGAGGTTAGCAGATTTTCTGGACATGGTTAGAGTTGGATATCTTGGCAAGTGGTTGAGAATGTCATTCAGAAGGTTCTGACTCATCCTTTATTCCCTTGATATTTATACAGGAGCATCATCTTCGGTAGTGACAACCCCACTGTACTCAAACTACTGTGGTCGTTACAATAGCTTCATCACTAATTGTAAAAGCAATATGTTTTCATAATTGGAATTGTGTTTAGTGCTGCTACCCAAAGATAACCTCTCTACATACTTTTTTTTTTGTATGAGTGTGTATATTATATGTATATGTAATACATTATGTAGTACAAAATATGTATATGTAATACATTTTAAAATAATGTGAATATGTGTATTAAAATTGGAATTAAACTATGCATATGGTTTTGTAAACTGCATTTTATTTCATTCGTTTCACAATTCTTCATTGCGTGCCTGCCATAACCTAGGAATTTTTCTATCCCATTAAATTTTCCTTGAAAGCATGACTTTTAATGACTTCTCAATATTTTATTATAGCATAATTTATTTAACTATTTCCTTATTGTTAGACATTTACATTGTTTTGTTTTTTTATTATTATAAATAATATTGAAGCATTATATCTTTGCCTCTCTAATTCTTATATGTTTCAATATATCTGATTATTTCCTGAAGAAAAAAGTCCAGTAAATGTAATTATGTTTTAATAATTAATAATTCTCAATTTAATGGCACTGTGTTTGGAGAAAATTAGATGAACTTAAGCTTTTATAGAGCCAAACGATAAGATATTCAGGAGAAAAATATAACACATAGTGCTGTGATTGCCTTTTCAGTAATCCAGCATTCTGGACGGAGTTTAAATGGCCTAGACTCTCCCATCACTTTAGTTTGGCTGTATCAAGGTCGTAATATAGTGAGATTGCCTAATATGTAACATATTTGTTATGACAGATAGTGCTATTATACACTGAGTTATTAATTTCTCATTACCGTTCTTGAGATAATCTCAACACCCAATTCTTATGTATAAAGCAGCTTTTAGAGCCTAATCTCTTCCAGTCTTCTGGGTCATTGATACTATAAAATTTTTTCACTGTACCATGACCCCACTGAACAAAAGAAAAATGAAACCTAAGAGAAAAATATTTCCTCCATAGTGCACAGGTATTCTATTGTGCTGCATGGTAATCAACAAGTTTTGCTTTTCTTGAATTTTGAACTATGTATGGTATGTGGTTCTTTTAGAAACACCCTGCAGCAAGTAATGACTATAAGGTGAAAGATAACCGATATTTCTCCCTCCTCTCCCTTTCTCTTGTCTTCTGTGTGTATGTGCACACATGTGCATACATGCTCACATGTCTGTTTTTTCAGTTAACGCGATTGGGTTCATTTCAGTCGTTTGTAGCATCAAATACATAGCCAAAGGTGTTTAATTTTCCCATGAAATGCTTCAGAGATTCATCATATGAAATCATTGGTTTCTCTTTAGTGCTAAGTCATAGCAAATTATCATCTTTTTTTAGGTTGATTTTGTAGAGTGTTAAATGATGTTTAAATTTCTCTTAGGTATGAAGCCATGTATTTTTTTTCTCCTAATCACTTTAAATAGCAAGAACTCATCAACTGGAGTTTTTCTCCTATTTCTCCAGTCTACCCCCGACTCACGTGCATGTTTCTGCCTTTAGGTCAGTGGGAACTTTTCCCAGCAGTGTTTTCTTTTTTTCCCTTCATTCCTAATTTCTCTCAGGAACAAATGGCAGCATAGTTAAGCATTAGAAACTTGTTGCTGAAGGTGCTAACCTAAACATCAGTGCCAGGATACGACTGAGACTTAATAGACTAATTAATTTGTCTAGTGCACCCCTGACCTGGGAATTCCGTACAATGGGCTATGCTTAAGGAACTGGGAGTCTGGTATCCAAAGTAGAGAAATGCAACTTTGTGTGCTTTATATATCAACATGCAATTAATACTGGGTTTTTTAAGAAAATAGATTTTGAAAATGGAACTTTATTCCATCACATGTTTTGAAAGTACGATACTGCAAGATTCTGTGTGCCTTTTTTGTTTCAGTTTTCTCCTTTTACATTTTATAGCAGTACTAAACAGAGCCCGCACATTATTTGATCCAAATGTGTTGCTGACCTCCAGAGGAGCCCAATTATATAGAATGCCACGGTTTCTGCATTAGCTATTCTAATGTAGTATGTTCTCATAACTATAGTAACCCTATGGAACAAATAGGAACTTGAAGCTTGAATGACATTTTTAAAAGTGTTTGCATTATGAATTCCTGACTGTGGTATTCATGTTTCTTTCAGTAAGAAGATTAGTTTTATTTCCTTTTATATTCATTTTCTCACTTCTTCGTTTTGTAGACAGTTTAAATATACTTCAAGGGCAGTTAACATTTGACTGCCTCTGAATTCATGGCACTGGATAGAAGCCGAATTGAATAAATCTATTCATATTAGTTTGTCAATATATGGGTTATGCATCTCTCTGGATCTTGTGAACTCGTAGAGGTACCAAATGAATGCTTTCCTGTTAGGATTTTATTTAGAACAGAGTTTTAATATTTTGGTAGTTTGTGGATTTGAAAGCATTCATCAGACCACCAAATGTCTGTTGAGCATATGGCAAGCACTCTTCTAGGCACTGCTGATAAAGTGGTGAACAAGACTGATGGTTCCCAGCTCTGCTGAGGCTTTTAGTCCAGTAGCGGGAGTCACACACACTACAGTAGTCTCCGCTTATCCGAAGTTTCACTTTTCGTGGTTTCAGTTATCCACGGTCAGCCACCTTCCAAAAATATTAAATAGAAAATTCCAGAAATAAAGAATTTATTAGTTTTAAATTGTGTGCTGTTTTGAGTAGTGTGATGAAGTATCATGCTGTCCTGCTGCATCCCTCCTGGGATGTGAATCATCCTTTTGTCCAGAGTATTCACACTGTAAATGCTACCCACCCATTAATCACTTAGTAGCCATTTCAGTTATCAAGGGGAGACCACATTCATGTAACTTTTATTCTGGTCTATTGTTATAATTGTTGTATTTCATTATTAGTTATTGTCGTTAAGTTCTCACTGTACCTAATTTATAAAGTAAACTTTATTATAGGTATGTTTGTATACCTGTAAAACACAGAACTATATACATAGCTCAGGCATCCACTGGGAGGTCTTGGGACATATCTGCTGTGGATAAGAGGGACTACTATAAAAACAAAGAGTAATATTATAACTCAAGACAAGACTGCTTATTTTTCACACAGTGAAACAGGGAAAGAGGATGGAGAGTAACTGGAATATGTGTGAGATGTTATATTAGCCAGAGTAGGGAATAACTTTCAGGGAGGCTATATTAGAGCAGGGGACTAAATGATAAGATGGCAGTTGTTTGAATAGGTGCCGTTCGCATTCTGTTATTGGCAGTCACTTCACCTGAAGGAGTATACAAGATTTCATATATTTCTCAATATAAGCATAATACGTGGACATAGTAGATGTTAAGAGGGTATTAGCAGAGCGAACAAAATAAATAGATACTGGCGTATGATTTAAGGAGAAATGGCTTTATCTTTCTAAAGTTATGTTGCCTTCAGTAGTAGAGTGATTTAGTTTTTGTGTACTTTTTGTTGTTAAAACGTAATATCAATCTTGCAGTTATTATTTCTTTTATTTTATAGGTTTCAGCGTGGTCAAGAGAGTGAATGTATCTGAAGTAGGTCTACCTTGTATGAATCACCAAGAGCATTGTGTGCTACAAAACTCAGCAGTATATTTATCTGGTTGGTATTCTAAATCAATTCAGATTTGCCATGATAGTATACCTCACAGAAATTAAATCATTGATATTAAGGGGAAAACCATAAAATGATTTTGTATGTCAACTTATATTGAGGCAGTTCACCATATGTCTAACCAGGTCACATAATAGTTAGTTAAGGTATTAAGTCAGTAACTTGAATTCCTGGGGGGTGAGTAGGGTAAAGAGGGAGGTACTAGCGAAGACAGGAAGCCAAATGGCACAGAGACCATATGTTAAGAGTGATTGTAGACTTTATTTACTGCCTTCCAGTGAATTTCATTTATACCCATTTTCAAAAGAAAACCTTATGAACAGGTATGTTTGCAGCCCCTTCACTTTGACAAGTTGGGAGTGGGCAGAGAAGATGGAATTCTGTTATCTCTGAACACTTAGTGTTTGAAAGACAATCCAAGATCAATAGATAGATAAACATGGTTTCTAGTTTAGGCTTTAAAATATTATTCTTGACCTGTTTCTTCTTGTTTATACATTGGGAACTACAATTTTAAAGATAGAAAAACATTTAATTTATTCTCAAACTAAGAATGGATTTGACTTTCCGTAAAGATTTGTGTTAAACATTGATGTTACTCAGAGTCTTTTCTTTCGGCTCTTCTCTCTACTCACTCAGTTTGTGTTCATCCATATCTATGCTTTCAATTATTATGATTGCATTTCTTCATCCCTTAGCTGAGATCCTCACTATTTCTCAGTTGTACTTTAAAATAGCTTCTTAACATCTGTGCACTTTTCCCTTTTCCAAGCTGTCTACTATTTCATCAGCAGAAGGGATATTTGATCCAAACACTCTCTCTTCAGTGACCCCCAATGCCTCCTGGATTACGTCTTGTGGCTTATAGGGCACTTCAGCTTCATTAAATCCTTGCCTGCCATTCTAACCTTGTTACTTGTCACTACCTGTACTCAGAGCCTATGAATTTTCTATAGTTTCTCAGTTCATCTACTTGCTCATTCCTTCATGATTCTGTTCCTTTGAACTTGCTGTTCCTTGTTTCTTGAATGTTATTCCAGCTCTTCTTTACTTGGGAAATTTTTATTATCCTTCATGATTCTATTTAAAGAAAATATTTTTTCTCTGTGATAACTTTTCCTGGCAGAGATAGATACTTTCTTTCTGTCCTTCCATAATGTCTTGAATATATCCTTAATTTGATTCTCAATATATACGTTAAAATATTTCCATGACTGTCGGATAGTACTCTGTAAACCCTTTATAGTACTCTGTAAATTCTTTTCCTCTTATCCCCAGCCCTCCGCACATTAACTAGTGGGAATTTAATTGTCATGTGTAGAATGAGTAAATTGATACCTGTTTTGTGTTTAGCATCATGATATCTATAGTGGAAGAAACATTATAAGAATATGATTTAATTCCTCTCCTCAATAAGCGTGTGATTCATTTGATGGACAAGACTAAACACATGAAATAATTGGGGAACACAAGATAAAGCATAGTATACAAATGAATTCTTTATATTGTAAAAGTTTAATAGATGTACATATACATATATTCACACAGGTATACACATATCTACACATGGCGAGGGGAGGAAGGGCAAAGATCAAGTTTAAGTATGAGATAGGCTTTAGATAAAAGTTTATAGGATAGTGAGGGAGTAAATCTTAGAAAATATTGATCATTTTTACTTTTAAAGGGCAAAAAATTAAATAGGAGAAATTAGAACAATGAGGTGGATACTGGGTGTGGGTTGGAAAGATTAATTCATGTAAAATGAAGTCTGTAGAGAATAATTGTCCTAAATGCAGATGCCCAAGTAGGAAGTGGAATGATTGACAATTAGAAGAATCTTATAGTGACGGTAAGGTAAGAATCCTTTTTAGCTGGGTTCAAAACAGTAGTTATAAACACTACTTATTGGGATCCAAGATGTTATGGCTAGAACATTATTCACCTTCATGGGAAAAATGAAAAGAGAACCAGAAATGAAAACAAAACAAACAAGTCAGATTCATTAGTTTGCAGGTGAACAGTGAAAAGAGTTTAAATTGAGTTGGGTATGACAGCCAGATGGAAGAGAAACCATCTTCCTGGGGAGTCAAAAAAGAGAAAACCAGTTGGAATATGCAGGAGGTTCACAAACTGAGCAAGTAATTAAGTCTTTAAGGCTGAAATCTGTAGCCACGATATGCAACTATACATTTCTCATTTGCATATTAGTCCCTTGAGTGCATTGAAGATAATGCTGACTCATTCTAGGATATGTGAAACAGAAAGAACATCTAGGGAACTTGTAATCCTGCTTATCCCCTAGAGTCCTGAGGTCCCAGCTGGTTGTCTCCTTTGCACTTTCCATAGCCTTCTTATGTGTGTTTTGCATATGACAACCAGAGTTTTTAGCTGTACTAGTGAGAGAAAGAGGAAGACGTATTTGTACTCCATCGCAGTCAAGAGTCAGATTTTTAAAAGTCCCTTTTTGGTCCTTGGAATTTAGGATCAGAGCTTGTTGAATTGATAGTTTTTCAAACATAGAGAGATAGTAGTTTCAAGATGCTGTGAAGTCTGAGGCACTACAGAAAATCGCTATAATAGCTATATTTACCATATACCAAAAACCTCTTTAAAAGTACATTATAATTTCCACAATACTCTATTTCTATGACAACCTTTTTTGGAAGTGAAACTAGGGCAAAGAGGTTTTTGAGCTTTGGCCAAGACTGCAGACAATCTGATTCCATAATCTGAACTTTTAATTACTGCCATTTGACAGTAAATTTTTTTTTATGACTTCAACATCCTAAATTGGGAGTCACCAACTTGCAGCAAATGATTAAGGCATTGATGGTGGAACCAGATGCTTAAGAGAGTTCTGTATGTCATCCAAAAAGAACTATGACTACAAGTTAAAATTTTCCCCATATTTCTCCTTTGCTCTAGAATTAATTTTATAGCTTCTACAATTAAGGAGTAACCCAATACTATGAGTTAAAGCCAGGGTAATAACTAAACTTTTCAACATAAAATTAATAGTTCTTGACAATATGGTGGTCTGTGACATTATTAGGTTGTCATAAAATCTTAAAAATTACAACTTGAAAGTGGGCTTGACTGCCCATTGTACTTGCGTATTTGGATTTTTTAAAAGACTAATGCAGTGTGAGTTGGTGCTTGATTTTGTCAAATTTGTAAAATTTATAAACTTTTTTACTTAAAAGCAGGTTCAAAGAAAACTGATAACTAATATTTGATATCTAGCTGTAGTAGCTTTCTTATTTTCTCATAATTCCTTGATAGAAGCAAGCAGGTAGAGGTAGCATGTTATTAATATAATTTTTATACATAGCAAAAAAAATCTTGGTCATTATTTTACAGTTTTTAGGGTTGGTGGTTATATTTTCTGGTTTTCATAGGTTGCTGTAATTTTTTCCAGATATTACCTAGGAAAATGTCTTGTTTCAGTTTGAGACATTTTAAAGTAAAAGTCATTTTAGGATACCTTTGCCACAACAGTGGAAGCCAACATTCATGAAAGGTGAATTTCGACAGTATTCTATAGTTAGTGTGGTCAATACTTGAACATGAATTGTTTGTTTTTAATCAGAGACTATACAAATTAATCTGATACTACTCCCTCAGCCCCCTTTTGGCCTAGGAAATAGACCAATAATACTAATGCATTTGGGGGTTATTATGATGATGTGAAAATGAAACATTTATGAAATAACAGAACAAGAATTATTCAAGATACAAGTAGACATTGGATCTGGTTAATTTTTCCATCTGACTTCTTATAAATGCAGGCTTTTGCAATATCACTTATGGGATTTCCAACATGTCCTAGTTTCTGCAGATAAAAATTTCTATAGTTTTACCAGAGCTTTAAGTTCTTAAAGATTTGTTTTTGTTTTGTCTTCATCACATTTGTTGAACATGTGAAAAAATAGTGTTTACTGAGTTGTGCAACACATGTAGTCTGCCTTAGTATGAGGCTGCTAGATTGCTAATTAACTTAGATTATTATTCAGTTCGACATTTTAAAAATCATATTATCAGCTATGCACTAAGGCCACTGTCACTGTACCAAATTTGCTCCTTTCTTTTATGCTAAATTGACTATATTTCCAAGCTCTGTTACTTCATACTTTGTCGGTCTCTAGAATTTGCCCCTAAAGTTCATTCTCACTTTCATAATCCTCTTCAATGCTTTTATCTTTGAATGACTGGTTTTGGCACAAATTTTAACTGATTTCCCTGTTTCTGGTTTTCCCCTGAATAAAAGTTGCTCTGAATTTTGACATACGTGGTGTAGATGCATTATAAGGGTGCCGTAAATGCTATTGATTGGTCAGGAATGAGTTCTCAGAGAATCAGATACATCATTTGAATGTTGGGACTTTTAAAAATCAAGCCATATTTCATTTTTTTTTTTTGTTTGATGATAAATCCTGTGAAATTCAACTAGGTTCTTTCTTCACATACCTTCTAGATTTAAGTTGTAAAATTTGAAGCCTTGCTATCTTGTAGTAGATAAAAAAAATGGTTACTTACTTTAAGTAAGTAAACATTTAGTAGTTCAAGATAGTAAAGGTAAAGTTAATATTTTCTTAATAGATATTTTCTGTTTTTAGTTGTAAAATATATTTAGACATTTAAAAAATAAAAATTATTATGAAAGTTAGCAGGCGGTAAGGGCAACATAAACAAATAAAAGAAAGAAAAATTAGCATTTTACAGGACTTTTCCACTTATTTGTGAGATTGTTGAGTTGGTAAGGATTCATTTTGGGGCACTTATTCTCAATGGGCTGTTTGTGTTTCCAAGAAGAAAAATAAAATGCTAAGTTAATTCTAGTTTGTTGCTTTTTCATCAGTCATTCAATAAACTTAAAATTGTTGATGCCGGAAAGTGTGCAGCAAAAGTTATGTGAACAGTCTTTTACTTGTATTGTTTGGTGTTTCAAATATCACTTATCCATTTCTAACAGGTGTTCTGCCAGCTGTGCTCAAAACGTTTCAAATGATTTAGAATCTATTTCCACACTTACCTTGTACTGTGGCTATTTACTGTAAAAGGAGTTCTCTGATTACATAATTCTTAGGCACAACAAAAGACTGGGAGACAAAAAAGCAAGTCTGGTTGGAGGTGTACCTGCATGTAGTTGCCGCTTCTAAAGGAAGACCAGGATTGTTTTGCATGTTAACGCTGGTGCCGATAAGTGGATTTTTATTTTAATCTTGTAAATTTTGACATGGATATTTATGTTATGGCAAGAAGGAATTTAAATGGAATCAGAATAATTTTATTTTCACAGCTGCTTGAAGATGCAATGTAAAAGTTTGAATTCTTAGAAATTTTTGAACTATGTGACCTATTAAAATGGAGGAAAAGATGTCATATTTTGTCTCTTAGAAGAAAAGTAAAACATTTATAAGCTCTTTTCTATCTGTGAAATTTCATGGTCACTGATCATATGACTGATTGGGAACATGTAGGAAATTTTATAACTATATCACATTTTTGTCGAGATAGTAAACAAACTTGTGAATATTTATATTTCATGCTACTGAGATTAAACTATTCTTTGTTTACTTATTATTAACCAACCAAATAAACCAGTCTCAATAGGCAGTAAATTAAACAAAGCTGTTTCCCATGCTGATAAGTAAAGTTTGCCTTCAGCTAAAAATAATCATGGTTGAAACATCTCATTTTCAAACTGTAGTTATATGTCACAGATACCATGTTTAAGTGTCATCTTATAGCTGATATCAGATTTAACTATTGCTGTCACTTTATGGCATACCACTCTGAATTCTAGCCTCAGAGTGCAACTCCAAGTATTAACAGGTGTTAAGAAATGTTGCCTTAGAGTTGCAAGCATAAGATACAGTATGTCTATGCACATAAAATGGTCTTATTTGGAACCTTGATAGTGTGTTTACATTTTATGGACTGAATAAAACTGACCAGGAGCTAGGGAAATATCTAATACTTTCTCTGCTTTTATGTGGTACTGTATTGTAGAACTGTTATGATCTAAGGTGCTGCAATATCCTCAATCATCAAACCTGTACTATTAAATTCTGCCTTTTCTTATTTACTAGAAAATTAAAACAACCAGACCTCTCCATTCCAAGGAACATGCTAGTATAGGTAATGTGGCATGGTGTTGAAAAGAGCTGGCCTTGGAGTTAGTCAGCTCGGATGCTGATTCTTGCTCTTCCATTCACTGCTTATGTAACAGTGGGCAAGCTACATAACTTGTCCATTCCTTACGTCTTACCTCTAAGTGAGGATAATATTAGTACCTATTATTTGAAGGTTAAATTAATTAATATACGTACAGTGCTTCGGACAGTGCCGTGCACTGAGCAAGTCTGGCTTAGCTGCCATCATTCTGACTCTTGGTCCTCCCATACCTATGACTGTAGGTTGAGAAATACTATTATAGGAAAGTGGAACTTCATAAATTATTGTTTCTCATGGTCTTCATTTTAAAGTTAAGAAAACTGAAACTGAAAGCTATTAAATGATTTGTTTAAGATTAAACAATTTCTTAGTGACAGATTTGGGACTAGAACTTAGGCCCTTTTTTTAATGTCCTGCTTCTGTTCTGTTTTTATCTCAAGAGCATTCAAATAATTTTAATAGTTATAATGTACATATTTGATGTTCAAAGAATTATTTTTCTCCCTAATTTGGAATTTCACTGAAATAGTTAAAATGGTGCAAATGTATAAAGTGGAAACGTTTTTATATTTACATATTTCTAAAATCACTTTTAAAATTCTTATTCGGAAAATGGCCTTATGTTCTGCTATAAAAGAATACTAAAATAAGGAAACCAGACCCTTCTACATCTTCTCTTTGGTCTCTGCCAGGGTCTGAACCTACTTAACATTCTGTGCCATTACAAGTGATGCAGTTTTTTTAATACATAGGTAAGCTCTTAAAATTTATTATGTATTATTGCTTTGCATTTCCCTGAAGATCAGGCTTCAGTTCATCGTCTTTCTTATGTAAATACGTAACTAAAGAGAAATAATTTTATTTGTTTAGATGACCTCGTGTTGTTTCCTTCAAGGGTCTAATTTATATTGTAATTTTTATAAGTCTTTGTGGTTCACAGTAGGGTATCAGACAATGAGCCGGTGATGTTGGTGCATTTTGGGTAGTTCCAGTGGTAAGTGAGGCTTCCTTAAGTCAGATCTTTAAAGAGGCGCTAATTACCTGCCCTCAGTGATTTTTTAAAAGAACTTTTTGCCTTATTGTAATGCTATCATAATGTTTATGGTGCAACCTATATACCTGCATTGACTAGAGAGACTGAATGGTTTGGCTGTCTGGGACATGTAATACACTCCAGCCTTTTTCCGTGACATCATTATTATAACAGACTTTAAAAATATGAGCAGCAGATGTGCACTTCTGTGACATTTACATTATGAACCATAACAAACTTTTCAGGTCTATACAAGTGATAGGGCAGCTTGATGCTTAACCAATGAAGCCAAACTCTGAGCTGTGAAATTGTTAACAGATCTAGGAATGACATGGGCCTCATGTATGAAACATTTCATAACACAACAGGGGAAAACAGGGGTTACTGTCATTTAGCACATTGGCTAAAAGGTTTTTCTTTATCTCTTGTTCGGTATAACTTCACAGAATCAATATAGAAATGCAATTTGTGTTAATAGAGGCAGCACATCTTTAGTTGAATTTTATTTTGAAACTTTATCGGATTTTCCAGCATATGAGTATTACATTTTCTAGCCTGTACATAGAAAACTAAGAATTCTTGTTTCTTGGAGATCAAAAATAAAAATGCTTATTCTTCCCATAACATATGGGGAAAAGACTCTGTTAAGTATCTATGGATTATTTATGTATAGGAAAACAGATATGTCTATTTCTAATCTATACAAGAGTAAAGCAAAAATAAATCATTTTAGCAGAGAAATTTATTTAATTGTTACAGGTCTATCTGAAAAGTTCTTTACATAGTTTGTCTCATCAGACATTTCCTTCTTGAATCATAATTTATTACTGTGATTTGCAGTGACAAACTATGTGCCTTCCATATATCTGTCTTCTGTAGTAAAAAAAAAAACAATAACTTTGAAATAATGTCTTTATTTGGAATATATAAAATTCTATAGAGTATTTTAAACAAGAGAGATCAAAATTCCTAAGATGGGAAAATTTTTTTATAAGAATATCTTTTATAATTCCCCGTTTCATTATAAATATAGACTTTTAGAATAACAGCGATCTCACAAATATTTATGTACCTTGTCAAAAGTAGTGAATATTGCCATGGAATATTACTGAGTATATTTATCTCCTATGTATCTTTCAGCAACAAACTCTATTTAGATCGTTATTGTCATCAGTACTTGTTTTGAATGGGGATTAGTTACTTCCGGTTTAGTAATGTAAGAAAACAAAATGTTTATTTTTCTTTTTCAGATTCCCAGTGGAAAAAAAAAGGAAAATTGTTTGTGGCTTTTAAAAATATCAAGTCTGGAATTAGTCAGGGAATAGTAATTCTAAACTATCAGTTTTGTCATTGTTTTCATATTTCACTTGGTTTGAAGTGAGGGTTTATGGGTGAGCTGTTTAATACACAGAGAAAAAAATGGCCCTGGGGGAAGCTTTTATAGCTTCTGACAGAAGGCACTGGAGAAAATTTGAAATAAGCCAAATAAAATTAAGTTTTTAGTGGTAATATTTGAACCTATAGTGTGTATTGCTAAGAATAACCTAGAATTATGAATTATAAATAAATTATGAATTTAGTTTTTAGCTTCAATTATTAAATTACTTTATCCAGTCAAGCAGAAAAGCTAACATTAAATAACATTCTTTTTCAAATGTTATATTTCGAGATTAGAACTCATAGTTTGCCATGATATTCAAAAGAGCAAATTCAGGGGAAGGACTTGACTTTAGCAGAAAAGATGTGAAGTCATAATCTGTGTTTTCTTATGATAAAATTTAGACTGATTATTATCACTCAAAATTGAGAGATTTAATGGTGTATATATATTGAATAAGTCTGGAAGGAAATTCTAAACAAATCCATTTTGTGAATTCCTTTAACAAGTGATAATTTTTAGTTAAGAAAATTCCAGCTGTAATTACTAGGTTGGCTTAACACTATTTTTATGTTGATCTTGTAGTGAAAGTTGCTTTAACAAATTGGATAAAGTGAGATTTGCTAGTGTAAGATTGCTTATGAATATTGGTATCAAACAAGCCCATCTTAAAAATAGTCATAATTTTCCCCCAGATGCCTACTTCTTTGAGCTAATTAGTGACTGTTTTTCATGTGTATTAATCTTTTTCCCATTAGATTGTAAGGTCTTTGAGGGCAGTTTCCAAGAACCTATTCACAACATTGAGGAGTTACTGCACTGTGACTACTACTACTGTCTGTGATTTATGGTCTGCCATTATGTGTTAAGTACTTTACGTATGCAAATTAATTGAAATCTCACAGCTCCGTGGGACAAGCATTTTACATGCAAGAACAAGGAACAGGTCCAGTGACACACACAGACAGGGTTCACCCAGGACTTTCTATCCAGGTCTTTGTCCTTAGCCTCTTCCTGGTCATTGTCTGTTTTCCCCTATCACACCAGGCAGGTTCTTGTACTTTTCTCACTGTTCAAACCCTGCTAAAGTGCCTTTGTTCGTGCCAGGTGGTATTTTCTACAGTAATACCACCAGAACCACTCTGAAAGTCCTAGAAGAACAAGCATGTTAAGAAGCAGGAAGGAGAAATATGGAAGAAAGGCCACAGGTATTGCTAGAAAGAGAGCAAGACAAACATTCACAGTTCCCTCAGTCTCTCACTGGAAATTCTCAGGTTTCCAAGTCAAATATTGTATTTAAGCACAAAACCAATATTTCTCCCTAAAACTAAAGGTATGAGTAGGGCTTTTGAGGTATTTAATCCTTCTTATTCAGGTAGAAACTAAAAACAAAGAAACAGGAAAAGAACAAGGAGCATAAAGAGATGCAGCTTTGTAGTTCCTTGAGGAGCCCAGGTCCCTTATTTTAAGAGTTCAAAGGTCCATAATAACTTGAGGACCTTCTTAGCCAGCCATGTGACCTTGGGCAACTTCAATAACTCTTTGAGCTTAAATTTTATTGTTTGTAAATTGGAGATTGTAATTCCAGAATCGGACCTGTACAGCACAATCTTCCGAGGTTTTCCCCCGCTTTTTCTTTCTTTCTTTCTCCACCACCCACTACGCACCCCCCCCCCCCCTTTTTTTTTTGAACTACAGAAGTCTAGGTGTCAACCTAGATTTGCTAAATCACAGTCTCTGCTTGGGCTTGTGCAGAGATAGGGAGATGAGACTGGAGCGGGAAGGTAGTGAAGCATGCCTTGTTAAGGAGTGTGAGAGTTGATTTGTAGTGGGTAGGGAGGCAGTGAATGTTTTTAAGCAGTTTATTGGTGTTCTCGGACAGCAGTAATGAAGGTAGGCAAACTGTATGCTGTCAAACAGGTAATTAAATGTCTTTATTTTCTGAAATGTATAACTTAGATTAAATGTATTTGTCAATAAATTGTATTCTGAAAATAATAAAAGGTGAAGTCAGTTGAGAGACTCGCCTTTCTTTTCATGGATAGATTTATATTTCTAATTTGTTTGCAAATGAACATTCATTCATTCTTTTTATTCATTCAGGATTGTTAACTGTGTGCCAGACACAACTTCTGTTACTTCCTCAGAAAAAATAATTTAATCTTACTGAACTCTGCCTACATGTGGAACAACTGAAATAGGTTATATTGAATCAGGTGAAGAAGGCTAGCTACCTTAGGACCTTTTTATTGTTAGAAAAGAAATGTGTTAATTTTCTATCTCTCATTAACAAACACATTCTTCTCACATATTAACATTTAAAGACAACCATAATTTTAAAAACAATCATAATTATGTTAACTGTTTAAAAGAAAAACATTTGGTTTCATTATCAAGGGCAGAAGAATGTGCCACAGACTATATAATATCAGTTTTGCAGGTTTTTTGGTCTAGTCTCTAATTCCTGATGTGTGTAGTTGGAACAGGTTGCATTTCTTTTCCAGAAATACAGAGAAGAAACAAGTCTCATTTAGACTTTGGTTTTAGTATTTGCCATTAAATTCCTTTCATCATTGCTATTAAAATATTGGTTGGGATTCTCTTTATGGAACTCTTTACGGAACATATTTTACAGTAAACTGGAGACATCTGAAGCTAGGTTAGCTTCTGCCAGCAGGCGATAGAAAAAGTGAGCTTTAGGTTAATTTCCTTTTTTGAGAGCTAGGGATCACAGGGGTAAACCTACTCACTTAGATTTATGAAATTCTTACTGAACCGATTGATACACAGAGGCTTAAGACAGGATGGTTTTGTGGAAAGAAAAGCAGTTTTGAATTTGTAATCATGTCTCTAAGAGGCTTACGAATTGCCAGGCCTTCACCTTCACAAGTTCCTTAAGTAAATTTCTTAACCGAGAGTCAATTTTCTCATCTACAAAATGGCTCTGTTCTTATCTAATAGCGTTACTGAGGATAAAATGACTTCTGAAAAATAAGTATCAGACTTCATATTGAGTCTTAATAAATATTTTCCACAAAGAAAGGGTTCCAGCCTCTATAAAGGAGCGCGAGTGAGTACATCATGTGTACATATCACGAAGCCAAAAAGTTCTGGTAGATTTATTTTTATTGAGACTTTATTTTTTAAGAGCTGTTTTAGGTTCACAGCAAAATTAAGGGGGAAGTACGGAGGTTTCCCATACACCTCTCCCCCACACATGCATGGCCTCCTCCATTATCAGTGTTCCAACCAGAGTGGTACATTTGTTACAACTGGCGAACCTACATTGACACATCATTATTATCACCCAGAGTCCATAGTTCACATTACAGTTTGTTCTTGGTGTTGTACATTCTGGGGGTTTGGACAAATGTATAATGACATGTTCCCATCATTATGGTATCATACACAGTATTTTCACTCCCCTAAAAATCCTCTGTGCTCTGCCTATTCACCCCCAACCCAAAATGCCTGGAAACCACTAATCTTTTTACTCTCTCATTTGTTTTGCTCTTTCTAGGATATCATGTAGTCGAATTGTGCAGTTATGTAGCCTTTTCATATTGGCTTCTTGTACAAAATAATATGTATTTAAGTTCCGTCCATGTCTTTTTATGGCTTGAGAGGTCATTTCTTTTTATTGCTGAAAATTATTCTGTTGTCTGGATGTACCGCAGTTTATTTCTTCACCTACTTGCTGAAGTACATCTTGATTGCTTGTCTATTGTTTTGTTTTATATTCTCATTTGATTCTTTTTCCTTAGTCATTTGAGAGGTATTTAAGAAGTACAAATATAATATGTGTAATAAATACAATTGATTGCATTTTACTTTGTAACTCATTGTTCTTAGGAATTTACAATATTGCAAATGCAAAATGCAAATGCAAAAATGAAACCACATTGTGAAAAATAGACTCCATGTGGTCCAGAAAACTACACTGAATTCTCATCTCACCTGTATTTAGTATTCTTTGTTTCTCCACTATTATAGGCTGTACTATTATGTATTTGTAAGAATTTTTCTATTTTCAGAATATTTGTACTTAGAATAGTTCTTGGTATATACTAAACATCCAATATATGTTAGCTATTTTTCTTATGAGAATTATTTACTGTGGTGTTGTTCTTTGACTGTAGTTCTTACTTTCATTATGTAAGACTTTTCACATTCACGGCCCTTCTCCATTAGGTCTTTCCTAACCCCCTTATACTTCAGTTATCTTTCTTTCTTTAGAATTCTGTATAGTGGGAATCATAGGAGGTATGTGATTTAGCTTGGAACTTATACTACTTTATGACATATATATTTCTTTTTGTAGTTAAAGTAGAAGATACCTGAAGTCCAGAACCCTGATCTGTACATTCAAACTGTTCTTCCTTATCTATGACTAGCATTAGTTGAAGATGACCCAGAGTCTGCCCTCTGCTCTAAGGGAGTTGCTCTCCTCAGAATTGAGGCTTGAGAACCAGAAAAAATAGCAGAGTGGTATACTCATGGTCTCTTCTTTTAAAGATTTTATAATCCTCTTGATTATATAAGATTAACATACACAACACTGAACAATTGATTATTGAAATATGAGGTCTTCTTATAGCCATTTTATCTTTTGCTTTCTGGTATCTCTGTGTTTCCATTGCTTCCTTGTCCTTGTGTTTCTGTTTTCTTTATTTTGGTTGGCTTTTGTGGGTTTTGCCTCTGGTTCTTCTTTTATGTTATATACTTCAGTTCTGACTCTTTGGTGTGTGGTTACCATTACAAATATGAAAAGGATAGTTATATATATACAGTCGTCCATTTTCTTCTGCGCATGCCTTATCTCCATTCCCCTTTGTGAATGTGGATCTTTGAATCCCCTCCTTTTCAGTCATTATTGTCTTAATTTGTCCCTATGTATGCTGAACATTCATTACTATCTTGTTATAACAATTCTCTTATTATTTAGCTTATAATGCCCTGTACTTAGTAAGGGTTGCACTCCTCTGCTTCTATTGGCCTGATAGTCACTTTACTCCTAATTATGGTTTTTTTTTTTTTTTTGGTCATTTTGTTTTAGGCGAGTTGACCCCTTTCAGTATTTCCTGTAGTGCAGGCCTTGTAGTGGAGGATTCCCTCAGTTTTTGTATGTCTGGAAAAGTCTCCTTCATATCTAAAGGAGAGCTTAGCTGGATACATTATTCTAGGCTGGTAGTTCCTTTCATTTAGTAGTTTAAATATTTGATTCCATTCCTTTCTGGCTTATGAGATTTG